>NC_091065.1:22348530-22659289 GCF_000393655.2 Nicotiana sylvestris
ATCTCTGAGATCGCCTCACCTCACTAGAAATATGGCTGAGAAGAAGTACCTGAATCTGCATACGAAAAATATGTACAGGAAAGGGCATGAGTACACCACAGCGGTATCTAGTAAGTGCCAAGCCCAACCTCGGTCGAGTAGTGACGAGATCAGGTCAGGGCCTTATTGGTTTTAATATGATAAAATTTAACAGAAGAAAATATTTGCAGTAAGACATAAATACTGAAGTTTTAATCGGGAAATAAGCACAGAAGAAACAACAACTCAAACATAGCAATAACAGTAGGGGATCTCCCGGGATACCGTCTCGTAGTCCCAAACGTAAATATGCAAGGGGATCTCCAAGAATACCGTTCCGTAGTCCCAAAGTAAATATGTAGTACTGGAGGATCTCCCGGAATACCGATCCGTAATCCCAATGTAAATATGCAGTACAGAGGGATCTCCTGGGATACCGTCCCGTAGTCCCAAAATAAATATGCAGCACAGTCAATACAAACAATAGTTATATCAAGGAATTTGTAGTTTAAAACTAAGTTTGTATTTAAGGAAAAACAGGAATTCCATTAAAACGTGTTGCACACAGTTCAAGTAGACATTTTAACACGTAAACATGCTTTTCTAACCTAATCAAGGTAATAACATATGCTAATGTAGTTCAACAAAGAAAAACAAGTTAAGACTTAGTGAAAAATGGAGTTTTACAACAAATAATCGGTGTACGCACTCGTCACCTCACGTACACGGCGCTCATATATCAATCAATACCAAAATCCTAAGGAGAGTTCCCCCACACAAGGTTAGGCAAGCCACTTACCTCGAACCAAGCTCAAATCAATCTGAAATCACGCTCTTTCCACGAGTATCCAACTCCGAGCGGCCCAAATCTAATACAAATCAATTACATAACGTAAATATAACTACAAACAACTAATTTAGCTAATAAATATAAAGCTAAGGCGAGAAAATACGAAACGCCCAAAAATCCTCCTAGGACCCATGTCTCGGAGTCGGGTAAATGTTACCAAATTATAACACCCATTCACTCACGACACCACTTGTCCAAAAACTATTCAATTTCGACGCCTAAAACCCGATCAAAACCCAAAAATTCGATTGGGGAACTTTTCACCCAAATTCCTATTTTCCACCAAATTCCTTGATTAGATTTAGAAAATTACTATAGATTGATGAAATATAAATGAAATAGGATTAGGAATCGTTACCCACTGACTTCCTTTTCAAAATCCTCACAAAATCGCCTTCCCCCGAGCTAAAAATCAAATTTGGTGTTTTGAACTTTCAAACCCTCGAAATTTCCTTTTTCTGCCCAGCGATGTCCGCATCTGCACTACTAGGACAGCACCAATGGTCCCGCTTCTGCGACTGGAGCTCCATATCTACGAAAACTCATTAATTCCCCAAGCACCGCACTACGCTCATTTATTCGCAGATGCAGATCGGCTTCTGCGGTTCTTGAGTCGCATCTACGACCACTGGTCCTCTTGCCTCAAACCGCACCTATGACCTCCTTCCTCGCTTCTGTGGGGCTGCACCTGCGGGCTTCCTACCGTAGGTGCAAAAACATCAGAAGCAGCTAACTTCAGAATTTGCTCAAGTCCAAGTTTTCATCCGTTAAGCACCAGAAATCACCCGAGGCCCCCGGGACCTCAACCAAACATACCAACCAATTCTAAAACATCTACTAACTTAGTCGAACCCTCAAATCACATCAAACAACGCTATGAATCACTCTTTAATCCAAACCTAATGAACTTGAATTTCCGAAATTCTACAACCGATGCCGGAACCAACCAAACCATGTCTGGTTGACCCCAAATTTTGCACATAATTCATATTCAACACTAAGGACCTACTCCAACTTATAGAATCGGATTCCGACCCCGATATCAAAAATTTCACTATCGGCTTGAATCTCCAAAATTCAACTTTCGTCATTTCAAACATAAATAAGCTACGGACCTCCAAAACCCAATCCAGACATGCCCCTAGGCCTGAAATCACCCAATGGAGCTAATGGAATCGATGGAATTCCGTTCTGGAGCTATCTTCACACTGCTCCGACTACGGTCTAAATTCTAAGACTTAAACTATTATTTAGGGATTAAGTGTCCCAAAACACTTCAAAACTCAAAATGAACCCTCCAGGAAAATCACAATAGCAGAAAAAGACATAGGGGAAGCAGTTAATATCGGGGCGTTAATTCTTAAAATGACCGGCCGTGTCGTTACACTATTGTAATAATACCCACTCAAAAGAAAACAAAAAATGTGACTCTTTTGCTACAAATAGCTAATTAGCTAATATTGATAATATTTGGCTGATATTAGTAATATTTAATAAATTGACCAATTTTCGTAATAAGCTACTCATAAATGGACATAGCTGGTAGTTTTCCTTGCAACAATAAGAGGGATTGGTGGCAACATTAATCATGTGATTGAGTGATTGCCATCAACGTCCGCAATTACAAGAAACAAAGTGAGTTGGGCCTAGCCCAGTTGTCAAATGACAGCCGGGTAAGTGCACAGATAGTCATTTTCAGGGATGCAATTAGAGATTAGGCAATACTTATTTTTTCCTAAAATTTTAAGTTAAAAGTCTTAACTTTAGGACAATTCGGGACATTTTTTTCTTAAAAATTTGAATTGAAAAACTAAAATTTAGGATGCACTGACTAATTTCTAAATATGTGCCCTTTAGAGTGGTTGTCATTTCTACAATCACTGCAGCTATGCCATACTTTTGAGTTTGATGGGAATGTTAAATATAGGCGGAATACATCTGGAGATACTTAAAGTTGACACCATTTTTTATTTAGACACCTAAACTTAAAGGCTATTCCTATTGAGCGCTTATACTACACTAAACTTTTCTAATTAGATATTTCTTGCTGAGTTGGCACATAGAGTGAGCTTCACCCAAAATAGGCACGTGAAGAGCACAAAAAACATATTTTATCTTTATTTTTTCTTTTTATTTCTTTCTTCTTCTTCTTATTTTCTCTCCACCATCACTTCCATCATTGTCTCCCCCACTTTCACCATTATTGTGCCTCCACCATTAATTTAACTCGAAAGTTTGAACCAACAATCGTCTCAGTTGATTGAAACTGAAGTAGGACCGTATTCTTCATTTGAAGTCAAAACACCATTAATGGGGTCTTTAAGAAAGCTTGAAGATTTAAAATGGGTTACTTGATTTGATGAAAAATTGAGAAATTAATATTGGGGTTGTCTTTGAGTCTTGGTAGGGAATCTTTAGTTGAAGTTATAACAAATTTGGAGGAGTTTCTCTTGAAATTTTGGATTAAAATCGTGGTTGGAAAAAGAATAGACATGAAGGTAGTGAAGAGCACCAAGTGATTTCAAAAACACCAATGTGTCCTTTTTTTGACTTTTCTTTTGTTAATAATGTGTCATTTTCTGATTGGGTATAAATTAAAGTTTTTCTTTTTCTTTTTGAGAATGTTAGTTAATTTTGTTTACTAGATAGATTTTAAGATAGTTTTTTCTTCTTTATTTTTTAAAATCAAAATGATATATGACCTTTTTTTATTTGTCATCTGCCACATCAGCCGTGAGTGCATTGCACACACTTTGTAAGTTTGGCTAATTGTCAAAAAAGTGCCTAATTGAAACAAGTTTAGTGTAGTATAAGTGCTCAATAGAAACCGCCTTCAATTTAGGTATCTAAATAAAAAATAATGCAAACTTTAAGTGTCTCCAGATGTATTCCGCCTTAAATATATTTAGTCATTTAGATATGTTCTATAACCCTCTCTGAGGAGCTACATTAATTGTACAATATTTTTTTTAAGCTTATAAATATTCTATGATATTAGATTATTTACCTTCCCTCTAGTTTAGGATATACTTTATATGTAGAATATTTCAGGATCTGTAAGGAAAAAAAAAATTATTTATTTTATCCCTTCTTTTATCTATAAATAATTTAATGATGTACCCTTCTATTTTATTTAATGAAATGAGCTATCGTGCTTTCTCTTTGTAGACTTCTCTTCAGTTTTTCTGATTTCGTTAAAGTTTCACCAACATGAGCTAAGTATCTATATCTATACTATATTAAAAGCACGAAAATCATTAACGAAATGTCGTTTACCTTTGTTACCCTTTAAGAGTATATTTTATATTAGACAGAGTAGTAATTTTAGTTATTTTTCTAATATATAGGAAGAGTCATTAATTTGTTTTTAATATTTGGGGACAATAATTTAATAATTGCCTAATATTTTGGACGTTGATATGGAAATATATTTTTTGTTGTAAAATTTTTTGTTTAAGAGTCCTTGACGAGGTTTTTTTTGGTTAAAAAGTTTTAGGTTTAGTATTGTTTATTTTCTTTTTCTTTTCCAGAACTCCTTTTCTTCGTATAATTTATGTAATTTGATTATACAATGAGCTACAATAATTTATTCCTTTTCTAATATGTTGGAAACAATTCATATAATATTTATTATTAATTAAAAAATAAATAAACTGCATTTTATTCTTGAAAAAAATTTATTATTTTCTATCAATTTGTTAATCATGTTCAAGTCTTTTAAAATGAACAAGGGAATAACTTTTCAAAAAAAAAAAAAATCAAAAAGATTCTTAAGTTTTGAAGGATTATATGTGACTCCTGAAATTGAAAAGAAGCATGATAACTGTCATGGGCTGCTTTCCAGACACGCCCCATGACCCCTTGGCCGCGCCCCATGGCGGCCTAGCAAGCCTCACAATACCTAGCGCCATGGTCGTCCTCGTGGCCTTGGCTGCGCCAAGTGACAAGCGCGCATGCGCCTCTGTCGCCCCACTGATGCCTCTCGCCAGCGCCCAAGGGCTGGCCAATGACAACAGCGTCGCGCGCCCTGACAATGCCGCGCGCGCAGATCTTGATGCCTCGTCAGCGCCTAGCTGCAGGCCCATTCCAGCAGCGCCTCGCGCCCAGACCCTGATGCCAAGCACCAGCGCCCAGCCTCAGGCCAACACAACAACAAGTGTCGCGCGCGCCCACAGCAACGTGCGCGCAGACCCTGACCCGCAAGACAAAGTTGCTGCCATTGGACTTAGTTCTACATTGTAATAAACTAAGTCCTTTTCATTGTAATTATAGGCTAGTTTACATCATTTTCATTCAGTGTGCTTCTACAGCTTTATTAGGACTAGTCATGTAATCTTGGTTTATTTTTTTTAAGCATTATTAAGGGGGACCAAACAATCAAACATTTTCAAGCAAGCAATTCTCTGTACTGGTGTCTCTCCCCCTCGACACCGCATCTTTTGTAATCAGCATTTCAGTCATCAATAAAATCATCATCATCATTCAAAACCCAATTCTCTCTCAGCTTCCGCAATTGCTCGTGACATTGGTTTTCCCGCATGGCACTGACAATCTAGTCTAGCATGCGGAAGGGACCTTATTGGCGGACAACAACCGCACTGACATCGGTTGCTTAGCCTTACGTTGCCCTTCCAAAGAACATCAGGAAGGCGCTGCGTAACAGTTGGTATCAGAGCCTAGGCTCGACATCGGACAAGGGAACACCTTTGCCATCATCGCCATTTCTGACCATGGTGAATCATGGGGAGCGCCTGGCATCCCTAGAAGAGACGGTTGACCGATTACGACCCATCGTGGATACTGTGCCTAATCAAAACAACAACCTAGTGCAAAGGTTGGACGACCTGGACCGCCGAATGAGGCAGGCAGAAAATGACATTGCAAACATCAGTCGTGACTCTGAGGATGACCGACAAACGGCAGCCATTGAAACTGCCAATATTCATGGCAAATTTGAGGACCTCCAACAGGAGCGTGCCGACGATTTAGCCCATCGGCAACAAGAGGCAGACAGACTAACTGCCATGTAGCAAACCTTAGACGACTTGACTGGCAAGCTCAATGTTGTTAATGCTGCCCTACAGAGCCTACTTCGAGGAGGCGACAACCACATCAGGGGTGCAGCAAACCTCACCCCCATTTCACAGAAGCTTAAGATACCGGAGCCAAAGCCATACGACGGATCCCGGGATGCTAAAGAAGTGGAAAACTTCATCTTCGATATCGAACAATACTTCGATGCCGTGGGTCATTTGGAAGAATCCAAAAATGTAGCGACTCCTGCCATGTATCTTCAGGGAGATGCCAAACTTTGGTGGCGGGTCAAATACGAAGCCATCAAGGCCGGTGAAGATACTCTCCAGACATGGGATGAATTAAAGGCAGCCATACGCATGCAGTTCTTCCCCGAAAATGTGGAATACAATGCAAGGAGAAAGCTACGGGAACTCCACCACACCAGATCAGTGCGGGAGTACGTGCGCAAATTCTCCGCACTCATGCTAAACATACGTGACATGGGAGACAAAGACAAACTCTTTGCATTCATAGAAGGTTTGAAACCTCATGCTCGTATGGAACTACAGAGACAACGGGTAGACACCCTGCCCAAGGCCATTCAAGCTGCAGAATGCCTTGGCGATTATCATTTGGGAACTCAGAATGACAGGCCCCAGCCGTCTATCCGAGGGGGATTCAACGGGAACCATCCTAGCAATGGTGGCCCAAGAAAAAGTGAGGGAGATCGGAGTGCATCCAAAACTAAGACTCCTCCCTCCAGCAGCAACAGTGTTGCATCCATAAACAACAATCAGGGGAGAAAGCTTCCCTCAGAATGCCGTCATTGCAGCGGGGCACATTGGAACAATGAATGTCCAAATATAAAGGTCAATGCTCATCAAACTGTCGAGGATGAGTCAGACGCATCAGACACATCAGAAGAATACCAGGTAGGCGCCTTCAATGCAATTGTTGGCTCTATCCCGCATGCCTTAGCGAGGACCAGTACATGTCCTCCTAAGAAAATCTCAGTCCCAATCACCAAGAAAGGGAAGGAAAATATGGACGAGAGACCTCCTAAACAAGCGAGGACCCTAATGTTCGTCGAATTGGAAGTGAATGGCAAGCCCCTTCACGCATTGATAGACACGGGTGCTACCCACAACTACTTGGCTTCAACTCAGGTAGAGCGCCTGGGTCTTGTTGTGCAAAAGAGCAAAGGCCGTGTCAAGGCTATCAACTCACCACCCCAGACATTGGGTGGGACAGCTACAAATGTCCCAGTGAAACTTGGCCCATACAAAGGAAGCATCGACCTGCGTATCGCAATCATAGATGACTTCGACATCATAGTAGGTTTGGAGTTCATGAGGCAAACCAATACCATACTGTTACCATATGCCAACATGCTCTTGATGATGGGAGGAAATGGGGCCAAGCCCTGCACCATACCATGCTTTCCCATAAAGATGGCCGCTGAAAACATCTCGGCGATGCAGTTGGAGAAGGTAGTCAACAAACATAAATCCCTGGTTCCGGTTACCCTTCACAGCAACAATCAGCCATCATGTCATCGGCCTCAAGAGACTGGTGACGCTCCTCAGCGTGTGAAGACTTGTCAGCCATGCCACCAGGACAAGTCGGATCACTCATCACAGAAAGGACCCTCGCAGCCATTACATGTCCCTCAGAGACCATGGGAAAGTGTTTTCCTGAGATTCATCACGGGATTGCCCCAAGTCGGTAATCTTGCATCCATCATGGTTGTCATAGATCAGCTTTAAAACTATGCAACCTTCATAGCAGCCCCGCAAAATGCATCACCAGAAGATACAACTCAACTCTTCTTCTTGCACATTGTCAAACATTAGGGCCTGCCCAAAGACATTGTTAGTAAGCTCGACTCACGCTTCACTAGCAACTTTTGGACCCATCTCTTCAGGTGCTTTGGGTCAACATTGAGTCATAACTCAGACATCCATCCACCATCGGATGGCCAGACAGACCGGTTCGATGACATGCTGGAGGAGTATCTCCACAACTTTGCAACCGAATCACAGAAGCATTGGGTGAAGCTCTTGGATGCTGCTCAACTGTGTTTCAATTCTCAAAAGAGCCATCATACAAACAAAATCCCTTTTGAAATTGTTACTGGACATCAACCGCTTCTCCCGCAAACGGTGAATGCATCAACCATGCCGAAATCTCCTCGAGCTGCCAACTTCTCGAGCGAATGGGAGCGCAACATGGGGATAGTGCGGAGCTATCTCGTCAAAGCCCAAGAGCGGGCAAAAAGATTCACCGAACAAAATCTTTGCTTTGCCCAACATCAAACAGGGGACAAAGTAATGTTATACATCCCAAAGCGATACTTGTTCGCAAAGAGGACCCATGACCCTCACCTACAACAAAAATACATCGGGCCCTTGCCCATCAAAAAATGCATTGGGAAGTCCACATACCAGGTGAAAACTCCATCCTGGTGAAAGATCCATCCAGTCTTCCATGTCAGCCGCATGAAATCATTGCGTCGCTATAACAACAAGCTCACATAACAGAGGGGCGCAGACCTCCTATCCAACAACCACCAGAAGCATCATCATCATCATCATCATCATCATCATAAGGCTCCGAGGACGGCGCCAACTCAGGTTGGGGAGAATGTCATGGGCTGCTTTCCAGACACGCCCCATGACCCCTTGGCCTCGCCCCATGGCGGCCTAGCAAGCCTCACAATGCCTAGCGCCATGGTCGTCCCCGTGGTCTTGGCTGCGCCAAGTGACAAGCGCGCATGCGCCTCTGTCGCCCCACTGATGCCTCTCGCCAGCGCCCAAGGGCTGTCCAATGACAACAGCGTCGCGCGCCCTGACAATGCCGCGCGCGCAGATCCTGATGCCTCACCAGCGCCCAGCTGCAGGTCCATTCCAGCAACGCCTCGCGCCCAGACCCTGATGCCAAGCACCAGCGCCTAGCCTCAGGCCAACACAGCAAGTGTCGCGCGCGCCCACAGCAACACGCGCGCAGACCCTGACCCGCAAGACAAAGTTGCTGCCATCGGACTTAGTTCTACATTGTAATAAACTAAGTCCTTTTCATTGTAATTATAGGCTAGTTTACATCATTTTCATTCAGTGTGCTTCTACAGCTTTATTAGGACTAGTCATGTAATGTTGGTTTATTTTTTTAAGCATTATTAAGGAGGACCAAACAATCAAACATTTTCAAGCAAGCAATTCTCTGTACTGGTGTCTCTCCCCCTCGACACCGCATCTTTTGTAATCGGCATTTCAGTCATCAGTAAAATCATCATCATCATTCAAAACCCAATTCTCTCTCAGCTTCCGCAATTGCTCGTGACATTGGTTTTTCCGCACGGCACTGACAATCTAGTCTAGCGTGCAGAGGGGACCTCATTGCAGACAGCAACCGCACTGACATCGGTTGCTTAGCCTTACGTTGCCCTTCCACAGAACATCAGGAAGGCGCTGCGTAACATAACTTATGAATTTAAAGCGATTGAATTAAAATAAATTTTTAGTTGAATATATTGACTGATGATTGAGAACTCGTATGAAGATCATCGTTTTAGGAAAAATATACTTTTATTTTATCACTCAAACATAATATTTTAATATATTATTTTGTATAGTATTTTAAATTTCTTTCTTATTGAGATAGTGTACACGCGCAAAGCGCGTATCATAAGACTAGTTTAAAAGAATAATGCATGCAACAACAACAATAACAAACTAAGTGTAATCCTTACAAGTAGGATTCGGGAAAGGTAATGTGTACGCAGGCCTTACCCCTACCTTCAAGAAGACAAAAATGTTGTTTCTGCTAGACCCTCAGCTTAAAAGAACAACGCATAGCATGTTTTTATTTTTTCCTCGTCGCAATAGTTGTGGACTGTGTTATTAATTTATTATTATTCACCGAGTCAGTGAACTCACTCCTCATCTTTACGTCTTGGGATGGAATACCGAGCAGTTGCTATGGATATACTGTGATGAGCTACATTGAGCCCTAAGCTTTTATTTTAGTGTTTTTATTTGAGAGTTTTTATTCAACCTCACACTAGGTCCTTAATTTTGTAGCTTATATTGAGCCCTAAGCTGTTAAATGCTATCCATTGTGGTTTAGTTAAGTGAGCATGCTAATATTATTATATAAGTTAAGTTAATTAAGAATAAGTTGAGATGCTTCGCTCAATGGAGTGAATCCTCTCTGAGTGCCGATCATTACCCAGAATTTGGATTGTGACAATATTAATATGAAACGAGAAATAAGCAAATTCCGAGCAATATAGAAAGAGTTTAAGTCAATGCAAATTTTTGAGAGAATTACTCATAAGTACAACTTATATATACACATTGCAATCAAGTGGTCCAGTCACAACTTTGAAAATTTATAGTCCAAAGATAATAAACCAATAAGACAATGTAAACATGAATCATAAATATGAGCTTAGAAAAGCTAAAAAAAACTAAGAGGAATTGGTGCAAAGTCAATGATTGGAGTAAAAAAAACTAAAAGGAAAATGGAGGTTGGCTCGACAACATAAATACCACAAATTATGTATTAAACGAAATATTCTCCTATTTTCTCTTTTCCTCATGGCAAAAAATTTACAAACATGATTTTACAACAAAATATTCCATCTTTTAGTACATTTTAAGTGGTGAATCATTTGAGTTTTCACACATTAAAATTGCTGGTCAAATTTTAAATTAAAAATGTAAAATTTTATGTGCAATTACTGAAACAATCTAGCAAGACATAAGGTAAATCAAAACTTGGTAAAAGAGTTGTAGAATCCTTCAAACACATACATGATCTTTTCCATATAAGACATAAAATATCTTTCAATGATCAATTAAATCAAAGGCATCTTCTTGATGACATCCTTCAGTCCTTTTAGAAAGAATATAAAATAAAAATTAATTTAAAAGGAAAGAGAAGAAAGTGTCAAACTTTTATGAAGGCCTCTCATACAGTAATAATATATATACACCCTTATAAACTTAAAAATACAATGGTGTTATATACTAATGTATGCGCTTATACACATTTATATATAATTATACATAACTATATAATATTGTATATGTATAAATACCATATATACACCATTGTACTATAAAACACCTTCTATCCACCACTACACTTACAGTAAGTAATGTATCTAACTTGTAAAAATATGTATAATTGTACATATGAGTTGTTTATATATTTACATACATAATTATACAAACTGCTGCATGATTTACTAGCACTTTTAAGCTCAAACAAGTCACACCTTTACGGTTTGTTTGGATGATTGTTATGTATCGTTTCATAATGTATCGTATAGTATTGTTTTGTATTGTACTTTATTATTTTGATATATACAATATTTGGATAGATTGTATTATTTTTTATCGTTTCATGATGTCATGCATCAACAATATGAAAAATAAACATGCAATAGAACTATTATACAAAAAAGGTAAAATAAAGGATAAAAGAGGATTATTTAATAATATGGAAGGGCAAGATGAGAAAAAAATATATAAGAAAACGATGAAATCACACCAAATTAGCCGTTCTATAAAGTGATACTTTTCCAGCTTGTTTGGATGGTTGTTACCTGTTGTATTGTATCTTATTGTTACTTTAAATACAATGTTTGTTTTGATTGTTACTTAAATATGTTGTTACGTAACGATGAAAAGTGCCTCTTAATGGAATGACGGATTTGGTGTGGTGGCGTCGTTGCCTTGTTTTTTTCTCTCATCTCGCCCTTCCTTATTATTAAATAATCATATTTTATCCTTTACCCTAATCTTTTATATAATAATTCTACTTCGTATCCTATTTTTTCTTAGTAATATTTCAAGTTTATATTTCATATTGTTGGTGCGTGACATCATGAAATGACGGCAAATGATATAATATATCCAAATATTTTAATCATCAAACAATATAGTACAAACAATACGATACATTATCAAATAACATGTAACAACAATCGAAACAAGCTGTTCGTCGTTACGTAATAACGAATTTAACGATACAATACAATAAAATTTAATTAACAATCAAAACAAATATTGTATTTAAAGTAACAATATGATACAGTACAACAGATAACACTCATCAAAACAAGGTGTTAAACTCCTCTGAACTCCCTCAAATTTAAGATTTAAGCTCCCTGGAATATGTTCAATCTATTAAAACAATGCCCAACTCAAATAAAATAATATTTCGAAACCCGAAATTGAAGTTTTGAAGCTTCAATGAGCTTCAATGACTGCCCAGGTTGTCTTCCCGTTACAACTTCCAACCTCTAAAATAATGTTTAATCCCACGTTTCTAACAATGAACACTCTGTTTACCCTTAAAATCGGCTAACAATTAAATTTATACACGGTTTTAAGGATACGTGATCTAATTTAATACAAATTGGGAAAACAAATTAATATTGAAATCAATGATAAAAAAGTAAATGCAAACCACACAAGTTGAACAGTCTTAGCCTTGAAGGTTGGTCGCTCTCGAATCAAACGGTGCCTCAATCGATATCGGAACAGAATGATAAGATAATAAGAATTAAAAATAACAGTGTATTGCTTTGAGATGCATGTTACAATGTGTCTTACAAATAATCAGACACCCCTTTATATAGTAGGGGAGTCCTATTCTAGATACAATTCTAAAAAAGGTAAAGAATCTCTTGATTTGCTAATTAATCGGCCTCTTATTAATACGTGCCGACATTTTCGCCGTGATATCCGATCGATTGCGGATGTTTCCTCCTTCCGTTATTTGGTCCGATAATATTCCCTCGATCTTGCTCGGAATCAGGGCCAGTTCTAGAGCCATGGGCTCAATAATCTTGAAGACGTATGCTCTAACTTCGTACCTTAGTTCGATAGAATTCGGGGTCGATCTTCAACCTATCACACTTTAGTCCCGATCCGTCATGCACTAGATAAGCCCGGTTTTAACCATATACAGATAGTTCTCTCATTTTTCGGAGAGTAGACGATGAGGAACGATATGAGCCCTCGATCTTCGTCTCGATTCTTCGCGCCAGAAACGACAAAACTGACGAAACATCTCGTCAGTCACGTCTTTAATGGCATTAAATGTTCGTCAGTTGCTGGTCGTCCACTTTAGGTTTTGAACCGTCATTTGCAAACTATAAATACCCCCTCATTATCTTATTCAAACTTTAGTTTTAAAACCTCTGCCTTCGTACATTAGAAATTCCTATATTCCCCAACATCAGTTCTCTGATTACTCTGAGATCACTTCATAAGAACTTCTGCTCTCAAATTATCAAGCACATCCTATTAACTTCCTCTTTTCTCTTAACTTTCCTAAAAATGGCGAAGACCTCAAAGTCTGTTCCCCAGAAGAAACTCCCTCTTCCTCGCGACCGGTTGAAGAGGAAAACGTTCAATCCACTACTGCTGAGAAAAGACATCGGTGCCTCCTTGAATATGTTCGTTCACCAACCGGTGTTGACTTCAAAGTTGAGAAAACCTCTTCCATACCAGGTCGGTGCGAGCCACTCTCGAGATATATATGCTCGATCACTGACAGTCTCCTCTCCAAAGTTAAGGAAGACTGCAATTGGCCGATAAGCATGTGGTGGTGCCTGCGGCCAATGAATCGATTACTACCCACGTGGAGGGTATTTTTAAGTGTTTACACTTATCCCTTCACGTTGGGCCCTTTGGACTCGGCCATCATCGCCTTCTGTAAGAGATACGAGGTGACCCTTGGTCAAATTCACCCCTCTTTTGGAGGATAGTAATTCTCCTCTGCTTTTTTATAAGTAAAATCAACAAGTGTCCTTTCACCACCGACCACCTCATGCGTCTGTACAGTCCCCAACTCTATCTAGGGGGATTAATAAAGCTTGACCATCGGGCCTTTAAGGCCCCATTCTTGAGCATAGATGAGGATCGAGATCGAGGCTGGTTGGGCCGATTCATTCAAGTGAAGACCTCGGATTTAATCCCGGCTGAGGATATGCTATTTCTTGAGAAATTGAACATGAGACGTAAATATAACTTTTCCTTTAAAATTTTGTTTATTGCTTTTCCTTTTTCCTTCCTTCTTATCGATGCTTCCGTGGTACACATGTTGCTCGAATGCCAGATGCAGTTCCTCGACTCAAGGAGTGGGTCGAAGGCATTGTGTCACAGAAGCCCTATTCCGAGCACGCATGGTGGGAGGCCCGTTCACATGGTAAGATCCTTTCATAGAATAGACAACACTTAGGCTTCTTTCGAGCTTACTCATTTTATTTTCTTTATAGGCCCTGGGAAGGATGTTGCTATGAGGCCCCCGTACGGAGATGAAGACATCCTTCCCCAGTCACCTGCTTCGAGGAAGGATAAAGATAAGAAAATAAAAAGGGCTCTGAGTTCCCCGAACTCGGAGAAGCAGAAACCGAAAAGTTGGCAGGTGCGCAAACCCAAGGAAAGAAACCTCCCATCGGACTCAATCCACCGGCTGAGGGATGAGTTCGAAGAAGAAGAAGAGAATTCCGAGATGGTGGCCCGTGTGTGAGGAAAACACCACATTGCCTCAAGCCAGGGAGGCTGCTGAGGGGGCAGTGGCCAAAGCCTCCGAGCTGGAGAGGGGCGAGGCCATTTTCCCCAAGTTGGGGCGGCCGGTGTCTCTCGGGTGGAGGATAATACTCCGAAGGACATGCTCAGGGTGATAGACCTCTCCGAGTTGCCACTATTTTTTGACTCCATGATCCATGACGCCCCAAAGCTAAAAGAACGTCTAGTTGAGGGGCCCCAATGGGTGTCATACCCCTTTGACATTATCTTAGATGGTTTCAATTCTTCTACCTTGGAGGACATTACCGGGCTGGGTGACCTACCGGTACCAAAGAATGGTCCACCTCCGAGAACTAGCGGGCCTTCTTCGAGTCCTAAATTAGTGGATAGGTTCCCAGATCTGAGTATAGATCCTAGCCAAAAGCGGACAATTATTATGTCAGTCCCTGAGGAGTCCCAGGTCCTCTCCGCCTCCGTGGGGGTTGCCAGTTATCTTCGGTGTTTATTGACCGAAGAAGACCAGGACAAGATGGATGAAGTGGAGGTGCCCTGCTTATTCAACGAGGCTCAGCAGGCATTAAATCAGGTAACTTTGAATGCCTCTTTATTATGTACTTAGATTTTAAGTTGCAAACAATCGTAACATTTCTCTTTGTACTTGCAGGCCTCGGTGCTTCACCATGAAAATTTCCTCCGATATTGGGAGGAGTTAAAACAGTACGAGGCTGAGACACGAGAGCTTACTAAGAAGAGCGATGCTTACAAGCTTCTCAGTGAGAAACTCCAGGCTGAGATAGAAGCGGCTCAAAAAAAGCATGTTGACTGGGTCGAGCAACTCCAGGCGGAGGTGGATACGGTGAAAGATGAGGCCGAAGAATGGATGAAAAACATGGACCTCCTAGGCTCGGAAAAGGACACTACCCAGGCACAACTAGCGTTGATTGAGGTCCAACTCCGGGTTGTAGAGGGTAAGGACTCGACTCAGGCCAAAAAGATCGAGGATATCCAGTCTCAACTGAGCTCGGCGATTTTCGTCCAAGAGAAACTAGCCAAGGAACTTGAGGCGGCCAAGTCAGAGATTGTTATTGTCAAGGCTGAGGGTGACGAGAAGGTGGCCCAGCATAAGGCCGATGCCGAGGTGGATAAGGACCAAGTGAGACACTTGGTGTAGCACATGAAGTGGCAATCTCGAAGGAAGGCCCGTGAGGGAGTTCAAGCTCAGGGATTCGACCTACTGGCTGAGATCGAGAATACCAAGGTATCTGAAGCCAAGGCTAGGAATTTGGATTATCCCAAGGAGGAGGATTTCGAGGGGTCTGAAGATTCGACTGAGCCCGAAGATGGTCAAGATATCGAAGGCGACGACGTGGCCCTCAGCGAAGATTAGGCCATTTAGGATCTTTTTAGAGGTTTTTGTCTTTTTAGGCTGTTTTGGTCGTTGAAGAAGTCTGTATCGGGGCCATTTGGCCCTTGTAAAAAGTTTTTTTGATAAATATTTAGGGCTTTCTTACCCTTTCAGCTTTCGAATTTTTTGCTTTGCTTCATTATTTGTGTTTACAAAGATCGAAATGCCTTATCATGAAATAATTTAGGTTATGTTCGAATGTTCAAACAAACCTCGCCTTTACATTATTCTGTTCTGAGGTTATGTTCGGATTATAGTTTGCCGAGGGTAGCCTTTATAACCGGTTATGAAAATTTTTCATTTTGAAGGCCTACTTTTTGTTACGGGTCTCGAACATCTCTGAGCCGTGCTAATATGGCCTTAGCCTTTTAATTCGGGAATTGCCTAGTGGAATTGATTTCCTGAGCTATCCGGGCTTGCCCAAGATAACAGTCCCCGAGTGGAGGTGGTTGTGGCCTTTAAAATTCAGGGGTTGCTTAATAGGTCTTATGCCCCGAGGTCTATAGCTTGGACCGTCCGAGTTTGTTTTTGGACGGCAGTCCCCGAGTGAGAGAATGATCGTTCGAACTTAGGTTATAAGCGGCCCTTGGGCTCATTACCTTTAGGGGATCGAAAGCAGTAAATTCCTTACGAAATGAAAAGAAGAAACATTAAAAGACAAGATGATTGCAAGGAAGAGACTTCTCTTTAATTTTGTACATAATAGTAACATATGTGTACATGCTTTTTGTCAGGGTTCAAGCAGCCTATGTGGGCACGGTTCATTTGACCATTTTGCCCTTATAATAAATTCTATCGATCGATACCCCTCACCTACAAAGTTTCTTTCCTTGCTAAAGTCGATATCCAAGGGTAATGCCCCCCAAGTTAATTGTAGAGGAACCTCAGATACTGTTAATGTGATCTTCGACACCGATTCATGATCGGTTTTTAATTCTAAGTTAGCACGATCTATTGTTTACTCATTAAAAACCTTCTGAAAAACCCAATTGCGACAAGATCGGCTCAAGGGAAAAAGAATTCAACGCGTGCTTTCAAACCTAAAAATGTTTTACTGCTCCTTATCGGTCACCTACAAGTGTTAGTCCAAAATAAAAATAAAAGAAAATGGATGGGGTTTACCTTGGCAGTAATATCATTTTAGTGAGTTACATTCCAATTGCTCAGTAGTTGTTTACCGTTCATTGTTCCGAGCTTGTAGGATCCTTTTCCGGTGATTTCGATGATATGATACGGCCCTTCCCAGTTCGGTCCCAACTTTCCCTCACTCGGGTTTCGGGCGTTCAATGTGACCTTCCTTAGCACTAAGTCCTCGATGTTGAAGTACCGAAGGTTGGCTTTCCTGTTGTAATATCTCTCGATCCACTGCTTTTGGGCAGCCAACCGATCAAGGGCGACTTCACGCCTTTCATCCAATAGCTCCAAGTTCGTATTATGGCCTCGTCATTTGATTCCTTTTTTGCATATTGGAATTTGATACTTGGCTCTCTGAATTAAACCGGTATTAGAGCTTCGATGTTGTAAACCAATGAGAATGGAGTGGCCCTAGTACTGGACTTCAAGGTCTTACGATATGCACAAAGGACTTCGGGTAGGAGTTCCTTCCATTTTCCTTTTAGTGTCGGTCAACCTCTTTTTAAGATTTTGGAGTATGGTTTTGTTGGTTGATTCGGCTTGTCCGTTCTCACTAGGGTGGTAGGGTGTTGATAAGATCCTTTTGATTTTGTGGTCTTTGGAAATTTTGTCACCTTGCTACCGATAAATTATTTTTCGTTGTCGCACACAATCTCGGCTGATATTCCAAACTGACACATGATGTGGTCCTAGATGAAACCGATGACCTCCTTCTCTCAGACCTTCTCATATGCCTGGGCTTCTACCCACTTGGAAAAATAGTCATTCATAAATAAAATAAATTGAGCCTTACCGGATGCCCATGGAAGGGGGTCGACGATGTCCATTCCCCACTACATGAACTGCCATGGTGATAAAATCGAATGTAGCAGCTCCTAGGGTTGGTATATCATCGAAGCATGTCTTTGGCATCCATCATATTTTTGTACGAACTCCTTCACATCCTTTTCCATGTCGATCTAGTAATAACTTGCTCTGATCACCTTTAGAACCAATGATTCGGTGCCTGAATGATTTACGCAGGTGACTTTGTTAATTTCCCTCAGAACATAATCGGTATCTCATGGTCCTAGACATATTGTCAGCGGGCCATCGAACATTCTCCTGAACAAGGTTCCATCCTCGGACAAACAAAACTGGGCTTCCTTTGTACGGAGGGCCCTGGATTCTTTTGGATCCGAGGTTAGTTTATTGGTCTTCAAATATTCTATGTATTTGTTTCTTCAATCCTAAGTCAGGCTTGTAGAGTTTATCTCTGTATGACCTTCTTCTACCACCGATCTTATGAGTTGCACCACTTGTCACGATCCGAATTTTCCACCATCGGGACCGTGATTACGCGTAACATTGAACCCGCTAGGCAAGCCAATGTTACTGATTATTTTATCTTTTTCCTTTATCTTTAACAATTTACCCAAATGATATAAGAAAATCAGCGGAAGAACAGAATTTAACAGTTTAACTTAATACTAATATGAAATCCATTATAAAACTTCACCCAGAACTGGTGTCACAATTTCACGGACTGCCTACGAATACAACAAATAGTAGTCTAAACAAAGAAATAAAAATCTATCTCAGAAATAGATAAAACAGAAGAGAAGCAGGATAGAAGGGGACGCCAAGTCCTGCGGACGCCTGTAGGACTACCTCGGGTCTCCACTAGACTGAAGGCAGCAACCTCAAACTACGGTCCCTAGGGTCCAGTACTGGGATCTGCATAAAAAGAGCAAAGTGTAGTATCAGTACAACCGACCCCATGTACTGGTAAGTGCTGAGCCTAACCTCGGTGAAGTAGTGACGAGGCAAGGACACGACAATATCATAAACCTGTGCAGTTAAATAGTATAATAACAGAGTAACAAGTAATAGAAACTAAGCAAAAATGTACGGGAAGGGGAACATGCTATGGGGGTTTTAACATAAGGAATTACAACAGTAAAGGAATTTAAACAATTAAAGCACTTGAACCAACAATAGTAAATGAACATAGCAAGTACACAATGCATGGCATCACCCTTCATGCTTTATCACTCTTCCTCACCATATGAATAGTATAATTGTGCACGGCATCACCCTTTGTGCTTTATCTCTCTTCCCCACCATATGTATCAATATAAATGTAAATGTGCACGGCATCACCCTTCGTGTTTTATCACTCTTTCCTCACCATATACATAAGTATGAATGTGCACGTCATCACTCTTCGTGCTTTATTACTCTTTCCTCACCCAAACAGTAGGAACAACAATATCCCGGCAAGGGAATCAACTATAACCAATCTAGTTCCAACAGTTAACTTCAAAGGATAAACCTCAACTTGAGTCAATACTCAATAATGGTCAAATACCAAGAAAATACTATAGGTCTTGCCCGACATGAATAATCGTCAATTTAAGCATGATAGTACATAATAAGAATCACAATAGTCACAGTGTAAGACTCATGGGCATGCTTGACACCAACGTATAGATACTCGTCACCATACATATACGTCGTACACAATACAAACACGTAGCATATAAGACACAACACCTATTCCCTCAAGATAAGGTTAGGCCAAACACTTACCTCGGGTTCCACGGCCAACTCAAGCCTCAAATACCACTTTCCCTTTAGATTCCACTTATAATTCACTTGTATCTAGCCATAATTAACTTAACAACATCAATAAATGTTAAAGAATTCAACTCTAATGCTTAATTATAGGTTATCTATCATTTTTTCCAAAAAGTCAAAAATCGACCTCGGGCTCGGTTGGTCAAAACTCGAGGTTCGGACTAAAACCCGACTACCCATTCACCCATGAGTTTGAATATGCAGTTAGTTTCGAAATCCGACCCCAAATCGAGGTCTAAATTTCAATTATACAAAAAGCCCTAATTTTACCCAAAATCCCAAATCCCCAATTTCTACCATGAAAACCCAAGATTTTTTGATGAAAATTGATGAAATGCAATGGGTAATTGAAAGAAAGTGATTTAGAATCATATACCAACACTTTGGGGAATAACTTGTCTCTTGAAAATTGCCTCTACGCCTTCTAGTTTTTGAAAATATGAAATTATGGCCTATTTCCCGTTCTGATTCTGTTTTAAGTGTTGAGCGATAGTGTTCATCGCGTTCGCGTGAGCACTATCGCGTTCGCGAAGAGCAGCCTTCTAAGTACTTACGCGATCGTGGGAAAGGCTACGCGTTCGAGAAGGTTTAGCCCTGCCCTGCCTTCGCGTTCGCGATAAACGGTTCGTGTTCGAATAGGTTTTCCTTAGGTTCCCTGACCAGCCCTCCTAAAGCTACGTGTTCACAGTTGATTGGTCGTGTTCGCGTAGAGCAGTCCCCCTAATGCTCCGCGTTCGCGACCTTGGTCTCGCTTTCGTATGGAGTAACATCCTCCCTAGCCTAGTTTCCCTTTCCCGATCACGAAGCACAGTGAAACAGACACCAGATACAACAACTTATACCAGATTTTCTAAGTGTAAATTACCCTGTAGCCTATTCGAAATTCACCCGAGCCCTCGGGGCTCCAAACCAAACATGCACACAAACCTAAAAATATCATACGGACTTGCTCGTGCGATCGAATCGCCCAAATAACATCTTAAACAACGAATTTAGCATCAAATTCAAGGAAAATCTCAAGAACTCTTAAAGTTACTATTTTGACCACCGAGGGTCAATTCTGTTTCTTACCAAATTTTACAGACACAACTTAAATACCATATTAAACCTGTACCAGGCTCCGAAACCAAAATACGGGCTTGATACCATCAAATTCAAACATTGTTAAATTTCCAAAAACTCTTATAGTTTTCAGTTAAACAATTTTCTTTAAAAATTCATTTCTCGGGCTAGGGACCTCGGAATTCAATTCTTGGCATATGCCCAAGTCCCATATTTTTCTATGGACCCTCCGAGATCATCACATCACGGTTCCGGATCCATTTACCTAAAATGTTGACCGAAGTCAACTTAAATTCAAATTTAAAGGCAAAATTGGCATTTTTCTCAAATTTTCACATAAGGGCTTTCCGGAAGCGCGCCCAGACTATGCACGCAAATCGAGGGAAAAGAAAATGAGGTCTTGAAGGCCTTGAAACCCCGAATTGGGTTCTGAGATGACCTTTTGATTCATCACATTCTCCTCCTCTAAAACAATCATTCATCCTTGAACGGACATAAAAAAAAGTACTTGAGTCAGTGAAAAGATGGGGATATCGACACCGCATATTGGACTCGAACTCCCAAATAGCTGCCTCGATAGGCTGACCTCTCCACTGAACACAAATTGAAGGTTAACTCTTTGATCTCAACTGATAAACCTGTCAGTCTAGAATAGCTACCGGCTCCTCCTCATAGGTCAAGTCCTTGTCCAACTGGACAATGCTGAAGTCTAACACGTGGGATGGATCGCCGTGATACTTCCGAAGCATGGACACATGAAACATTGGATGCACAACTGATAAACCTGGCGGCAATGCAAGTCTATAAGCCACCTCTCCGACTCTATCAAGGATCTCAAAAGGCCCGATGAACCTAGGGCTTAACTTTCCCTTCTTCCCAAATCTCATCACGCCCTTCATGGGCGACACCTGGAGCAACACTCGCTCTGCGACCATGAATGCCACATCACGAAATTTACGGTCGGCATAACTCTTCTGTCTGGACTGAGCTGTACGAAGCCTATCCTGAATGATCTTAACCTTCTCCAAGGCATACTGAACTAAATCTGCACCCAACAACCGAGCCTCTCCTGGCTCAAACCACCCAACCGGCGATCAACACTACCTACCATATAATGCCTCATAGGGAGCCATCTGGATGCTTGAGTAGTAACTGTTGTTGTAGGCAAACTCTACTAATGGCAAGAATTGATCCCAAAAACCTCCAAAGTCAATAACACATGCTCGGAGCATATCCTCCAAAATCAAAATAGTACGCTCGGACTGTCCGTTCGTCTGAGGATGAAGCGTTGTGCTCAACTCGACCCGCGTACCCAACTCACGCTACATTGCTCTCCAGAAATGCGAGGTAAACTGCGTACCTTGATAAAAAATGATAGACACGGGCACACTATATAGACGAACGATCTCACAGATATAAATCTCTACCAACCGCTCTGAAGAATAGGACACCACCACAGGAATGAAATGCAATAACTTAGTCAACCTATCCATAATAACACATACTGTGTCGAACTTCCTCTGAGTCCGTAGGAGTCCAACAACGAAGTCCATAGTGATAAGCTCCCACTTTCACTCAGGAATCTCAATCTTCTGAAGCAAACCACCAGGTCTCTGATGCTCGTACTTTACTTGCTGACAATTCAAACACCAAGCTACATACACAACAATATCCTTCTTCATCCTCCTCCACCAATAATGTTGCTGCAAGTAATACCGAGAACTATGGGCCTCCTCTAGAATCAAATCACGAAGTCCATCCACATTAGGCACATAAACACGACCATGCATCCTCAAAACTCCATCATCTTCGATTGTAACCTGCTTGGCACCACCATGTCGCACTATGTCCCTAAGGACAAGCAAATGAGGGTCATCATACTGCTGATCCCCGATATGCTCAAATAATGAAGAACGAGCAATTGTGCAAGCTAGAACACGGCTGGGCTCAGAAACATCCAGCCTCACAAATTGATTAGCTAAAGCCTGAACATCCAAAGCAAGCGGTCTCTCACTGACCGGAATATACGCAAGGCTACCCATACTGGCTAACTTCCCACTCAAAGCATCGGCCACTACATTGGCCTTCCCACGATGATACAAGATGGTAATATCATAGTATTTCAATAGCTCCAACCACCTCCTCTGCCTCAAATTTAGCTCCTTCTGCTTGAACAAGTATTGCAAACTCTTGCGATCCGTTAACACCTCACACGACACGCCATATAAATAGTGCCTCTAAATCTTCAGCGCGTGAATAATGGATGCTAGCTCCAAATCATGAACTGGATAATTCTTCTCATGAATCTTCAGCTGCCAAGAAGCATATGTAATAACTTTGCCATTCTGCATCAACACCGCACCAACTCCAATACGAGATGCATCATACTATAATGTATATGACCCTGATCTTGTAGGCAATACCAACACCAGCGTCGTGGTCAAGGCTGTCTTAAGCTTCTGAAAGCTCATCTGACCACCTGAACTGGGCACCCTTCTGGGTCAACCTGGTCATCAGGGCTGCAATAGTTAAAAATTCCTCCACAAACCGATGATAATAACCCGCCAAACCTAAGAAACTCTAGATCTCTATAGCTGATGTGGGTCTAGGCCAGTACTTGACTGCCTCAATCTTCTTAGGATCCACCTGAATACCCTCTGCTGATACGACATGACCTAGGAATGCTACTAAACTCAACCAAAACTCACATTTCAAAAATTTTGCATATAACTAACTGTCTCTCAGAGTCTGAAGGATGACTAGAAGATGCTGCTCGTGCTCCTCCTGGCTGCGGGAATAGATCAAAATATCATCAATGAAGACAATCACGAAGGAATCCAAATAAGGCTTGAACACTCGGTTCATCAAATTCATGAAAGCTGCTGGGGTATTTGTCAACCCGAATGACATCACTAAGAACTCATAATGCCCGTACCAAGTGCTGAAGGCTATCTTAGGGACATCTGATGCCCTAATCCTCAACTGATAGTAGCCAGTTCTCAAATCAATCTTCAAAAATACCCTAGCACCTTGAAGCTGATCAAATAAATCATTAATCCTCGGTAATGGATACTTGTTCTTGATGGTGACCTTGTTCAGCTGCCCATAATCTATACACATCCTCATCGATCCATCCTTATTCTTGACAAACAACATCGGCGCACCCCAAGGTGAGACACTAGGTCTAATAAAGCCCTTATCAAGCAGGTCTTGCAACTGTTCTTTCAATTCTTTCAACTTTGGCGGGGCCATACGATATAGCAGAATAAAAATGGGCTGAGTGCCCGGAGCCAAATCAATGCAAAAGTTAATGTCCCTGTCGGGTGGCATACCTGGAAAATCTACAAGAAATACCTCTGGAAACTCACGAACAACGGGAACATAATCCATAGAAGGAATCTCAGCACTAGAATCACAAACATATGCCAAATAGGCCAAACATCCCTTATCAACCATACGCTGAGCCTTCATATATGAGATAACCCTGCTGGTAGAATGACCAGGAATCTCTCTCCACTCCAAACGAGGCAACCTCAGAAATACTAAGGTCACGGTCTTGGCATAACAGTCCAATATAGCATGATAAGGGGATAACCAATCCATCCCCAAAATAACATCAAAATTTACCATATCGAGAAGTAGGAGATCTACACGGGTCTTAAGACCCCTAATAATGACCGCGTATGAATGATAGACACGATCTACCACAATAGAATCACCCACCAGTGTAGACACATATACAAGAGCACTCAAAGTATCACGAGGCACAACCAAATATGAAGCAAAATAAGAAGACACGTAGGAGTATGTAGACCTTGGATCAAACAGAACTAAAGCATCTCTACTACAAACTAAAACAGTACCTGTAATAACTGTATCAGAGGACTCAACCTCAGGCCTGGCTGGGAAAGCATAACATTGGGGCTAGGCCCCACCACTCTAAACTACATCCCTGGGACGGCCTCCTGCCAGCTGACCTCCACCTCTAGAGGCCTGACTTCTACCTCTAACGGCCTGACCTCCACCTATAACACCTCAACCCCTACCTCTAGCTGGTTGAGCGGGTGGTGGAACACCCGGTGCTGGAACTATGGCATGAGAACCCTGATGTTGAGAACTGCTCGAGGCTCGAGGGCAAAATCTAGCAATGTGCCTCGTATCTCCACAAGTATAACAAGACTTCGACTGCTAAGACTGTTGACCCTGAAACTGACCCTAACAGCCTGAGTAACCACCCTAAAAACTCTGGAGTGGAGGTGCACCGATAGGAGCTGGTGGTGCATTGTAGGTCAACTGATCAGAATACTACATATGAGAACCACGGCCATCTAGAGCACCGTGAGAAGCCTAAAGTGTTGAATGGAACGGCCTGGGAGGATGGCCTCTACCAAAAGGATCCCCACCTCCAGACGAGGCACCACTAAATCTACCAAAATAACGAGGCCTATTATCATACCCCTGACCACTCCCCTGAGCTAGAACCATCTCAACCCATCTGGCCACATTGGCCGCATCCTAAAAAGAAATCTCGCTCCCTATCTCCTTAGCCATCTGCAATCTAATAGGCTGAGCGAGTCACTCAATAAACTTCCTCACTCTTTCTCTCTCTCTCTCTCTCTCGGTGGGGAGTATTATAAGAGCATGACGAGCCAGATCAATAAACCTCGTCTCTTACTGGGTGACGGTGATAAAACCCTACTGAAGACGCTTGAACTGCCTGCGGTACTCCTCTCTTTGAGTGACGGGAAGGAACTTCTCGAGAAATAGCTGCGAGAACTGGTCCCAAGTGAGAGTTGGTGACCCAGATGGTTTGGCAAAACAATAATCTCTCTACCATTTCTTGGCGGAACCTGACAGACAAAAAGCAGCAAAGTTGACCCCATTGGTCTCCACTATCCCCATGTTTCGAAGAACCTCATGACAGTTGTCCAAATAATCCTGGGGATCCTCTGAATATGTACCGCCATAGCTAGTAGTGAAGAGCTTGGTGAACCTGTCCAATCTCTACAAGGCATCTGAAGACATAGCTGACCCATCACCGGTGTGAACCGTAACACCCGGTGGGACTACCCCCACTGGCTGAGTTGCTAGAGTCTGAAACTAGGGAGCCATCTGCTCTAGAGTGCGAGTAGCGGGAGTCTGTGCTCCTCCCCCAGCCTGAGAGATGGTTGGTTCTACAGGAAGTATGCCTGCTTGAGTGACATTCTCCATAAGGCCCACTAGACGGACCAGAGCATCCTGAAGTACTGGGGTAGCGATGAACCCCTCTAGGATCTGAGTTGGGCCCGCTGGAACTGTCTGGGTCGGAACCTCATCATCAAACTAAACCTAAGGCTTCATCGCTAGTGTTGCTCTGAACTCTGGCCCTGCCTCGGCCCCTAGCACGGCCTCGACCTCGGCCTCGGCCTCTGCCCCTCGTAGGAGCTGTCGCTGGGGGCTCGAGCTGCTGATCAGGTACTGAAGTGGTACGTGTTCTCGCCATACGCGAAAGAACAGAGTAGAAGTTCAATTAGCATTGAGAAATCAAACCGCGCGATAGAGATAAATAGAAGTGAAAATGTTCCTAACTCTGTAGCCTATGGGGGATAAGCACAAACATCTCTGTACTGATCCCTCAGACTCTACTAAGCTTGTCCGTGAATTGTGAGACCTAAGCAACTTAGAGCTCTAATACCAACTTGTCACAACCCAAATTTCCCATTGTCGGGACCGTGATAGCGCCTAACATTGAACCCGCTAGGCAAGCCAACGTTACTGATTATTTTACCTTTTTCCTTTATCTTTAACAATTTACCCAAATGATATAAGAAAATCAGCGGAAATCAAATTGCGGAAGAACAGAATTTAATAGTTTAACTTAATACTAATATGAAATCCATAATAAAACTTCACTCATAACTAGTGTCACAATTTCATGGACTGTCTACGAATACTACAAATAGTGGTCTGAATAAAGAAATACAAATTTGTCTCAAAAATAGATAAAACAGAAGAGAAGCAGTATAGAAGGGGACGCCAAGGCTCGCGGACACTTGCAGGACTACCTTGGGTCTCCACTGGACTGAAGGCAACAACCTCGAACTACGATCCGTATGGTCCAATACTAGAATCTGTACAAAAAGTGAAAAGTGTAGTATCAGTACAATCGATCCCATGTACTGGTAAGTGTCGAGCCCAACCTCTCAAAGTAGTTACGAGGCTAGGACACGACACATCATAAACCTGTGCAGTTATGCAGTATAATAATAGAGTAACAAGTAATAGAAACTAAGTAGAAATGTACGGGAAGGGGGAACATGCTATGGGGGTTTTAACATAAGGAATTACAGCAGTAAAGGAATTTAAACAATTAAAGCACTTGAACCGAAAATAGTAAATAAATACAGCAAGCAGACAATTTTCGGCATCACCCTTTGTGCTTTTACTCTCAATCCTCACCATGCAATCAATAATAAAAATATGCACGGCATCGCCCTTCATGCTTTATCACTCTTCTTCACCATATTAATAGTATAAATGTGCATGGCATCACCCTTCGTGCTTTATCTCTCTTCCTCACCATATGTATCAATATAAATGTAAATGTGCACGGCATCACCATTCATGCTTTATCACTCTTTCCTCACCATATGCATAAGTATGAATATGCACGGCATCACCCTTCGTGTTTTATCACTCTTTCCTCACCCAAATAGTAGAAACAACAATATCCCGGCAAGGGAATCAATAATAGAAACAAATACATCCCGGCAAGGGAATCAATAATAGAAACAAATACATCGGGCAAGGGAATAAGCTATAACCAATCTAGTTCCAACAGTTAACTTCACAAGATAAACCTTCACTTGAGTCAATACTCAACAATGGTCAAATACCAAGAAAATACCATAGGTCTTGCCCGACATGAATAATCATCAATTTAAGCATGATTGTACATAATAAGAATCACAACAGTCACAGTGTAAGACTCACGGGCATGCTCGACACCAACGTATAGATACTCGTCACCACACTTATACATCGTACACAATACTAACACATAGAATATAAGACACAACACATATTCCCTCAAGCTAAGGTTAGGCCAAACACTTACATCGGGTTCCACGACCAACTCAAGCCTCAAATACCTCTTTCCCTTTAGATTTTACTTCCAATTCACTTGTATCTAGCCATAATTAACTTAACAACATCAATAAATGCTAAAGAATTCAAATACAATGCTTAATTATAGGTTTTCTATCATTTTTGCCAAAAACTCGAGGTTCGGACCAAAACCCGACTACTCATTCACCCATGAGTCCGAATATGCAATTAGTTTTGCAATCTGACCCCAAATCGAGGTCTAAATTACAATTATATAAAAAGCCCTAGTGCTACCCAAATCCCCAATTTCTACCATGAAAACCCTAGTTTTTTGGATGAAAATTGATGAAATGCAATGGGTAATTGAAAGAAAGTGGTTCAAAATCATATACCAACACTTTGGGGAAGAACTTGTCTCTTGAAAATCGCCTCTATGCCTTCTAGTTTTTGAAAATATGAAATTATGGCCTATTTCTCATTCTGCTTTTGTTTTAAGTGTTGGGCGACAGTGTTTATCGCATTCTCGTGAGCACTGTCGCGTTCGCGAAGAGCAGCCTTCTAAGGACTTACGCAAGCGCGGGAAAGGATACGCGTTCGCGAAGGTTTAGCCCCGCCCTGCCTTCATGTTTGCGATAAAGGGTTCGCGTCCGCATAGGTTTTCCCTAGGTTCCCTGACCATCCCTCCTAAAGCTACGTGTTCGTGGTAAACCGGTCGCATTCGCGTGGAGCAGTCCTCTCAATGCTCCGCGTTCGCGACCTTGGTCTCGCATTCGTGACCTTGGGCTCGCGTTCGCATAGAGTAAGATCTTCCTCAGCCCAGTTTTCCCTTCACGATCGCGAGAGTGACTACGCGATCGCGAAGCACAATGCAATAGACACCAGATACAACAACTTATACCAGATTTTCTAAGTGTAAATCACCCTGTAGCCTATCCGAAACTCATCCGAGCCCTCGAGGCTCCAAACCAAACATGCACACAAACCTAAAAATATTATACAGACTTGCTCATGCAATCGAATTGCCCAAATAACATCTTAAACAATGAATTTAGCATCAAAATAAAGGAAAATCTCAAGAACTCTTAATGTTACTATTTTCACCACAGAGGGTCCGAATCACGTCATATGAATTTCGTTTCTTACCAAATTTTACAGACACAACTTAAATACCATATTAAACATGTACCGGGCTCCCAAACCAAAATACAAGCTCGATACCATCAAATTCAAACATTGTTAAATTCCCACAAATCTTATATTTTTCAGTTAAATAATTTTCTTCAAAAATTTATTTCTCGGGCTAGGGACCTTGAAATTTAAATCCGGGCATACGTCCAAGTTCCATATTTTTCTACGAACCCTCTAGGACCATCACATAACAGGTTCGGGTACGTTTACCCAAAATATTGACCTAAGTCAACTTAAATTCAAACTTAAAGGCCAAATTGGCATTTTCTCAAATTTTCACATAAGGGCTTTTCGGAAGCATTCCCGGACTGTGCACGCAAATCTATGGGAAAGAAAATGAGGTCTTGAAGGCCTCGGAACCCCGGATTGTGTTCTAAAACACGAGATGATCTTTTGGGTCATCACACCACTGCTCCTGAATTAAGCTCATTGTCTTCGACTGATGATCCTAAGTTAGCAAGGGCATTGGCCTCACTGTTTTGATCTTGAACTAATGTAATTCTACCTGCAACTTTTCCAGGTATCTTTGCATTCGTTCTTCTCTGACCTCGAATGTTCCATTAACTTGGTTTACCACGAGGAGGGAGTCGCACTTAGCTCTATCACCTCCACCCCCAAGTTTTTGGCTAGTTCAAGACCTGTAATCATGGACTCATATTCGGCCTCATTGTTGGTCAATTTTATAGTCCTAATAGATTGTCTAACTATATTTCATGTTGGTGGCTTTAAAATAAAGCTGAGTCTAGACCCTTTCGCGTTCGAGGCACCATCCGTAAAGAGGGTCCAGATTCCGAAGAACGTCCCTGAGTTCACCAACAATTCTTGTTCGACCTCAAGTATTAGGGTCGGCATAAAGTCGACCACGAAATCTGCCAAAATTTGAGATTTGATGGTTATTCGGGGTCGATAATAAATATTGTACCCACTGATTTCAACGGCCCACTTGGACAATCGTCCTAAGAGCTCGGGTTTGTGCATAATATTTCATAGTGGGTAAGTTTTGACAACACATATGGGGTAACACTACAAATAATGTTTTAGTATCCTTGAGGCGCTTAGCAAAGCGAATGCCAGTTTTTCCAGGTGAGGATACCTAGTCTCGGCCTCTTCTAGGGTTCTGCTAACATAGTAAATCGGTAATTGTGTATCTTTTTCTTCTCGGACCAGGAATACACTTACCGCTATTTCTGATAATCCAAATACAAGTACAACTGCTCATCTACTTTCAGTTTATGAAGCAACGGTGGACTCGATAAATACTGTTTGAGTTCATCCGAGGCCCGCTGACACTCTAGGGTCCATGAAAAGTTGTTCTACTTTTTGAGCAGCAAAAAGAATCGGTGACTCTTATCCGATGACCTCGAGATGAATCGCCCTAGGGCGGCTATGCGTACGGTTAATCTTTGCACGGCCTTCACGTTTTCCATGATCGTGATATCTTTGATGGCTTTGATTTTGTCGGGGCTGATCTCGATTCCTCGCTTAGATACCATGAACCCGAGGAATTTACATGATCCAACTCCGAACGCACACTTCTCCATGTTCAGCTTCATATTGTACTTCTTCAAAATGCTGAAAGTTTCTTGCAAATGTTTTAAATGGTCTTCTGTTCATAGAGACTTAACCAACATGTCGTCAATATAAACCTCTATCGATTTTCCTATTTTTTCCTCAATCATCCGATTTACTAGGCATTGGTAAGTGGCACCGGTGTTTTTTAGTCTAAATAGCATCACGTTATAGCAGTACGTGTCGTACTTGGTAAAAAAGAGGTTTTCTATTGATCATCCAGGTTCATCCGTATTTGGTTGTACCTAGAATAGGCATCGAGAAAGCTAAAGATCTCGTGGCATCGATCATGCGATTGATGTTAGGCAGAGGGAAGGAGTCCTTCAGACAGGCTTTGTTCAAATCCTTATAGTCTACACACATTCTTAGTTTGTTCCCCTTTTTAGGGACTACCACTATATTTGCTAACCAATCCAGGTATTTAACCTCCCGAATGGACCCTATTTTAAGGAATTTAGATATCTCGTCCTTGATGAAAACGTGTTTGACCTCGGACTAAGGCCTCCTTTTCTGCTTGGTCGAATGGAATTTTGGGTCCAGGCTTAGCTTGTGGGTGGTTATTTCTGGGGGCATACATGTCATGTCAAGATGGGACCAAGAGAAACAATCTATGTTTGCTATAAGAAATTGAATGAGTTTTTTCTTGAGCTCGGAAGTTAGCCTTGTGCCCAAGTATACCTTCCGATCAGGTAGATGTTCGGTCAATATGACCTGCTCTAGCTCTTCGACCGTTGATCTGGTAGTATCGGAATCATTAGGGACAATAAAGGATTGGGAGACCCCGCAATCATTGTCACACCTCCTTTTTCCACCCCCGCGGGGGTACAGGAGTTTTTTTCAATTAAAGGACAATCGAAATGGGATTATTTTATTTATTCAAGAGTCACCACTTGGGAGATTTAGGGTGTCCCAAGTCACCAATTTTAATCCCGAATCGAGGAAAAGAATGACTCTGTATTACAGTCTGCGAACCAGAAATCCGGATAAGGAATTCTGTTAACCCGGGAGAAGGTGTTAGGCATTCCCGAATTCCGTGGTTCTAGCACGGTCGCTCAACTGTTATATCTGGCTTGATTATCTGATTTTATACGTATTATAAACTTATGTGCAAATTTTATCCTTTGGCCGCTTTTATTATTATATTTTTAAAGAATGTGAACATCGTTTAAAAACATGTCTTTGGATTGCGTCACATAAAATGCATCCACAATCCGGAACGTATTTTTATTCAATGTTTTGGGATTTGGACTTGGGTCGCATAAATGCGTACCCGTGTTTAAGAATGTATTATTATTATATCGCACCTAAAGCGATTAGCGCTTTATTACTTCGGGGAAGGCCGTGAAATTTGCTAAAACGGCTCCTCCCTAATTCTAAGCAATTAAATGTACATTTATTGAGGGCCCCGCAATCTATACATTTTATTAAGCGAGGCTCATCTCATTTATTTTAAATGGACAAATCTTAAAGTGACTACATTTTGCTATTTAAAATTAGTCTCTAAAATGAATAAAGAAAATCCTAATTAATTACGTTTTTTTATTATTATTATTATTAAGAAAACATGACATGCTAATTGCTTGATTAATACAAATATTGATGAAAAATGAATTTTATTCTTAATTTCGAAATTATAAATAAAATAAAAATTCAACAACTAATATTCAAAATAAACAAATATAGCTAGATTAAAACTCAGCATTGTTATTTTTAAAAAAAATATTATTGAGATTAATTATTCACAATCATTTGAAACAAGATTTAACCATAATTACTAAAGCTTATTAGAAAGTTTATTAGACTTAAACGTTCTTCTAATCTTGCTTAAGCTCAAGTCATGCCTTAATGCCTAATTTACGATGTTTAATTTAAATTCGTGTCTTAGCTAAATTTAGCTACTTGTTCATGATCAACCTATAATCTTGAAGCCTTCATAACTAGTGAATTAACCTGTTTTGCCGAACTGATTTATTACAGACTAACTTATGATATTATTTTCTTATTCCAGTTATTATTTAGTAATTCATGAAATAGCTTAAATACAATCAACAAAAGGAACAAAGAAAAAACGAAATTAAAACTTCAAATTTTCATTCTTCATATGTATTCATGCTTCATATTTCGGATTACAATAACCAGCTTTTCAGTTGTGTACCTGATATTGGAAGCAAAAGAAAATGAATATGAGAATCAGCAGCAGTAATAACAGTATAGCACAGCAGCAACAACCCAGCAACAGTAACAACCCAGGAAAAGAGTTTGCAAACCAGTAGAGCAGTAATCCCAAAAACAAAAGCTTCAAGCTTTGATGAAACAACAATTAATTCTGATTTCAAACAATGAAAGAAAGCAGAATATTTTTTTTTAGTTTTTTTTTATGTTGAAAGTTTAAATATTTTTCGGAATTTTCTCTCTCTTAAATGTTCAGCCCTTTTCTCTCTCTTATTTTCAGATTTGTTTCTCTCTCTCGTTTTTTTTCTGTCTATCTGTTCGTGTCTTTCTGTTTGTGTATTTTTTCTCTATCTGTCTTTTTAATATTGTTTCAAGACTTCCTATATATAACCCATCCCATAAATCTTTCAATCAATTAAAATCAATACTTTTTCTCTACCAAACCCATTATCTTCCCACTCATCCCCATTACATTAAATAAACATATCACACCACCCCATTATATTTTGTCCCCCATGCCTAACATAAACAAATACAAGATTCCCCCACACTAAAATTTGTCTTGTCCCCCCTTTATATTAAATAACTATATCACAACCCACCCCATTTCATTTTGTCCCCCATGCTTTACATAAAAAATTACAAAATGTACAATACCTAAACTACCCCTCCGACCTTAATGAAAATTACTATTTTACCCCGAACGTACTACAAATTACCAAACTACCCCATCAGCTATAACAAACAATTAATCAAACTTAATCCAAAATATAGACAATATGATCAATTTCTAACAATGTTCAAACAACAAATTTCATGAACATGATTTCTTCAACATTTCAACAATAAATCACATGAACATGATTTCAACAACACTTCAACAACAAATCACATGAACACAAATTGCACAACAAAGAACAACTAAAATTTGATTGAACAATATTTTTAGCAACAAACAAACCTATTTTCGGACTCAACAACAACAATCAAACAAGCATATTTAGATTTCTAAATTCAATAATATTGAACTTAAAATCAACTCTAACAACATTACAACAAACAATTCCTATATTAAACTTAAACAAGATTATGAGACAAATTCAAGAAATAATCATAAATGATAAACAAGAAATCAAACTATACAAATTTCGGATTCAAGATCAACCAAACAAAGTATGAACATGAATGAAAATATTCAATAACAATAACAAACAAACTTTATTCAAACTTCGAATTAAACTTAAACAAAAATATATAACAACATGAAACGAATTGAAGAAATAATCAATTAAATTTCAATTTGAATCCAACAAACATCAAACTAACAAATATTTACCCAAACAACAAAACAAACATGAAATAAATATGAAAAACAAATTAATTAATTTCCATTTGAAATCTGAAAATTAATTCAACAAAACATATGAACAAACTAGAAAATTATTTCAACGACGAACAAACCAAACAAGAATTAAATCATTTATCGATTTTGGATCCGAAAAATACCAAACAAAATATGGACAAAAATAAAACTTAGAAAACCAACTAACCGGAAATGAAACGATGAACAACGATTGTAAACAAATCCGTCCGGGCTTCGACTCAACGAAAGAAACTCGACCTTTCCCAAAATGAAGAAGACGAAGGGAAGATGAAGCAACTAGAAGGAGGAAAGGACTGCCGCGACGAGCAGCAGAAACTTGTTGGTGCAGCGGCGGCCGTAGCCATGTCGATGCTCAAACTTGAAGAAGACGAAGTAAGGCAGCAACTCGCGAACAGAAGCAGCTGGTCGACGCACCTGTGTGTGCTCGTCCATGGCGGAGAAGCAGCAACTCGGAGGAGAAGGAACAGTAGCCGCGACGTGACCTGAAGGAGGAAATGAAGCAGCATCACGGCAGTAGGGTGAAGTTGGTCGAGGGTTTTCCGGCGTGACTGGGGTTGTGGTCGTTGACTGTGGGCGGGGTTATGGGTGACGAATGGTTTAGAAGGAACAAGGAAGAAGATGACGGGGGCTCAACAAATAACCATGTGAGCTTGTGAAGGAATAGAAGTGAAGAAGAAAAAGATGACGACGGGCAGCCATGGGAGCTCGGAGGGCAGCTTCGTTGTTGCGTCAATGGCGGACGTGAAGCTGGAACTTGTTGGACGAAAGGTGGTGGTCCGGCTATGTCAACGGAGCAGGCTGAGGTGTGTGGGGGCAGCCATGGATGGGGTCTTTCTTGAGGAAGAAGAAGAAGAAAGATAGAAAGGGGGGCGGGTTGGTTAGCTCTTTAGGGTTTTCTATTTTTTTTTTTTGTAAAATGTAAGACAAAAGGGGTTTGGGTCTTTTGGGTTATGGACTGGGTCGACCTAGTTCGAAATGGACTGGGTCGTAGGGAAGATTGGGCCATTTTTTGGGCCTGTGGCTTGAAATCGAAGAAGAGGCCCAATTCCGACTTTCTTTATATTTTCGCTCTCTTTTCTTCTTTTATTTCTCTAAAACTAAATTATAAAAATACTTAAACTATTATTAAGAACTAAATTAAGTTATAAAAGCGCAAATTAACTCCCAATAACAATTAACGCACAATTAAGTAATAATTAAGCATAAAATTGTATATTTGGACATTAAATGCTAAAAATGCAAACGATGCCTATTTTTGTAATTTTTAATTTTTGTAAAACAAATTTAATTACTAACAATTGTAGAATTAAATCCTACATGCAAAATGCGACATATTTTTGTATTTTTAATAATTTAACAAATAAACATGCACAGACAAATACAAATAATTATTCAAAAATATCACAAAATATCACAAAATTGCACACCAAAGGAAAATCATTTTATTTTTGAATTTTTGGGAGTAATTCTCATATAGGGCAAAAATCACGTGCTTACAGCTGCCCCTCTTTGCCCGAAGACACGAAGGGTTTTCGTGCAAAGATAAAGCGAGCGATTTTTGCCCATCCGAGTACTCCGTGTGAAGCATTTTTTTGAAAAAGATTTGACCGAACCTTTGCTTCAAAGGTTTCCTACATATCCTGGGCTAAACAGGAATCAGGTCAATGTAGTTCGGGAAATTTTGGTAGCTGGGACTACCGTTGGACTGCAATGTTACTGTTGTTGCATGCTATTACTACTGCTTACCGATCTCCTTGTTACACCGTGCTTAAAAGAAAACAAGAAGCTAGGCTAGACTGCAATTTGTTTTTGTTGCCTTGCTTTCTTGTCTGCTTGCATTTTTTCCGGTGCTTTTCTTCTTTTTGACACATGCACTTGACCTCTTGTTGCAATCTTCTGCTTCCCGGTGCTGGAGATTTTTATTGTTTTCTGCTGGGGATTCTTATTGTAATCCTCTGTTTTATTGTCCTCTGTCTTGATCTTGAAATGTATGCCTCTGTTATCTGGGCGGGCTCCCAACTTCGATACTTGAAATATAAAGACTGAAATGTATGCCTCTGTTATCTGGGCGGGCTCCCAACTTCGACGCTTGAAATATAAAGACTGAAATGTATGCCTCTGTTATCTGGGCGGGCTCCCAACTTCAACACTTGAAAATTAAAGACTGAAATATATGCCTCTGTTCTATGGGCGGGCTCCCAACTTCAACAACAACTTTAAAAATAAATGTCATTCCTCTCTTCAGGCGGGCTCCTGACTTCAACAACAACTTTGAACATAATCGCCATTCCTCTCTTCAGGCGGGCTCCTGACTTCAACCAATACATCGCCATTCCTTTCTTTAGGTTGGCGAGATTTCAACAACTTTTAAAAACGCCTTTCCTCTCTTCAGGCGGGCTTCTGACTTCAACCACAACTTTGAAAATAAATCGTCATTCCTCTCTTCAGGAGGGCTCCTGACTTCAACAACAATTTTGAAAATAATCGTCATTCCTCTCTTCAGGCGGGCTCCTGACTTCAACCAATACATCGCCATTCCTTTCTTTAGGTTGGCAAGATTTCAACAACTTTTAAAAAACGCCTTTCCTCTCTTCAGGCGGGCTCCTGACTTCAACAACAATTTTGAAAATAATCGTCATTCCTCTCTTCAGACGGGCTCCTGACTTCAACCAATACATCGCCATTCCTTTCTTTAGGTTGGCAAGATTTCAACAACTTTTAAAACCGCATTTCCTCTCTTCAGGCGGGCTCCTGACTTTAACAACAACTTTGAAAATAATCGTCATTCCTCTCTTCAGGCGGGCTCCTGACTTCAACCCATACATCGCCATTCCTTTCTTTAGGTTGGCAAGATTTCAACAACTTTTAAAAACGCCTTTCCTCTCTTCAGGCGGGCTCCTGACTTCAACAACAACTTTGAAAATAATCGCCATTCCTCTCTTCAGGCGGGCTCCTGACTTCAACCCATACATCGCCATTCCTTTCTTTAGGTTGGCAAGATTTCAACAACTTTTAAAAACGCCTTTCCTCTCTTCAGGCGGGCTCCTGACTTCAACAACAACTTTGAAAATAATCGTCATTCCTCTCTTCAGGCGGGCTCCTGACTTCAACCAATACATCGCCATTCCTTTCTTTAGGTTGGCAAGATTTCAACAACTTTTAAAAACGCCTTTCCTCTCTTCAGGAGGGCTCCTGACTTCAACAACAACTTTGAAAATAATCGCCATTCCTCTCTTCAGGCGGGCTCCTGACTTCAGCCAATACATCGCCATTCTTTTCTTTAGGTTGGCAAGATTTCAACCAACACATCGCCATTCTATTCTTCTGGGGGGGCTCCTGACTTCAACCATTTTTTCAAAAGTGCCATTCCTTTCTTTGGCTGGCACGATTTTAACAACCCTTTTTTTAAAAAAAAATGCCTTTCCTTTCTTCAGGCGGGCTCCTGATTTCAACCAATAAATCGCCATTCTATTCATCCGACTAAGATTTTATTATATTATCTTGGGAGAAAAATTTCATCAGACCAAGATTTTGACTCTAGGAGATAAATCGTCAGACTAGGTCCATTTTGTTGTGATCTTAGGAGAAAGATTCATCCGACTAAGATTTTATTATATTATCTTGGGAGAAAAATTTCATCAGACCAAGATTTTGACTCTAGGAGATAAATCGTCAGACTAGGTCCATTTTGTTGTGATCTTAGGAGAAAGATTCATCCGACTAAGATTTTATTATATTATCTTGGGAGAAAAATTTCATCAGACCAAGATTTTGACTCTAGGAGATAAATCGTCAGACTAGGTCCATTTTGTTGTGATCTTAGGAGAAAGATTCATCCGACTAAGATTTTATTATATTATCTTGGGAGAAAAATTTCATCAGACCAAGATTTCTATCTTAGGAGATAAATCGTCAGACTAGGTCCATTTTGTTGTGATCTTAGGAGAAAGATTCATCCGACTAAGATTTTATTATATTATCTTGGGAGAAAAATTTCATCAGACCAAGATTTTGACTCTAGGAGATAAATCGTCAGACTAGGTCCATTTTGTTGTGATCTTAGGAGAAAGATTCATCCGACTAAGATTTTATTATATTACCTTGGGAGAAAAATTTCACCAGACCAAGATTTTGACTCTAGGAGATAAATCGTCAGACTAGGTCCATTTTGTTGTGATCTTAGGAGAAAGATTCATCCGACTAAGATTTTATTATATTATCTTGGGAGAAAATTTTCATCAGACCAAGATTTTGACTCTAGGAGATAAATCGTCAGACTAGGTCCATTTTGTTGTGATCTTAGGAGAAAGATTCATCCGACTAAGATTTTATTATATTATCTTGGGAGAAAAATTTCATCAGACCAAGATTTCTATCTTAGGAGAAAATTCATCGGACTAAGATTTGATATCTTATCTTGGGAGAAAAATTTCATCGGACCAAGATTGTATCGGGAGGGAAGTTCATCAGATTAGGACTTTTTATCCTAAGAGGAAAATGTAAAGATCAATGATTTGAGAAACTTACCTTCGTAATTTCTTCTTTTCTTTTCTCCTTCCTTTGCTATGCTTTGTTCTTGCTTGCTGGGGATAATACCACTGTGGGAGTCTCCTTTCTTCCCCTCCTTCAAATTCAAATTTTTTTTTTCAGAATTTATTTTCTCTCAACACTGCTGGGGATAAAAGCGTTATCTTCTTGGGATAACGTTGTTGAGGATAACGCTGCTGGGGAATTTTATCCCTTCAAATCGATGCTTCATTCTTCTGAAAGCTGCTGGGGATGATAATGACTTTTGTTTTTCTGAGCATAAGTGTCATCCCTTATTATGTCTGCTGGGTAACAACTTCTCCATTGAAACTTGTTATGCTGGGGGTAAAACTGGTTCAAAGACCACTTCCCTTGAGACTGGTGCTATATTCATTCTACCCTGAATGGGTATCTGACTTCCAGAAAATTTTCCAAATGAAAGGAAAATTTTCTGCCCCAGTTTGACAGTCTCCCTTATGGTCTTTAATGCCATTCCCTTTACCTGTTTTAAATCAAACAAAATTTGTTAGTTTAAAACCCGGTGGTTGGTTGTGATACTCCTTCTGGGATGGCCTTTTCCCTTTCTCCTTTCTTGCTCTGCGTTCCAAAACTTGTTGGGGATGATATTATTTGCTGGGGATAATCCTTTTCTGCTGGGGATATCCCTCTTCTTTCGTGGCATGGCTCGAAAACTTGTATTTTTCCGACCTTTTAGTCTCGCATGAATTTCCCAAATCATGCCCATTGCTCTCCTTGTTTGTCCACGGGCCTTGGCCTTGAGGTTTTAATAACCTTTTATTTTGGCAAGGATATCCCTCTTGATACTCGTTGATCCCTTTGTCAATCTCCTTTTGCTGGAGATATCTTTCTTGACACTGGCCTTGCGCTTGTTCCTTGCTGACTATACCATTTGTATGTACTAGTTAGATCTTATCTTGGAAAGCTGATGGCCTATTTGAAGTCATTTCCCACTGGTACTGACCAAACAGACTCTACTGGGGAATTTTCTATGAAAGGAGGAAAATAAAAAGGAACAGAATAAAAGACAAAGGAAAAAGATGATTTTTTAACAAAAGAAACTATAAATAAAAAACCTATCACACGCAGACACCGACTCTAATGGTCATGACATGCATATGTGGCCTATCCTCTGCTGTCAATCATCTTTCAAGATCTTCAATTGGCAATTCCCCATCTGATTCTTAATCTTATTCGACTTGTAGTGCCCGAAGGGTTTTCACTATCAAGCCTCTCTCATTTTGGGTTTTTCTCTCAGCTTTCATCGCCTTATGGTGTCCGTGAAGATTTTCACCGATAAGACTCTCTCATTTATATCACTTTCCAGCTGGGGATTTGGAGTGTTGCCGGTATGACTGTCCCTGCTGGAGATTAGAGTCATTTCTGCTGTGGAACAGAATGTTATGTTCACTGGTAAGACTCTTATTTGTCTGACTTGACATCTTTTGCAGACTGGTCAGAAGGTCTTTCTTTGGACCGTAATGTGGTTTTTTGGATAGGTTTAGAAAGAAAGGGTATAAAAGACTCAAAAACAAAATAAATTTGGGGTTTAACATTACAACCTTCGGAACCAATTTTGCTTACAACGAGCACAACTCTTGCCCCAGTTTCTTGCTTGGGGATTATTTATTTATAATTAAATTTATTTTTAAAATTTTTATTACACCATGCACACTGTGGCCATTGTGACCATTATGCACCCTATGACCGAGCCGTGAAGCGCCTACGTATCCTCTTTGAGGAATCAGGTCAAACGTAGTTCCCAATTCCTCTATTTTCATTTGACTTTCTTTTTGTTTTTTTGTTTTTTTATCATTTTGCTCTTCTTTTTTTTCGTTTTTGTTGATTTTTTTTCTTTTCTTTTTCCTTACCTTCCAGGCTCGTATTTCCTAGTCGTTGCTATTGATTCCGAACGAGGGGTATGAAAGAAAATAAATAAGGCTCAAAAGGGGTAACAAAGGATAAAGTGTTTAGGTAGCAGAACAAAATGCCTTCGTCATTCCAGTCTTCAAAACATGCCAAGTGCAGACAACATAATTGAACATAGATTTATAGTCTCTTCCGATGGTGGTGGACTTGACAATTATGTTAAACATTTGCTTTTTCATTTGTCATTTCTAAAGCACTGTTGGGCGACACTCTCATTCTCATGAACGACCCTCATGCCAATTTGGCGAATCTTGCATTTAACGGTTTTCTTTATGTTTTACTTGCCCCAGTTCCACATAACTCGGGCTTCAAGTAATCTCAAACCGTTCTTATTTCCTTTAAATGCTTCGATTACCTTCCGAGGGTTTTATGATTAACTTTTAAGATTACGCTCAAACTGTGTGCGCATGTCATGTCACGAGAATCGGCGTTGAATAAAAATGATAAAAAGACCCAACAAAAGATGACGGGAAATAATAAAAGACCGGTTTTCGTATTAGACTACCGGCGAAATGGTTTGAATAATAAAACAAACAAAACAACCAGAATAAAATCCTAACACAACCTTGACAAAACTTAAACAAACTGATATGACAAACTGGAAAGATAAGAAGGTTTGACACAAGACAATATTCGGATTACAACCCTAAGAATAATCCGGACAACAGAAATGACAACAAAATAAGCCACCACAAGCTTCTCTCTTGCTAACCAAGGAACGGAGCGTCCTCCCATTTTATCAAAGTTGGCATCTTTAGCCACTGAGCTTTGCATCAATATTGTCGAGACCATTGCCAACTTCAATATCATCAACCTTAGTTAACAAGTCCCAATAGGATTCGAGTGCTTCTGTTATCAAGCCTGATCCCCGCAAAGTGTGCTTCTGGGTCTTGTATTTCCGGCTTACCACAAACCAACCACCTTAACTTTCTTTGTGATTCAAAGCGAAACAGGTTAGAATGGACTCCGTCGGTCCCCCTTATTAATAACATCTTTTCCTCTCTTTTTTCATTTTCTTTTTTTCATTTTTTTTCTTTCTTTTTTTGATTTTTTTTTTGATTTTTTCTTCGATTTTTTTTTCATTTTTTCTTCTCATTTTTTGTTGTGGTCGAATCTTATTGAGATTGCCTACGTATCATGACCCCGCATGAATCAGACCTTGCGTAGTTCGGACCAATAAAAGATAAACAATAAACACTTTTTTATCAATTTTCATATTAAAACAAACTGGGTTTCAATGGTTTGAAGATGACCTACAAACTCGAAAATCAAACAACCCACATATTTTAATCAAAAGATTTACAAAAATCCAAAAACAAATGGCCAGCTTCCTTTCTCCGTTTGACAAATGCAACCGAACGGTTATTTTTGCAAACGTGGCCCCCTCCAAATTTCATATAATTTTTGAGGCCGGGGAGGATTATTTTATGACACTTTACAAACTTGCCCATTCTTTTACGAAAATAGCCTTTCTACAACTGAAAGATACTCTGAGGCTATTTCGGCAAGAACGGTTTAAGGCGCGGCCGAAGCTGGCTTGGCTTATTTTTGACAAAAAAAATCCAAACGGTATTCACCTGACCGCTGACTCTTTATTTTTTTTTTTCAAATTATAATAAAACCTGGTGTTGCAAACACGGCCCTTCAGCGTCCCGGGGACGAAGATTTTTTAAGGCTCTGTGGGTCAACTGGACCAAAATCCTAAACATGACCCAAAATATGGCTGTTTATGCGAAGTCAGCCTTCCGGCGTCCCTTTCGGGAACATTCGGCTATGTCTTGACAAAACAGCGTCACCCGACTTCTTTATGACAAAATTAAAATTTTGACACGTTTTTTATTTATTTATTGGATTTTGGCTATTTTAGCAAAAATGGGAGTTGGACCCGATGAGGGTTGCCTACGTATCTCACATCCGGTGAGAATCAAACCTGTGTAGTTCGGGCCGAACAAGAATAAGTAAATGAACTAACTTCTTTTTTTTTTTTCAATTTGTGAAAGAACTACTTTAAAAGAAGAAAGGAAGATTTTTTTTTTTGATTTTCTTTTTAAAAGAAAGACTTCTAAGATATATTTTCTGAATTTTCATTTGTTTTTTTTTCTTATTCTAAAGAAAAAAAAGAAAATATTTTTCAGAATTTAACCTTTAATCAAAGAAATGCTTCTAAAAATATTTTTTTTGAATTTTGAATTTTCTTTTCAATTTTGAAAGAAGAATCAAAATATTTTTGGATTTTTATTTTATTATATATATATTTTTTTTAAAAAAAAATAATTTAAAAAAAACTTTCTAAAGAAGTCAATAATGGAAAATATTTTTGGATTCTTTGTTTTGAAAATTGGGGGTCTAAAAAAACTTTTCTAAACTTTTGGCAAGATAAATATTTTTTGCAACTAATAAAGATATACATATATATTTTGGAAATAAAGAAAAACTTTTTGGACATATATATATATATATATATATATATATATATATATTTGTGACAAATAATGAAAGACTCTTTTTATTTTATTATTTTTATTTTTATTTTGGCATCTAAAAAAATAAATAAATAAAAACCCATTTTAAAAACAAGACTCTTTTTCATTTTCATTTTTATGGCAAGACAAACTATTTTTTTTCTAATTTGTTTTTTTTTTTTTGAAAAACAAGACAGAACAACAACTCTTTTTTTTCCTTTGCTTTTAATAAAACAAACTAATAAGACATTTTTTTTTCATTTTCTCAAAATCTCGGCAGAGTTTTGACAGTATTTGGGCATTGGGTTTTTTTTTTCAAAAATAAACTATCAATTCCCTAACTGATATTTCTTTTTTTTTTTTTCAATTTCAAATTATTATTCCTGATATTCAAAAGTCAGTCAACACATAAGTCCGAATCAAATAAATGCGCAAGTAGGAGCAAGTAAGATGCATCAGGATGGTCATTTTCATTTTTGGTGCACCTGTCCTAGACAGACCCAACCCCTGTGTTGAGCCTCCAAAGTCAAATGCACGTGATGCAAACAAACGTTCCTACTAGGGATCCGGCATGAAGCTGAGTTATTCTAATTGAAAAACCTGAGGCATATTGTTCTAGCCCTGGCTTACCCTAGTGGACAGCTTGAGCCGAAATGGGGGCAACGTACCGGGAGCACGAAAGTCTATCCGGCCTAGTTACTTGTCCCAACTTCGTCTTATTTGGTATGACTTCTAACAGAAAGGTGGGCCACGCGCACGTGTACACCATAAGTTCAGAAGACTCAGAAAGAAGAATGGTTTCGTAGCAGTTGTATATACACAATTCAGATAATATTAAAGCGGTAAAAGCATCATTTAGCACATTAGGCATATATCATGTAAAAATCGGATAATAAATAAAGCCAACTATAACAGTTATTTTAAGCTCGAATTTCTAACCCTGAACCAGTGGTTCTGGGTTGTTTGTCCCCAGCAGAGATGCCAGAGCTGTCGCACCTCCTTTTTCCACCCCCGCGGGGGTACAAGAGTTTTTCCAATTAAAGGACAATCGAAACGGGATTATTTTATTTATTCAAGAGTCGCCACTTGGGAGATTTAGGGTGTCCCAAGTCACCAATTTTAATCCCGAATTGAGGAAAAGAATGACTCTGTATTACAGTCTGCGAACCAGAAATCCGGATAAGGAATTCTGTTAACCCGGGAGAAGGTGTTAGGCATTCCCGAATTCCGTGGTTCTAGCACAGTCGCTCAACTGTTATATTTGGCTTGATTATCTGATTTTATACGTATTATAAACTTATGTGCAAATTTTATCCTTTGGCCACTTTTATTATTATATTTTTAAAGAATGTGAACATCGTTTAAAAACATGTCTTTGGATTGCGTCACATAAAATTCATCCACAATCCGGAACGTATTTTTATTCAATGTTTTGGGATTTGGACTTGGGTCGCATAAATGCGTACCCGTGTTTAAGAATGTATTATTATTATATCGCGCCTAAAGCGATTAGCGCTTTATTACTTCGAGGAAGGCCGTGAAATTTGCTAAAACGGCTCCTCCCTAATTCTAAGCAATTAAATGTACATTTATTGAGGGCCCCACAATCTATACATTTTATTAAGCGAGGCTCATCTCATTTATTTTAAATGGACAAATCTTAAAGCGACTACATTTTTCTATAAAAATTAGTCTCTAAAATGAATAAAGAAAATCCTAATTAATTACATTTTTTATTATTATTATTATTATTAAGAAAACATGACATGCTAATTGCTTGATTAATACAAATATTGATGAAAAAGGAATTTTATTCTTAATTTCGAAATTATAAATAAAATAAAAATTCAACAACTAATATTCAAAATAAACAAATATAGCTAGATTAAAACTCAGCATTGTTATTTTAAAAAAAATATTATTGAGATGAATTATTCACAATCATTTGAAACTAGATTTAACCATAATTACTAAAGCTTATTAGAAAGTTTATTAGACTTAAATGTTCTTCTAATCTTGCTTAAGCTCAAGTCATGCCTTAATGCCTAATTTACGATGTTTAATTTAAATTCGCGTCTTAGCTAAATTTAGCTACTTGTTCATGATCAACCTATAATCTTGAAGCCTTCATAACTAGTGAATTAACCTGTTTTGCCGAACTGATTTATTACAGACTAACTTATGATATTATTTTCTTATTCCAGTTATTATTTAGTAATTCATGAAATAGCTTAAATACAATCAACAAAAGGAACAAAGAAAAAACGAAATTAAAACTTTCAAATTTTCATTCTTCATATGTATTCATGCTTCATATTTCGGATTACAATAACCAGCTTTTCAGTTGTGTACCTGATATTGGAAGCAAAAGAAAATGAATATGAGAATCAGCAGCAGCAGTAAAATCAGTACAACACAGCAACAATAGCCCAGCAACAGTAACAAACCAGTGGAGTAGTAATCCAAAAAAAAACAAAATCTTCCAGCTTTGATGAAACAACAATTAATTCTGATTTCAAACAACAAAAGAAAGCAGAATATTTTTTTTTAGTTTTTATTTTTATTTTTTGAAAGCTTAAATATTTTTCGGAATTTTCTATCTCTTAAATGTTCAGCCCTTTTCTCTCTCTTATTTTCAGATTTGTTTCTCTCTCTCGTATCTGTGTATTTTTTCTCTATCTCTCTGTCTATATTTTTTGATTTCAAGACCTCACATATATAACCCATCCCATAAACCTTTCAATTAATTAAAATCCATACTTTTCTCTACCCAACCCATTATCTTTCCACTCATCCCCATTACATTAAATAAACATATCACACCACCCCATTTCATTTTGTCCCCCATGCTTCATTTAAAATAATGCAAGATTCCCCTTTAAATTAAATCTTGTCCCCCCTTTATATTAAATAATCATATCACAACCCACCCCATTTCATTTTGTCCCCCATGCTTCAAATAAACAATTACAAAATGTACAATTCCTAAACTACCCCTTCCGACCTTACTGAAATTACCAAACTACCCCTGAACGTATTACAAATTTACCAAACTACCCATCAGCTATAACACATCAATTAATCAAACTTAACCAAAATATAGACAATATGATCAATTTCTAACAATGTTCAAACAACAATATGAACATGGATGAACATCATAACAACAATATCACATGAACATGATTTTAACAACATTTCAACAACAAATCACATGAACACAAATTGAACAACCAAGAACAACTAAAATTTGATTGAACAATATTTTAGCAACAAACAATCCTATTTTCGGATTCAACAACAACAACAAACAAAGTATGAAGATTTCTAAATTCAATCATATTGAACTTAAAATCAACTCTAACAACATTACAACAAACAATTCTTATATTAAACTTTAAACAAGATTATGAGAACAATTCAAGCAATAATCATAAATGGTAAACAAGAAATCAAACTATACAAAATTCGGATTCAAGATCATCCAAACAAAGTATGAACATGAATGAATCTATTTTAAGACAACAAACATGACGGATTAAACGATTAAAACAATATATTCCTTTAATACAACTAAATTCTTTAAACAAATAACAAGATCGACGAAGAAACAATTATGAACTTAAACTTGAACTTAACAATATTAACAATTTCTAACAATACATAAACACATGAAACAAATTGAAGAAATAGTTGATTAAATTTCAATTTGAATCTAACAAACATCAAACTAACAAATACTTACTTAAACAATAATACAAACATGAAATAAACATGAAAACAACTAATTAAACTTCTATTTTGAAATCTGAAAATTAATTTTAACAAAGCACATGAACATGAACAAACTAGAAAAATAATTTCAACGATGAACAACGAACAAAACAGTAAACAAATCCGTCCGGGCTTCGACTCAACGAAAGAAACTCGACCTTTCCCAAAATGAAGAAGACGAAGGGAAGATGAAGCAACTGGAAGGAGAAAAGGACTGCCGCGACGAGCAGCAGAAACTTGTTGGTGCAGCGGCGACCGTAGCCATGGCGATGCTCAAACTTGAAGAAGACGAAGTAAGGCAGCAACTCGCGAACAAAAGCAGCTGGTCGACGCACCTGTGCGTGCTCGTCCATGGCGGAGAAGCAGCAACTCGGAGGAGAAGGAACAGCAGCGGCGACGTGACCTGAAGGAGGAAAGGAAGCAGCATCACGACAGTAGGGTGAAGTTGGTCGAGGGTTTTCCGGCATGACTGGGGTTGTGGTTGTTGACTGTGGGCGGGGTTATGGGTGACGGATGGTTTAGACTGAACAAGGAAGAAGATGACGGGAGCTCAACAAATAACCATGTGAGCTTGTGAAGGAACAGAAGTGAAGAAGAAGAAGATGACGACGGGCAGCCATGGGAGCTCGGAGGGCAGCTTCGTTGTTGCGTCAATGGCGGACGTGAAGCTGGAACTTGTTGGACGAAAGGTGGTGGTCCGGCTGTGTCAACAGAGCAGGCTGGGGTGTGTGGGGGGCAGCCATGGATGGGGTCTTTCTTGAGGAAGAAGAAGAAGAAAGATAGAAAGGGGGGGTTGGTTAGCTCTTTAGGGTTTTCTCTTTTTTTTTTCTTTTTTTTTTTTGTTTTGTTTTTGTTTTTGTAAAATGTAAGACAAAAGGGGTTTGGGTCTTTTGGGTTATAGACTGGGTCGACCCAGTTCGAAATGGACTGGGTCGTAGGGAAGATTGGGCCATTTTTTGGGCCTGTGGCTTGAAATCGAAGAAGAGGCCCAATTCCGACTTTCTTTATATTTTCGCTCTCTTTTCTTCTTTTATTTCTCTAAAACTAAATTATAAAAATACTTAAACTATTATTAAGAACTAAATTAAGTTATAAAAGCGCAAATTAACTCCCAATAACAATTAACGCACAATTAAGTAATAATTAAGCATAAAATTGTACATTTGGACATTAAATGCTAAAAATGCAAACGATGCCTATTTTTGTAATTTTTAATTTTTGTAAAACACATTTAATTACTAACAATTGTAGAATTAAATCCTACATGCAAAATGCAACATATTTTTGTATTTTTAATAATTTAACAAATAAACATGCACAGACAAATACAAATAATTATTCAAAAATATCACAAAATTGCACACCAAGGAAAATCATTTTATTTTTGAATTTTTGGGAGTAATTCTCATACAGGGCAAAAATCACGTGCTTACAATCGTCGGCTTCATCAGTCCCCTGCTTGTCTGGTTGGGTCGAGGCCGGCATCAGTGATTGTTATTTGGCCTCTTGTTTTGCTTCCGAACTTGGCTGCTTTGATGTTGCAAGTGTTGATATCGGAATTACTTCATCGACTTCGAAAATCTTCTTTGCGGCTAATTGTTCTCCGTAGATTGTCTTAATCCCTCCCGACATCGGGAATTTTAACTCTTGGTAAAGGGTCGAGGGCACTGCCCTCATGTTGTAGATCCATGGTCTCCCGAACAGGGCATTGTATCTCATGTCACCTTCGATCATATAAAACGTGGCCTCCTGGATAGTCCTGGTGGCATTGACTGGTAATGTTATTTCTCCTTTAGTAGTTTCACATGCCATGTTGAATCTGTTCAGAACTCGAACTACGAGCACGATTTGATCTTGTAGACCGAGCTATTCTATGACTCTCAATCGGATAATGTTGGACAAGCTTCCTGGATCAATTAATACACGCTTAACTTAAAATTTATTTATAAGTACATATATTACCAAACATCATTGTGAGGTTGCACGATCCCCTCTGCGTCATGGTCGCTAAAAGACAAGCTTCTTTTGGTATGTAATCTCGAGTCCATTTTTCCCTTGTGATGGACACTTTGGTGCGTTTCAACACCGGTCCTTGAGTGACATCAACTCCACCGATGATTATGTTGATAACGTGTTGAAGTTCTTCCGGTTCAGTCTACTTATTAGAGTCTCTGTTTCTGAAATAATTCTTAGCTCGATCGCTCAGAAATTCTCGAAGGTGCCCGTTGTTGAATAACCGAGCTACTTCGTTCTGTGGGCATGAGTGCCATGATATTTGCGCATTTGGTTAGGATCTTTTTGGGCTGGAATGGATTGTAAAGGTCGAGGCCATTTGGTATCTTTAATACACCCGATAGCCGATACGATGGTAGCCGCATCAATATTAAAATTGTATTCTGATAATCGTGGTGCTTTTTTAGGTCCGATAGGCCTGTCAAAACCATTCTTGCTCATGAGCCTCGAGAGCTCTGACCTCGATCGCTTCTCCTTTTATTTCGCATAGAACTTCGCCTGGATCTACTACTTCTACGATCTCCTTTATATGGCTGGTACCGATCTCTGTTTGACCTCGATTCCTGATCAATATCTCTCTTGATTCTATCAACGGGTCTGGCAGGATAAACGGACCCGGAAGGGGCTCCAAGTTGATCATCTTTGACCCTGATCTTTGATTGATACCGATTATGCACATTGGCCCAAGTAACAACTGGGTAGTCTATCAGATTCCGCTTTAATATTTGTGAAGCCACCGAGCTTCGAACATTGAGTCCTTGGGTGAAGGCTTGAATGGTCCAATCATCAGTGACCAACGGTAGATCCATTCGTTCCATTTGGAATCAAGACACGAATTCTCTGAGCATTTCATTATCCTTCTGCCTTACCTTGAAAAGGTCTGACTTCCTAGTTTTGACCTTGATGGCCCCGACGTGTGTCTTCACGAAAGAATCTGCAAGCATAGCAAATGAGTTAATAGAATTAGGTGGTAAATTGTGATACCATATCATAGCTCCCCTTGACAGGGCATCTCCAAATTTCTTTAGTAAGACAGATTCGATCTCATCATCCTCTAGATCATTCCCTTTGATGGCACATGTGTCAGAGGTGACATTCTCGTTCGGGTTAATCATTCCAATGTATTTAGAAATCGGGCATGCGGAACTTCTTAGGGATCTGCTTGGGAGTCGGGCTTGGGGGAAAAGGTTTCTGCACAAGCTTTTTGGAGTCTAGGACTTCAATATCAGCGGTGCTCTCGAGATTTGATCGACCCTGGAATTGTAGGTTTCCACCTTCTTGTCGTTTGCCTTGATCTTCTTCTCTCCCGACTCAATTCATTTTGTTAGTTCCTTGAGCATCTTCATGATTACCAGATTGGTCCCCGATTCCTTCTCATTCGATCTCTTTGAGGCCAATTCAATTCTGGATAACTTCATGGGATGGCTCGGGCTCAATCCTACGTGGTGGGCAACTCTGGTTCTTGAGTTGGGCTATCGCTGCCTGTTGAGCCTGTAACATTTCGAAAATCACCCATAGGTTGATTCCACCATCTTCATCGCTATGTCTGCTTTGAGCGGCTGGTCAAACATTTCTACGGCCGTTGTCCTGGGAATCGGTGGGCAAATTTGCATTGATGGCTACATGTGAACTGACGTCGATTGGTTCTACAGCCGGGACTCCAGTGAGATCGACTGGGGGTACGTCATTCCCAGGTGTTACGGTATTGTTTTCGCCGTGGTGGCCAAAATCATTGTCAACGTGTAGGGGTGCTGATTGAGAGTTCGACATTTTGATCCTGGAATTAAAGATACTCCAAAGAACAAATGTAAAATAGTGTGTGTTATGAAAGTTTGTATCAAATGACCACTATTATCCTTAGCCCCACGGTGGACGCCAAACTGTATACCTCAAAAACGGATAACAATTGAATTTATACACGGTTTTAAGGATACGTGATCTAACTTGATACAAATTGGGAAAAAAGATTAATATTAAAATCAATGATAGAAAAGTAAATGCAAACCACACAAGTTGAACAGTCTTAGCCTTGAAGGTTGGTCACCCTCGAGAAAAAAGGTGCCTCAATCGATGTCGGGACAGAATGATAAGATAATAAGAACTAGAAATAACAGTGTATTGCTTTGAGATGCGTGTTACAATGTGTCTTACAAATAATCAGACCCTCCTTTATATAATAGGGGAGTCCTACTCTAGATACAATTCTAAAAAAGGTAAAGAATCTCTTTATTTGCTAATTAATCGGCCTCTCATTGATACGTGCCAAGATTTCTGACCGATTGCGGATATTTCGGCCTTCTGTTATTTGGTCTGATAATGTTCCCTCGGTCTTGCTCGATGTCGAGGCCCGTTCCAGAGCCATGGGCTCGATGATCTTGAAGACGTATGCTCTAACTTCGTACCTTGGTTCGATAGAATTCGGAGTTGATCTTTAACCTATCACGCTTTAGTCCCAATCCGTCATACACTAGATTAGTCCGATTTCAACCGTATACACACTCCCAAACAAAATTTTGTCGCAACCTCTGCTTGAGAGAGAAAGTAGGGGTTTGCTGATCTTGCTCATGAAGGGCCTCTTAAGAATCATCGCATTGAATCGATAAAGAGAGATTTAGAATTGAGTATTTGATGTTGGATTAAATTAAAGTATGACAAAATAAATTTCAAGTTATGAATAAAATTGGCAAAACAAGATAAGAAGATAAAATATGGACCCAATTTAGTAGTCGATTGAGAGAGTAATTTAAACTAATTTTTTTACATTATTATTGGGTTACGCAACAATATCTACCGATAAGCCGCCTTATCTTAAAAATACAACAAATTACCCCTCAAACAACAGGTAAAATGTCTTAATAATATGAAACTCTTTACATTAACAAGGTACGTATATAACTTAAAGGATAATACATAATTACCCCATTAGGATTTAATCAATTTGTCAGCTGCACCATTTATCTTTGCGGGATCCTATAAACCCCTTGTACATATTTGAAGTGAAGTGATACATATTTAAAGAAAAAGGACATAAAGAGTTAAATGAAAAAATAGTGAATAAAAAGTATAGTAATGTTTAAAAATGACATGGCATCTCCGGATTAGTATGTGTGCTTCACATCTTTGTGTGAAACTGGTGCTTGTCAAAAAATAGGGTAATAATATCACTTCAAACATGTATAGGGGTCCCTTTAAGTTGTCGTACTTTTAAGATTACAAATAGTAACCCAATAATAATGTTAAAAAATAGTTTAAATTACTCTCTCAATCGACTACTAAATTAGGTCCGTATCCTTAATTTAAAAGCTAAACCCTTTTTAAAATATACGAAGCCCTAAAACCAGATTAAGAAAGATATTGATTGAATATATAACTAGTAACTTAAGAGACAGAGGTCCCAAACCAGCCGACCAAATTTTGCAGAAGCATGTTGATGATGATGATGAGTTGAAGGATGATGTATATGCTTAGGTATTTTCCACTATATAGCCCATGTGAACCCCATATGAAAAGGTACATGCTTATGTTAATTTATGGGTTTAAGCTTTTATATATATATATATATATATATATATATATATATATATATATATATATATATATATATATATCATAAGAGTGTTATGAAACAATAAAAGAAGAAAGAAGAGTATAACAGAGCAAAGTAGAGAGGGAATTATTATTGATATTGGAATGAATTACAATGGAATAGAACCCTCTATTTATAGGGAGAGATTGGCTTAGCCACCAAGCAATAAACCCTAGAATCTCTCTAAATATAGACATTCACCTTAAATAGAATTCTATTTATAACACCCCCCTTGAATGTCTATTCAACAGACAATGTGCCTCGTTAAAACCTTAACTAAATAAAACCCAATGGGAAAAAATTGTAGAAAATGAAAAAGAGTACACATATCTAACAATACGCTTTTTGGTTGCCTCGTTAAAAACCTTGCAAGGAAAATCCACTGGGAAAAAACCTTGTAAGGGAAAAAGAGTGCAACGCGCATTAACTCCCCCTGATGAGAGCATCAATTCACATCTTTAAGCATTTGTATTCCAATCTTGTGCACCATCTTCAAAGGATCTTTGGTAGAGATTTGATAAATAAATCAACCATATTAACTTGAATGAATATGCTGAACCTTGAAATCTTCATTCTTAATAGATGTATTGTCTTCATATGATCTTGTTGGAATCATCAGTTCAATATCTTCACATAGAGATGAAAACTCTTGCTATCATATTATCATGCTTATAGTTATAGCAAGATACATTTGTGCACAAATTGCACTGAGGAAGTGGTACTTAATGATCAAGAATTGTATATGCTTTAAGCAACTTAAATCCTTCATGGATTGTCATATAAGTTAAGTCATATAAGCCATCTAAAGAGACTTTAGATGTATATCAAGTTTTCATGTCATGCTAGACATATATGATATCGAAAACTGATTGCACATACCATTGACTTTATACTTTCAAGTATTTGAACAACATAGACAAAATTATATGTCTTTTATATGAAACCAATTCTATTCGAATTGTGTCCCTTCCATTTGGCCAATATTTTTGTGTCTACATTCGATAGACTTAAGATCCTCATCTATACTTAGCGCTATGATAGATGTTGTCGACGAACATTTTATATCGGTTCCAATAATCTTTCATAAAGATATAACATAGAGATCTCTTCATTCATATATTCAGGTACCTGAATCTCTCATGAGACTTTATGAAGTATTATGTCATGTGATCTTCTAGATCACTTGCCTCCTTTATTATGATCATTTTGATCATTTGCTCATCTTCTTTATCAAGAAGTTCTATTTGAAACCGATTTGTCTATACGCTTTAAGCGTACCACAGACTTTGTCCTTCTAGAACTTAATATGAGCATTTGCAATGAGAATATAATTACTTTCTTTGGGTCAGCAAATGCGTATGGAATGCTTTGCAATATATTGCAAATGAATTATTCTTTTATGAACTTCAGGTTCATATTATCCTATTCGAGGATCTATATGTATAAATAATAATTCATTCTATGTAATTTTTTTCTCAACTGTTGTATCTTGTCTCCCCTCATGTTAGAAAAACTAACTTGCTTCCTCAACTTTGGAAATCTATCTTTGTGCATTATGGTATTAATGAAAATATACACCGCACATCAATAATAATAATAAGATGAAATTATTTGGTTCCTGACCCTGATCCACTTGTGAGGGGAGAATGCAATATACTTTCGTATATAACATATATCAAATTGATATATATAACTTTGTTCTCATAAGAAATAGTTTAGCTATTAGGTGGAGACACTCAATAAATTATTTTGCTAAACCAACTGTGATGTAAATCAACTTATCAAGATGAACTTCTTGAATAGAAAATCTGGAAATTATGCTCGAAATTAAATTACTGAGCAAGTTACCTCGCAAGCACCGGCCAGGTTGCGGGTTAATAATAATCGCACATATAATCATCTCATAGATGCATCTTATGTGGTATACATGGCAGCTGAATGAGCCCATATTTACCTTTGATATTTTTAGAATTCATGGGATTCAATCCCAACTTTAGTTGGTCAATTAATTAATGAGAACAAGCAATATAAGAGAATTCGTAAACAACTTTCTAATTCTTTAATATTTACACATGTGAATTCTCGATTATTTTTGCACATCATACTTAATTTGATATGGCTAAACTGATTATGCCAACTAAATAAATTATCAATATTGATAAGTTCAGGTTTACACCATGACATGTGCAATTATCAATAAACTCCAAATTTATTATGATATGGGTTTTTATATCAATAAATATCCACTTTAGTGTGGTGTTCTTTTATTTGTGTAGTACAAACTGGAGAATAAAGCGGGTAGCTTTTCACATATATATTATCCCGCTACAAGTTGTAGTACTAGAAGATATTAAATCTTTCCTTTATTTATAGTCTCAATATAATCAACCGCTTTCGCGTGTACTTTGGAAACTGAATAAGTTTCTTTGAGACTTACTACAACACAATAAATTGACATGATAATCAATTGTATTCCTCCAAAATAGTAATAATTGGCTCTTCCAGAGCTTTTAATTAATTTTGTACTACCACAGATTCATCAACATCCATGTGATGAATATCTCTTTTAAAGAAAAAGTTATACCATTGTGGTCATGGTCAAATTATATGCAAGATCTGTTTCTTGCATTACCATTGTCTTTTAATAATCACATTGCCATAATATTTTGGCGTACAATAAGTACGTGACCAGTGATCATTCATGCCATAATAATGACATTATTTTCTTATTTCATCTCAAACCTTCATCTAGAGGTGAGTGTGGTATATTCACTACCACTAGCACGTTCATATTCTTCCAATAATGAATATGTATTCATAAATTAGATGTTGTCACATTCACATCATGAATGGACCATAATCATCTATATGTGCTTTATAAAATCTCATGTCAAATCGATGACAAATATTACTTTCACAGAGTGAAGGATTATTTGAGAATCCTTATTATTCTCAATATCATAATAATGACGATTATAATTTCGTCTATTATCACGTCCACATCCATTGATACATTCATAGTAGTAAGTTTATCTTCTTTCAGACTTATCACATACTGCTATCACATTCTCTAAAGGGAATGAGAATGGAGCAAATTCAATGGGACAGATTTTCAATTCTTTGCCCACAATCATACATGAATTTGATCATGGCAAGACATAGAAATTTTACCACTTTGGGTGGTTATAATTTCTTTCAAACTCCATTAGAGTTGCAATCAAAATTTATCGTCTTTACTTGTATTTAAAATCAAAGTATAGAATGTCAAGAATTTGAAAGAGAAAAGTAAAATACTTACCTTAAGTTCAGAATTTAATCACGAAGGAAGTTCAAAGAACAATTGACAATCATTATGCTCAATCCCAAATCTTCTACTCAATTGGTTAAAGTCTCGTGCTGATAACGTGTTATGAAACAATAAAAGAAGAAGAAGAGTATTGCAGAGCAAAATAGAGAGAGAATTCTTATTGATATTGGGATGAATTACAATGGAATAAAATCCTCTATTTATAGGGAGAGATTGACTTAGTCACCAAGCAATAAACCCTAGAATCTCTCTAAATATAGACATTCACCTTAAATAGAATTCTATTTATAACAGAGAGTAATTTTTATTTTCATTTTACATTATGAAGTCACCTAAAAAAATATATACTGGTTAATCTTCATAAAATTTAGAATTTACAATCTTGAGAATACGACAACTGGGTACAAAAGGTAAACCAAATATTTAATCAAGAAATTACTCCACTAATTAAGAGGAGTAGCTTCTTTGAAGTTGGATCCATGTGGTGGTTTAATTTAATGGATTCTCGCTAAACGAGAATTTATTATATATGACCTAATATGGTACTTATTATTGAATTTTGGAAATCTTAGGTTTTGGATAGTACAAACTTTTAGTAAAATATACTCCCTCCATTTCAATTTATGTGAATCTATTTCCTTTTTAGTCCGTGCCAAAAAGAATGACCTTTTCCTTTATTTGGAAATAATTTACCTTTACACAATGATTTATAGCCACACAAAACATATGTGCCTCATTTTACACCACAAGATCAAAAGTCTTCTCTCTTTTCTTAAACTTCGTGCCCAGTCAAATGGGTTCACATAAATTGAAACGGAGGGAGTAACAATTTTGTTTTCGGCTTTTGGTCTGAATGCACATATCCGAATCAGATGATAACCAGTGGCGGTGACAGTCCGTTGGAATTTCTTGAATTTTTTTAGAGTCTACTAAGAGTCGAAATAACAATAAACAGACCTCCCTTTTACCGTCAGAGAGTTATCAAATTAAGTTACCCTATCAAGAAAATAGGGAATTGATGTTAGGCTAAAAATGCATATCTTTGCATGTAATTTGCCTTGTATTATATCTCAATCTTGTTAATTTTGATGTAAATATTTGTGACTCGAGCTTAATAATGATGTTATATATGTAGAAGTCGATTTGGCAAGCTTGCATGCAAAGTTAAGTAAAAACGGAAGAATTTAGAGGGAGTATGAGTTTTATGCCCAGATTGGTACCATGCACCAGCCAAAACGCCAAAGGCAGAATAGTGAAAAAGTTTGGCGTCTTGATTGGCGTCAGGTGCCAAGCGAGACGACTAAGGCGGATTTTGTCCTATTTTGGCTAGAACTTGGTAGTTTCGACCCTACACGCCCCCAACATGTACAAAAGGGGTTCTAAACCTATTTCTTAGGGCTAGACATCTTTTGGAGAGGAAAAAGGCTACAGGAACACTAAGAAGCAACAAATCGCAAGAGTTTTCTCTTTCATGTTCCCTTAATCTGTATTTTAATGCTTTCAATTATCATCATGATTGTTAGTATGATTATGAGTAGCTAAACTTTCTAATCTAGGGTTTGATGGAACCTATTGGAGGATGATTTTCTACTACATTTAATATAGATTTGTCTTTGATTTTTCTCTACTTGTTCAACTATATTTTCGTTGTTGTTGATTGAAGAGCTCCCAATTAACTTGCTTATTTAGTGTGTATATTTCTCGAGAGTGAGTACACATTAGGTAGTTGTTGAACAACTTCACTCCTAACGTATGTGAGAGATCAATACGGAGGGTTTAAAGGCGGGATTAGAGATAACGAAATCTTAGTGCGATCATAGTGAGCGGCGAATTAGTGCCAGCTAGCGTAGTTTGAGAGAATACGTCTAGTAAATTGTGGTAGTTGCTAGAGAGAGATACACACTCAAAGTACTCATGATCGATATAGAATACTTGGGTGAATTTATAGGAAACATATCGGGGAGGATTCCGATAATAGGGGAAATCATAACCCTAGACTTTTTCATATCTTGTCCACAACATTTTCTCTGTTAGTTAAAAATTACTGCATTTTAATTACTTTACTCTTAGTTAGTAAATATTTAAATAGTTATTTCATGTATCTGAAGGTTGATTACTTGAATTCATATGAATCTAGTGGTTGTAATTAGTAGGTTAATTCCCTGTGGGATTTGACTCCGGACTTGTAAACCGGATTATATTTGCAATGACGGCTAGACCTCTTATGAGGCATAGTTAGGCATGATCAAATTTTTGCATCGTTGCCGAGGAATTAACGGTGTTATTTATTACAACTATAAGAATATCTAGGATTCTTAGTTTAGTCAATTTTCTTCATTTTAAATTTATTGTATTGAAATTCTAACGTTTGTAGTCTTGGGTGTTACAGGTGCATGCCTAGAAACTCCTCAAGAATTGATGAATTGTTTGAAGCATTATCGGATCCTGATAAAGATTTCAAGGAATTAAATCGTGCAAACAAGAAGAGCAAGCGACAACAGAATTCAACAGAACGAATTGAACTTGACATGAGTGACGTAATAGACAACCAAACAACAGAAACAATGGGAATGACCCGAACAATTAGGGTGTGGAACCTCTAGCGCCAGAAGTAGCCTTGTATGATTGGGCACAACCCACCGCTGAAAATCTGGCAACCGCAATTGTAGTCCCTTAGATACAAACGGAGTCATTTCAAATCACAAATAACATGCTACATCTGCTGCAGAACAAGGGACTGTTCTCCGGGCCTTACCTTGAAGATCCACAGCAGCATCTGAAAAATGTTTTGTCAATTTGTGTCACTCAAAGGCAACCAAATGTGACACTGGAAGCAATTATACTATTATTGTTTTCATTCTCCGTGACTAAAGAAGCTCAGACTTGGCTCAATTTGCTCCACATAAACTCTATCACCACTTGGGATGAGTTAGTCAAGTAGTTTTTGAACAAGTTCTACCCACCCAAATAGACTGCCAAACAAGTTGATGAGACATTGAGCTCTAGGCAGAAACCAGTTGAAACACTACAAGAAACGTGGGAGAGGTTCAAAGGGATGCTGGTTAAGTGCCCACATCACGACATTCCAGATCAAATGATGGGACAAAGGTTTTACATGGGATTGGCAGATAGGTTGAAGGCCGACGTTGATAATTCAGCAGGTGGAGCATTTTTGAGCAAATCATTTAGAGAATGTAAGATCCTGCTAGATAAAATGGCTCAAAACTCAGGATGGATGACAAGAGACACTATAATCACCCTTGTAGTTCGCTCAGTAGCTTTGGACTCAAACAACTCCATAGCCGAGAATATGGCCACTTTGATGACGCAAATGAGTATCCTCACCAAGAAGATTGATGAATCAGGCCAGAATTAGGTACACATAATTGACACGACTAATGGGTGCTTATGGACACTATGCATTAACCAACTGTATTTGTGCTCGTGGAGTGGTGAAAGTGACAACCATAAATATCAGGAGAATATGAACTATGTGGGAAACTATAGAGGCCAGAGATAAGGTGGTCAGACGTGGGGACAGCAGAATCAATAATATTGGCCAGCACAACAACAATACGATAATAATAATAATCCCGGAGCTGCACGACCACAGGGTCAGGTTGTGCCTTAATAAAGAAACAAGGGTACATAAGCAGAATCAACAACTAACTTATAAATAACCTCAAAAACAACAGATAGTGTGACAAGATGATGGGTTGTTTGAAATTAAAGGAATGATGCAACAACTCATTGGGTCCAGCGGGAAAATAGAATAAAAGGTCCACCAGATACAAGAAAAGGTAGTATCACACGACTCACCTATCAAAGGCATTGAGATTCAACTAGGGCAGATATCGATGGCTCTGAATAATCGTCCCTAATGGATGTTACCTGCGGACACACATGTCAATTTGAAAGAGCAGGTCCCAAAGCAGCTTATGGCGGTGAGTCTAAGAAATGGTAGAGATCTTGATCTAGAGCAAGAAATTGCTCGTGAAAGCCGACCAACTGAGATACTTGTGCTAGTACCAATTGAGGTAGATGAGTCAACTGAGCTAACAGAAGTAAGTGTGAAACCAGCCCAAGAGGAACTAAAAAAAGAAAAAGTGGTTGCAAAGGAGATTGAGAAAGTGCAAGAGAAGGCATTAGAAAAAGTGACTGAGCAAGATATAACTCAAGCCATAGGAAAGAAGCGACCTCCAACACCCTTCCCGAAGAGGTTGGCCAAATATCAGAAGGATGAGCCATATAATTTTGGGAAGTCCATTCTTGGCCACAAGGAGAGATCTGATTGATTGTGAAACTAGGGAGCTAAAGATGAGACAAAATGATGAAAAAATAATGTTCAATATGTAAAAGTCTATGCGACGACCCAGTAAGTTTGCTAACTACTCTCTGATTGAAGCTGTGGATGTGATTCTGAAGGAGGAAGATGAGACATTGAACGCAAGAGTCCCTCTGCCTGATGAACTTGGAAGAGGTAGATGGTGAGTACTTGGCGGAGTGGGTTTTATCCCTTGAAAGCCAAGGGTACTGGAAAAAAGAGCTCGAATTCAAGCCTTTACACTTAGAAGAAAAAAAGACTCCTCCAGCTAAGCCATCAATTGAAGAGCCACCACAGTTGGAGCTAAAACCATTACCGTTTCACCTCAGGTATGCTTTATTAGGACCAAACTCGACTTTACCTGTTATTATCTCATCTGTTTGTTAGATGTGCAGGTAGAATAGCTTTTGCAGGTTCTGGAGGAGAGCAAAACTACAATTGGTTGGACAATTGCAGACATAAAGGGTATCAGCCCAACTTTTTGTATGCATAAGATTCTACTAGAAGATGCGCACAAACATTCCAAAGAACATCAAAGAAGACTGAACCACAACAAGAAAGATGTGGTGAAGAAAGAAGTGATCAAGTGGTTAGATGCGAGAATCATCTTCCCCATCTTTGATAGCAACTGGGTCAGCCTAGTTCAGTGTGTGTCAAAGAAGGGTGGAATGACTGTAGTGCAAAATGAGAACAATGAGTTGATCTTAATAAGAATAGTCACAGGATGGAAAATATATATAGATTACAGAAGTTTGAACAAGGCCACCCGAAAATACCATTTCCCACTGCCATCTATTGATCAGATGCTAGATAGATTGGCAGGGATGTCCTACTTTGCTTTTTGGATGGATAATCGGGGTATAATCAGATCTCTATTGCCCTGGAGGATAGAAAGAAAATGTCGCTCACCTGTCCGTATGACATCTATGCCTTTCGGAGAATGCTGTTTGGCTATGTAATGCAGCCACCATATTCCAAAGGTGCATGATGGCTATCTTCACAGATATGGTAGAGGAAATAATGGAGATTTTCATGGATGACTTCTCAGGGGTGGGGAACTCTTTCGATGATTGCCTTATGAAATTGAAAAGAGTATTGAAAAGGTGTATGGAGACTAATCTGGTATTAAACTGGGAAAAGTGGCATTTCATGGTACAGAAAGGTATAGTCTTGGGGCACCTAGTGTCAAGTGAGGGCATTGAGGTGGATCGTGCAAAGGTTGATGCAATAGAAAATTTTCCGCCACCCACTTCTATCAAGGCAATAAGAAGTTTCCTTGGCCACGCCGGTTTCTACAGGCGGTTTATAAAATATTTTTCCAAATTTGCTATCCCTTTGTGTAAATTGCTTGAAAAAGATCACCCTTTTGTATTTTCTAATAACTGCAGGGTAGCTTTTGAGGAATTAAAGAAGAGGGTGGTGTCTGCACCTATTATAGTTGCACCCGACCAGGAGCAACCATTTGAGCTGATATGTGATGTAAGCGACTATGTTGTGGGAGCAGTTCTTGGGCAGCAAAAAGATAAAGTCATTCATCCAATCTACTACGCAAGTAGAACCTTGAGTGGTGCCCAACTAAATTACACAGTGACCGAGAAGGAGATGCTAGTAGTGGTGTTCGCATTTGACAAATTCAGGTCATACCTAATAGGCTCGAAGGTAATTGTTTATATTAACCATGTGCTCTCAGGTACCTAATTGAGAAGAATGAGTCAAAGCCATGCCTGATTCGTTTGGTGCTACTGCTACAAGAATTTGACTTGGAAAATCTGTGACCGAAAGGGAACGGAGAACCAAGTGGTTGATCACTTGTCTAGGCTGGAAGGATCAGAGAAGAAGGTGGAGGTGGAAGAGATTGTGGAGTCTTTCCCGGATGAAAAACTGTTGGCCACGAGCTTTAAGGTAGCACCATGGTATGCAGACATTAAAAACTACCTGACGAGCGGTATTGTCCCCTATGACCTTTCCTCTATCCAAAGGAAAAGGTTCTTTCGTGACTGTCACATGTATTATTGGGATGAGCCTTATTCAAGATTTGAGTTGATAACATGATATGGAGATGTATCCCCGAGATAGACCAATCTTCTATTTTGCAGGCTTGTCACGCAACCCCATATGGTAGCCATTTCGGAGGGGTAAGGACAGCTGCACAAGTGTTGGAGTCAGGCTTCTACTGGCCAATATTGTTCAAAGATGCATACCTCTGGGTGAAGGGTTGTGATGAATGCCAACGGACCAGGAATATTTCTCGCCAACATGAGATGCCCATGAACCCAATTCAGGAAGTGGAAGTGTTTGACGTATGGGGAATCGATTTCATGGGGCCTTTCGTCAGCTCATATGGCAACAAATATATACTTGTAGCTGTGGACTATGTGTCAAAATGGATAGAAGCTGTGGTGCTCCCTACAAATGATGCAAAGGGAGTCACCGGTTTTCTGAGAAAGAATATATTCACCCGGTTTGGAACTCCAAGGGCAATAATCAGTGACGGAGTCACTCACTTCTACAACCGAGCTTTCGCAAAGTTGTTAGAAAAATATGGTATTTGCCAAAAGGTTGCCACCCCATATCATCCACAAACAAGGGGGAAAGTGGAAGTGTCGAATAGAGAAATAAAGAGTGTGTTGACAAAGACCGTGAATGCTACAAGAACAGAATGGGTGAAAAAGTTAGACGATGCACTCTGGGCCTACCGTACTGCTTTTAAATCTCCAATTGGCATGTCTCCATATAAACTAGTATTTGGGAAAGCGAGTCACTTACCCGTAGAGTTGGAGCATAAAGCTTTGTGGACATTGAGGCAGCTGAATCTCGACATAGAAATGGTGGGTACAAGTAGAGTCACAGAGTTGCACGAGCTTGACGAGTTCCGTTACCATGCTTTTGAGAGTACAAGGCTATATAAGGAGAGAATGAAGATGATGCATGACAAAAATATTCTTGAGCGAAATTTTAAACCTGGAGACGTGGTATTGCTATACAATTTGAGATTTAAGTTGTTTTCCGGGCAAGTTGAAGTCTAGATGGTCGAGACCATTCAGATTAGTGCAGGTGCTATCAAATGGAGCAACAAAATTGAGTCTGAGGATGTGATGAATAGGTTTAGAGCCAATGGGAAAAGGTTGAAACACTACCTAGGAACGAGTGACGAAAAAGGAGAGAAAGATGTGATACAATTGAACGAACCTCAATATGTGAGTAACGTATAATCCGAAAAGTCTGCGTCGTACCACGGCGTTAAATCAAATGCTTATTGGAGGAAAACCAATATTCTTGTTTTCGTCTAGTTTTCATTTAGTTTAAATTTCAAAAAGAAAAAAAAATCAGTAGCTGTTTAGAGCCCATCTAGGTGCCAGGCGCCAATGAAAACAACAAAGGCAGAATAAAAAATGCACAGCTGCCTTTTTCAGTGCCAAGCGCGGATAAAAATGCCCAGGTAAGTTCCCTGCCCATTTTACCCACAACCCGGCCCAAAACCCGTCTCCCCGCCTAATAGTAATAATAAAATCTCCCATTCTAATATAACTACTAAACCCGACCCACCACACCCAAACAAAAAAAAACCCAAATCCCCCACACAGTTCTCTCTCTCTCTCTCTCTTATTCTCCGAATCCTTCCCCCCTCCCCATTCACCACTTCTTCTTTCTCTCAAGCACATGTAAGTTTTTTTTTTCTTCTCTTAATTTCGTTTTCTCTTGTTGTCTTCTCCTTATTTTTTTTGTTTTAATCACTTCTTGATTTTGTAGTATTGTTGTTTTCTCATCTCTCACTCTTCTTCTACCCCAAACTTCCCAAGGAGTATATTATTGGCAAGTATGCATTGAATAGGATTTTTTTGTTTTTTGGAGTTGTTCCTTGACTACGAGGTGGAAAATTAAAAGTTCCACCACTTCGTTTAATTTGGGAGGGCATGGAACTTGTCTAATGGTTTGAAAGACATGAATGAAAATGTTGTGCACCAAGTGTTTGATAAAACTCTTGAAAGGAAAATTGTTGATTATCGGTGAAGTTTGAGTAGCCGAGCATTGTTTGTTGGTGCTAAGGTGTGAATGTGGGCTATTAGAGAGTGATGTCGGGCATAAAGTTCGTTTGTGTGAGCCTATATGTGTTCACTTGCCGTGTATTGCATTGTTTCTTTTCTGTTTTAGGTATTTCATTGAATTGTAATGTATCCTAATTGTGTGGGTAGCTATTCGGGTCAAAAAAAGCTCTGATCAATCTACTTTAAAGGCCCGAGTGTAGTGCGATGCATTGTAATGTATGTACAACCGTTATATGCTATATGTTGATATTGTTGGTTGCTAAGGGGAAGTTTTCAGTACACGAAGAATTGCTTGAATCTTAAGTGTGGTGTCACCCCAACCCTACCTTTTATCTATAGAGGATCTTTAAAGTTTTCACTAATGCGGCATTTGTTGTTCACAGGTGTCAGTTCTAATGGCTTGTGAAGGTTCACAAAAGGCAAAGACATCGACAAAGCCTTCTACGGCTGCCTCATCTATGAAGAAGCAAAAACAAAGTGAGCTTGCTTCACGCAAATTGAGAAAAGGAAAGTAAGTAGCGAAACCTTCAACAAGGCAGCCTCATGTGCCTCGTCCATCCCTCCAGGTATATAGAGAAGACGCAAGAAGTTGGTACCACTCCTTTGTACCATAAGAGCGGTACATCTCAAAAATATTCATCAACACTACAACTGTAGAGCAACATTTTCCTACCGTTCTGGACCAGATAAAGGGGTTGAAGCGGGACCGTTTGCTAGAATGCCTATAATATGTAAAGCGTGGTATAATACTACGTTTTGTGTGTTGTCTTGTCGTTCTGAAAAAGCTGAACTGACTGCGAAAAAGTTGTTTTGTTTCATAAAAATTTAATATATAAAGCGTGGTATAATACTACATTTTGTGTGGTGTCTTGTCGTTCTGGAAAAAGCTGAACCGCTTGTCAAAAAATTGTTTTGTTTCATAAAAATTTAATATGTAAAGCGTGTTATAATACTACGTTTTGTGTGTTGTCTTGTCGTTTTGGAAAAAACTGAACCGACTGTCAAAAAGTTGTTTTGTTTCATAAAAATTTAATATGTAAAGCGTGGTATAATAGTACGTTTTGTGTGAAATCTTGCCGTTCTGGAAAAAGCTGAACCGACTGTCAAAAAGCTATTTTGTTTCATAAAAATTTTATATGTAAAGCGTGGTATAATACTATATTTTGTGTGAAATCTTGCCTATAAATAACGGGCACATTCTAGTTATTTTCTGCACTTAACAATAACCAATATCAAATATTTTCATAAAACCAAGGTTTCTCTTTAACAAATGTCTCAACAACCCCTTTATGTCCCAAGGTGCGAGTGCGGCAAAAAATGCATGATGCACGATTGTTGGGAAGAAGCTGGACGCCGTTACTGGGCATGTATGAACAAGTTTTATAGGCAACACAATGAACCTACATGCAATTTTGAGGTATGGGTTGATGAACCCTGTCAGTAGGAATACTACAAAGACAAGCTCCAAGATCTTCATAATTTGTGTTTGAAGCAGTGGGAAAGAGAGCGAAAATCCAAACAAGAAGTTACAGATTTGAAGGCAAAACTCAAGGAGGTGGAAGAAGAAAAAAAAAGCTAGAAGACCAACTAAAGTGGTTGGAGCAGAGAATACTAGGCGGTCGTGACTAAACAATGACATGTATGTGTTGGGTGTAGTAGTGTATCTTTTTGTTTTCCTTGTCATGTATTTTCATTAGTTGTACTGTTTGTGTTTGTTATGTGTATCTTTAGGTTTGCTATGTTTGTGTTTGTATTGTACTGTTAAAATAAAATTGTTATTCAAATTCTGTTAAAATAAAATTGTTGCCATTATTTACATAATGTAGTATTTACATAAAATATAAACAAAAGTAAATCAATGAGTCCCGCAGCTAGTGTGCTTCAATGCAGCCGCTGGCCTAAGTCGTATCCCCTGTCGCCCGGGTACACTATCAGGATCATCATCATCAAGTCGCCTCTTTATGTGAGGATGCGCAGCAGCATCGACAGTACAGCTGGAAGGATCGGTAGAAGGGGTCGTCGGGCCGTCAGCAACCTACAAAACAATTACTAAGCTTAACATGTGAAAATGTATATTAGTAATGTACGTGTTAAGTCAAAAACATTTTCTCACCACGGTCTTGTCGTCCTCCTGAGTGTAAGCATCCATGATGGGCTGGGACGAAGCCTTAATAAGAAAATTAAAAATTAATTTATGGTAAATCATTAAGGAAAAGAAAACAAATTGAAATTTTACAGTAATACAAACACACCTGCGCCTGTGGTAATCCGCATCAACCGTCGGGGATGAGGCATAACTCAACCTACGCCTGCCATAGACGTCTCGAGTCGGCCGATCCTCAACTGCGGTAGATGGGCCTAAAAATAACTTGTCTGCATCTCCGTCGAATGTACCCATGATCAACAATGTATCTGACGGGGTGACCTGCGATGTTGGCAGAGACAACTGAAGGTTGTACGATGGCATGCTGCTGGAAGGCTCGTCTAGCTAAGGGAAATAACCCGGCTGATCATCTCTAAGATCCTCATCTCCAAGATCTTCATCATGTGCCTCAACAGGTGGGTCGACAGGAGCCTCAATGCCCCCTTGCTGGGGACCACCTCCTCGCCATCCCCCGCAACCCCGTGGGGCACCCCTGCCTCGTGGGACATCCTTGCCTCGTGGGGCAGCCTTGGCTCGTTCCCTACCTTTGGATCGTGGGACAGGCCTACCCCGATGGTGCTCCTCTGGCGCCGCATACTTAGCCTCGTGATCAACCTCGCTCCTCTCTGGCTCGCTACAAGGTCTGGAGAGCCAGCTCTTCCACCCGCCGGCCATACTCAACGACTGCAACATTGTCGCCATGTTGCTGCATCTCCTGTCCCAACCGGTAGAACATGTGATGCCCAATAGCCTGCACAACATTTAAAATATTAATTAAATAACGCTATATCACAATTATAAGACTTATCCCACAAAAACATACCAGTGCCTCGTGCCTCCCGGCGTATGGTCTGTATGCCAAGTACATGAACAGGGTTCCCGATCATCAGTCGGGTGTGACAGCGGTACCATGACGTATAGATCTCAATAGTCACCTCCTGGATCAGTGAAGGTGGCAGCGGAATCAACTCCTCTCGTTGGTCCCAAATATGGACCTACGCCTCTGGCCATCCTACAAATTCATCATCCACCCTAGTACGATCATCCCGCTGATAATGTGTAGGCACCCATCCAGGCTCCCCCAGTAGTCTGGGGACGGTCAAACTAGCGAAGTACACGCTCCGTGGCATGATGCTCCACCACATCGAGGCACATCATCGGGACAAAAGTGCTCCAAAGCAGTCGGTTGACCGAGCAATAATCGGGCAGATGAGCTAGCAACTCGTCGTTGTATGGCATCCAGATGAACTATCAAATAATAACATAAAAGTGAGTATGCACACCACAAGTGAATTTATAACAAGTAAGTTTAGGTACATATTTACCTGTCCGGCCACCAGCATATCTAACACATCCTTGACAAGGGGGAGATTATGATGAGCATCACTCCCTCGGTAGTTCCCACGCCGGAGAACCCACTTCGTAGCTAGAGGGAGAAATGGAGGTGCTACACTCAGCTCTAGTGGTGGTAGAGGTGGCTGCAACGGCAGGATCCGCTTCCAGGCCCAAACCTAAGATAAAAAGTTGACGTAAAATTTAAAAGTCATTTTGACTATATAGAATTCGGAGTAATGAACAGAGTATTCGAAAATGTTGTCACCTGTAGAAACGACAGAAAACCACATATGTCCACCTGGGTGCCCATCCTCGCCCGACACATACTCCTGTATAGATATGCTAGAACAGCAGCACCCCAGCTGTACTGGGGTAACTCATCTAGTTGTTGTAGATGATGCAGAAAGCGCAGACTCACTAGATTTCTCGAAGTGTTTGGGAACAAGCCACCCCCAAAAAGAAGGAACAGCTCCAACCTCGTGTAGCGAGAAATATGGATAACCTCTTGTCGCACCTCCTATTTACCACGCCCGCGGGGCGCGTGGGGTGTTTTCTCCAATTAAAGGACAGTCGAAACGGGATTTGTTTGTTTGTTTCAGAGTCGCCACCTGGGAATTTTAAGGCGTCCCAAGTCACCAATTTTAATCCATGAATCGAGGAGAATATGACTCTGTTTATTATTCTGCGAACCAGAAATCCTGAGTAAGGAATTCTGTTAATCCGGAAGAAGGTGTTAGGCATTTCCGAATTCCGTGGTTCTAGAACGGTCGCTTAACTGTTTATTATTGGCTTAATTATCTTGATTTTATTAAATATATTTTTGTTACGTGATTTTACTACCGCTTTTACTTATTGTGATTAAGGATCCTTCTTTGAATCGAATTACGCGTACGTATATTCGTGTTATAAATTTAAAAATGCGGAATTGTGTCACGCGTACGTGTACACGATAACTTTTGATAATATATTTATTAAACAATCATTTTTTCGAAATTGTGTCGAATCAAGAATATTTGTTTTTCTTAAATAGTGAACCGCACATCTCGGGTTTTTATGAAATTAATTTAACGTCCTCGAAGAAATCCCTTATATTACATATTCACTCGAAATTGCGCGTACGCATAATTCGAATTGCTTTTATTGGTATAATCAGATTACGCGAACGTATCCCTAATTATACCAAATATTCTTAATGATATTATGAATTTTTCACAAAATTGTTTGTTATATCTACACATTTTATATGAAAATACTGAGAAATTCATATTCAAGGGATGTCTTTGAATTCTTTTAAAAGAAATTCACAATTTATTAAATGTTGCCCGTCGATTATAATTTCCGGATATAAATTATATTCAGCCCAACTATTCAAGTTCAAAGAAAAAAATAAAAATATGATTCTAGCAACTACAACATATATATGCCAAAGGATGAATTGTATATGAAATTAACAAACATGATTTATGAAGGGAAGAAGTATTTTTGAACAATTTTTCATTATTTAATTAGTGCAAATCCTATTTCTAATTGTCATTGATATAAAGTGTTGCAATTTGTATATCTCATCTTATTCTCATATACTTGCTTTTAATCTAATAGGCCTAATTATTTATTTAAGATGGTAAATAGGCATCAATTTGATAAGAAAGGGAATTATAAATCGATTAATAATATTGCCTTACATGCAACATAGTTGTATGTCTAAAACATTCATAGCATTTTAACATCATAATGAGATACATCAACTCATCATCCCTTAATGGTTATATATATACCTATTATCACGCCATATATGAACGTATAACTCACATCATTCAATCCATAACTAAATCAGGTAAAACTAGCAATATAGTTTTTGACATTTTTATATTACTCTTTATTCAACTATCAACATCTAACCTTAATCCACAACCAAACAATCGAAATACACTAACCATGCAATTTCTTGATATTTCAGAATACTCTATACCTGACTAACAATGTCATAGGACTTAACTAATAGCCAACTTCATGCCATGTTCCCTATCTTAACAATTCAATCATAACTATACTTTAATGAAAATTTAGAATGGAAAGCATTATTACAAAGTTTTACATGAATTTCAAATAAAGACAATTAACTCATAACTATCAAATTGAATTCACTATTAGTTAACTAACATGAAACAAAAAATGAAGTTTAAACTAATGAACTTGAACAAATGAAAAATAGAATTTTTGCAATTCAAGCTTCATTGATTTGTCATGCTGAATCTTTTTTCCAACATAGAATTTAAGAGATAAGTACCTGGAAATGAAGGTAGAAGAAGTAAGTTTTCAGCAGTTGCAGCAGTAACAAAATCAGCAGAATAGCAGTCTTTCCACAGACTTAAACAATAATGAGACCCGAGAAAACCAGATGCACAGTAATAGTATTTTAAAGAAAACTTCAGATTTTAACTGAACTATGGATTCAAATAAATCCGAACAGATTCAACAAAGGAATAATATTTCAGATTTCAGTTTCTTTTCTGTTTCAAATTCCTGTTTTTGATTTTTTTTCTGTTTCTGATTTTTCTATTTCTTCTTTCTTCCAATCTGATTTTTCCCTTCTCGGATTTCTGTTTCTCTCAAATGTATATGTATTTCTGTGTGTATTTTCTATGCTTTAGAAATCAGCCTCTCTTTTCTTTCTTTTTCTTTCCTCTCTTTTCTTTCTTTTTCTCTGATCTTTTTTATTTCTTCAATCTCCTAAAGTCTGCCCTCAAATCTGATTTTTTTCTCTTTCAAAAAAAAATCTCTCTTATCAGATTTTTCTCTTTCAAAATCTGCCCCTAAATCAGTCCCAATCCCCCTCTATTTATACAAGGCTGTCCTGTACCCTTCTAGTGCTGCCTGGACCCTTTTCTCCTTTTAAAATCAGAAAGTTTTCCATTAAAACTACTTTTGAATACTTTAAATCCTATTGAGTGCTATTATCCTGTTTTTCAGCAGCCCATTACCCTTTGTTTCCCACTATCCTATTAAATTAAAAACCATTAACAAACCACTTTCAACCCACTATTATGTCACATTACCCTTACTGTTTTATCCCAGAAATGCCCCCTGACTCCTACTGTTATTACTGAAAAAATCAGAACCTACTGCAAAACTGATTCTATAATCTGTATAAACTTGATTATTCTTCTGATTTACAGTTATAACCAATCCTATGAACCTCCTAACACAATTGTATTTGACCAACTTTTGTAAACTTGAATTCAAACTTATCATCACAACAATATTACACTGAGTTCAGTATAATGATTCAAACGAACTTTAACTTTGAACAAAATCAAACAAACACAGGAGCATTGTCAATATACTGACAATGCCCTGAAACTCAATGTTCAGAAATCAACATATACACACCATTGACAAACTTTCTGATTTATTAAACAAGAATCAATTAATTGGGAAGAACTAATTGATTAATTTCAATGATAATAATCAACTCCAAACAGATAAACAGGGTATTACAAACAACATTTTCAGAAGCAAGATTCACAATACAACTAATCGACGAACTTAATCGAGTCGATTACACACATTGTACATAATCACAATCAACAGAAACAATTCACATTTAGAATCAAGTAGACGGGTAGGGGACAGTATAACAAAATTGACTAGAAAATTATGAAAATTTAGACAAACTAATGAAACGAACATAGAGTATACGTAGAATACACACAAGAAACAGAAAATTACCTCTGAACCTTCAAATTCAACCGGACTCAACTCAACTTGGATTTGGATTTTGTTTGAAATCAAACAGACCTTAGTCGAAGTATTTTCTATTGAAAATACTTTGACTAAGGTCGATTAAACCTCAATCTTTCGTCTGAAGTGAACAGAATCCAAAAGTCTGATATTTCTAGGGTTCTTGAAGGTTCGATTTGGGACTTAACTATTTCTGGTCAAATTCGAGGGGGACTAAATACGACACAAGGGTGAGGGTAGCCTAGGGGTCATTTGGTGTCAGTTTAGAACGGATCTGAGTTTGTTCTTGTTTGGTCCGAATCTTCAAAAGAAGATTCGAGAAGCTCGGAACTGATTCGAGCCAAACAAACTTCAGATCCATAACGAGGCATGCTAGGGGGTACTATGGTGTTATTTTGGAAGCCATTGGAAAGGTTTGAGTTTTCAGACCCACCTTCGATTTAGTATTCGAAGAGTTGGGGTCTGATTCGAAGGAAACTAAGGTCAGATTTGTGTAGAGGATGTTCAGGGGGTTCTAGGGTGTTATTTTGGTGACCGGCGGCGTTGTTGCCGCCGGGTTTCAAGCGGTGGGATCCTAGGGCGGCTAGGGTTAGGGGTGAGTTTCGGTAGGGACGATGAATAGGGAAGGGGGGGTTGGCTAGGGGCCGGGGTAAGGTTTTGGTCCTTATATAGGGGTGGGGTGGATTAATCTTGACCGTTGGATCAATGAGAATAGATGGCCAGGATTAGTTCACTTAGCCAAACGGTGTCGTTTGGTTTACTGCTGGGGTCGGGCTGAATCGGGGCACTGGGTCGGGTAATGGATATGGGTTAAGGTTCGTGGGATCTCAGTCGTTGGTTGGCTTTGATCCAACGGTCCCTGATAAACTACAATCAAACGATGTCGTTTTGACTCGTTTGATTTGGACCGGTGCCTGGGTTGCCTGAATTGGGCTGAAGGGGGAGTAATTTGGTTTTGGGCCTGGATTTTAATCCAGGTCCAATTTTTATTTTACAACTTATTTTATTTTATTCCATTTTATTATTAATTAATAAAATCCTAATCAAAAATTATAAAACAAAATTATCATTACAATAATACTAATTATCTTTAAATAACCATTAACACGTAGATAAATCATTAATCACATAACGACACATTTAAAAATAGAACGAATGCATATTTTTTGTGATTTTATTTAAATTATCTTTCAAATGCATAATAAAATCCTATATGCATGCAACATGTATTTAATTTTAATTTTCATTTTTATTATGAGAAAGTAAACATTTACGGACATAACACAAATATTTAACACCACGCAAATTCAAGAATTACACAGTAAAAGAAATTTATTTTATTTTGGAGAAGTTTTCGTAAGGCAAAAATTACGTGCTCACAGCTGCCCCTCTTTGTGCGGAAACTCGAAGAGTTTTCGTGCAAAGATAAAGTGAGCGGACACGAGCGATTTTTGCCCGTTCAAATACTCCGTGGGAAGCATTTTTTTTGAAAGATTTGACCGAACCTCTGCTTCAAAGGTTTCCTACATATCCTTGGCTATAAAGGAATCAGGTCAATGTAGTTCGGGAAGTTTTGGGTAGCTGGGACTACCATGGGACTGTGATGTTACTGCTGCTTCGTGCTGTTTTTACTGCTTGCTGACCTCCTTATTACACCTTACTTCAAAGGTAATACAAAAAGCTAAACTACACTATGATACATGAATTATAAAAATCTTATCTAGATCATGCCCTTGCGTTTCTTGTTGTTTTGATATCTTGGTGACTCTTGGGCATTTGACTTATTTCGTTTTCCTTTTCATTGCGTCCCGTATTTTTTCATCTGTTTGGGACTCTTGTTGTTTCTTGCTGGGGATTTTGTTGGATTCCTCTGCTTTATTGATTCTAAGTGTGCTCCTTTTTCATATGAGCGGGCTTTTGATTTCAACACTTCAATTGCATTCCCTCGTTCTCCAGGTGGGTGCCTTGACTGCTTCTTTTCTTTCTTCATCCTCGTTCTCCAGGTGGACGCCTGACTTTTTTAACTTCTTCATCCTCATTCTCCAGGTGGACGCCTGATTTCATCCTCATTCTCCAGGTGGACGCCTGACTTCTTCAATTCTCATCCTCATTCTCCAGGTGGACGCCTGACTTCTTCAATTCTCATCCTCATTCTCCAGGTGGACGCCTGACTTCTTCTTTTCCTCATCCTCATTCTCCAGGTGGACGCCTGACTTCTTCTTTCCTCATCCTCATTCTCCAGGTGGACGCCTGACTTCTTCAATTCTTATCCTCATTCTCCAGGTGGACGCCTGACTTCTTTAATTCTTATCCTCATTCTCCAGGTGGACGCCTGACTTCTTTTAACTTCTTCATCCTCATTCTCCAAGTGGATGCCTGACTCCTTTAATTCTTTGTCCTCGTTCTCCAGGTGGACGCCTGACTTCTTCTTTCCTCATCCTCATTCTCCAGGTGGACGCCTGACTTCTTCAATTTTCATCCTCATTCTCCAGGTGGACACCTGACTTCTTCAATTCTTATCCTCATTCTCCAGGTGGACGCCTGATTTCTTTAATTCTTATCCTTATTCTCCAGGTGGACGCCTGACTTCTTTAATTCTTATCCTCATTCTCCAGGTGGACGCCTGACTTCTTTTTAACTTCTTCATCCTCATTCTCCAGGTGGACGCCTGACTCCTTTAATTCTTTGTCCTCGTTCTCCAGGTGGATGCCTGACTTCTTCGATTCTTTGTCCTCATTCTCCAGGTGGACGCCTGATTTCTCAATTCTTTGTCCTCGTTCTCCAGGTGGACGCCTGACTTCTTCTTTCCTCATCCTCATTCTCCAGGTGGACGCCTGACTTCTTCAATTCTTATCCTCATTCTCCAGGTGGACGCCTGACTTCTTCTTTCCTCATCCTCATTCTCCAGGTGGACGCCTGACTTCTTCTTTCCTCATCCTCATTCTCCAGGTGGACGCCTGACTTCTTCAATTTTCATCCTCATTCTCCATGTGGACGCCTGACTTCTTCAATTCTTATCCTCATTCTCCAGGTGGACGCCTGACTTCTTTAATTCTTATCCTCATTCTCCAGGTGGACGCCTGACTTCTTTTTAACTTCTTCATCCTCATTCTCCAGGTGGACGCCTGACTTCTTTAATTCTCATCCTCATTCTCCAGGTGGACGCCTGACTTCTTCAATTCTCATCCTCATTCTCCAGGTGGACGCCTGACTTCTTCTTCTTTACCAGGTATTTCCTGACACAAATATTGTCTTTGCCCCTGTTTTAAATCAAAGAAAACTTCGTTAGTTTAAAGCAGGGTGGTTAACTGGGGTATTCTTGCCGATGGTGAGGCTTCTCTTCGTCTCTTTTTTATTGCCTTGGAATGGTTGAAAAAGACCGTTTTGTCCTTGTAATTGATCCTTGACTATAGGATTTCCCTCTGTATGTTTTCCTTCAAATCCTTTTAACTGTAATCATATGTCCCTTCTGACTTTGCTGATCCACTTTTGATTTCACTTTTCTTACACCAATATCTTTTTATCTCCCGCCTTTCATGGCCGTATTTTGCATCATGTAACCTTGAATCTTGGTAGTATACCTTGACATTCCTTCTTATTTGTTTGGAATAAAACTTATCTCAAAGCTTTAGAAAAGTAAGATTATTAGTGACGAAACGCGCTGATTTCGACAATTATAGAATGAAAAGAAAAATCCAAATTTGGATGACTGTCGGAGAAGGAATAAAACTTATCTGATTGGAGTTACTGACGCCAATGATCAGGGTATGCATTTCGGATTAATCAACCCAGTCTTTTAATCAATCTCCTCTCAATTGTCTTATTTTCGTTTTCCCCAAAATTTCCATAATCCAACTTCATTTTTCATTTCACAGACCTGTTGGACTTGCAATATCTCAAAGAGTTTTCACCGATAAACCTTCCTCATTTGTTCATTTCTCACTTCCTTTTCGCCTTATGGTGCCTACGAAGGTTTTCACCAATAAGACTCTCTCATTTTTACTTTTCTCTCAACTTCCGTCGCCTTATGGTGCCCGTGTGGGTTTTCACCTATAAGACTCTCTCATTTTTACTTTCTTTTCTTGTTTGTACCAGAGTGTTATGAACCATCTTCATTTGCTTGTCTCAGCATTTTTCTAAGATTGATCGAAAGGTCTTTTTGGTATGGGGTTAGAAATGGAAAAGGTATTAAAAGCTAAACAGTTCTTGGCATGGGTTAAAAATTACAACTCTTGGAATCTTTTTCTTATTTGCAATACAGTTTCTTTGCCCCAGTTTTTGATTGGGGTCGCTTGAAATAACTTTTTGTGCACATTATGTATATTGTGCACCCTATGACCGAGCCGTGAGGCGCCTACGTATCCTTCTTTGAGGAATCAGGTCAAACGTAGTTTACTAAATAATAGTGATTTTTTTTACCATTATTATTGTTACTTCAATTTGATTTTCATCGATTCCAAGAGAGGGTAGGAACGAAACAAATATGGCTCAAAAGGGGAAGCAAAAGGGTATAGTGTTCGGATAGCAGAATAAATTGCCTTTATCATTCCAATCTTCGAAATAATGTTAAATACAAACATTCAAAAGTTATGCGTAATATCTCTTTACCGCGTCAGAATTGATCGCCATGTCCATGCATTTGCCTTCAATATCTGTTAAGCATAGTGCACCATTCGACAATACTCTGGTCACAATGAATGGTCCTTGCCAATTCGGGGCAAATTTGCCTTTCGCCTCAACCTGATGTGGAAGAACACGTTTCAGCACATGCTGACCCACTTCAAACTTCCGTGGACGCACCTTTTTGTTGTATGCTCTTTCTATTCTTCTTTGATATAATTGACCATGACATACTGCGGCCAATCGTTTTTCATCAATCAAGTTTAACTGTTCCAGACAGGTTTTGACCCATTCATCATCATCAATCTTTGCTTCGGCGATGATCCGAAGGGAAGGAATCTCAACTTCTGCAGGAATTACTGCTTCAGTGCCATATACCAACAAATAAGGAGTTGCTCCTACTGAAGTGCGAACAGTAGTGCGATATCCCAATAATGCAAATGGTAATTTTTCATGCCATTGTTTTGAACCTTCTACCATTTTCCGAAGTATCTTCTTTATGTTTTTGTTGGCTGCCTCTACTGCTCCATTCGCCTTGGGCCGATATGGGGTAGAGTTGCGATGTGTAATCTTAAACTGTTGACATACTTCCTTCATTAAGTTGCTGTTAAGATTAGCACCGTTATCTGTGATGATCACCTTCGGGATTCCGAATCGACATATGATATTTGAGTGGACAAAATCGACCACAGCTTTCTTGGTCACTGATTTAAATGTTTTGGCCTCAACCCATTTGGTAAAATAATCAATGGCTACCAGAATGAACCTGTGCCCATTGGATGTTGCCGGCTCAATTGGTCCAATCACATCCATGCCCCAAGCAACGAAGGGCCATGGTGCCGACATTGTGTGCAATTCGGATGGCGGAGAATGAATCAAATCTCCATGTATTTGACATTGATGACACTTGCGCACAAAACTGATACAATCTCGCTCCATGGTAAGCTAATAGTAACCAGCACGGAGGATCTTCTTTGCTAATACATATCCACTCATGTGGGGTCCGCAAACTCCCGAATGTATTTCAGACATGACAGTTGTAGCTTGTCTGGCATCTATGCATCTTAATAATCCAAGATCTGGTGTTCTTTTATACAAAACTCCTCCACTTAAGAAGAATCCATTTGCCAATCGTCTAATGGTCCTCTTTTGGTCTCCTGTGGCTTGTGCGGGATATATCCCCATCCTGATATACTCCTTGATGTCGTGGAACCATGGTTCACCATCAAATTCTTCTTCGACCATATTGCAATAAGCGTGCTGATCGTGGACTTGAATATGTATCGGATCTACATAAACTTTATCCGGATGATGCAACATTGATGCCAAGATAGCCAATGCATCGGCAACCTCATTATGGATTCTTGGAATATGTTGGAACTCCACTGATTGAAACCGCTGACAAAGATCATGTAGACATTGTCGGTATGGTATGAGCTTCAAGTCTCGAGTTTCCCATTCTCCTTGAATTTGATGTACCAAAAGATCCGAATCTCCCATGACTAAGATTTCTCGGATACCCATGTCTGCGGCTAGCCTTAACCCCAAAATGCAAGCTTCATATTCAGCCATATTATTGGTGCAATAAAATCGCAATTGAGCCGTAACAGGATAGTGATGCCCTGTTTCAGAAATGATTACGGCTCCTATCCCGACTCCTTTCATGTTAGCGGCTCCATCAAAGAAAAGTTTCCAGCCAGGTTTTTCAATTCGCTCCACCTCGTCGATATGCATTGTTTCTTCATCAGGAAAATAGGTTTTCAACGGCTCGTATTCCTCATCGACCGGGTTTTCGGCTAAATGATCGGCCAGTGCTTGAGCCTTCATTGCAGTTCGAGTCACATAGATGATGTCAAATTCTGTGAGCAATATCTGCCACTTTGCAAGTCTTCCCGTTGGCATAGGCTTTTGAAAAATGTATTTCAATGGATCCAACCGAGAAATGAGGTAAGTAGTGTAGGATGACAAATAGTGTTTCAATTTTTGAGCTACCCATGTTAGGGCGCAACATGTCTTTTCCAGATGAGTATACTTAACCTCATAAGCTGTGAACTTCTTGCTAAGGTAGTAGATGGCCTGTTCTTTTCTGCCAGTGAGGTCATGTTGCCCCAATACGCAACCAAATGAATTTTCCAAAACTGTTAAGTAAAGAATCAAAGGTCTTCCTGGCTCTGGCGGGACCAACACGGGTGGGTTCGACAAGTACCCTTTTATTTTATCGAACGCTTCTTGACACTCATCGATCCATTTGACCGCAGCATCCTTTTTCAACAATTTGAAAATTGGCTCACAAGTTGTTGTGAGCTGAGCAATAAACCTGCTGATATAATTCAACCTTCCCAACAAACTCATTACTTCAGTTTTGTTCCTGGGAGGTGGCAATTCTTGGATGGCTTTGATTTTTGATGGGTCTAGCTCGATACCTCGTCGACTGACTATGAATCCCAGCAATTTTCCAGATGGAACTCCAAATGCGCATTTGGCAGGGTTAAGCTTGAGGTTGTACCTGCGAAGTCTTAAAAAGAACTTCCTCAAATCCCCAACGTGGTCGGCCTGATGTTTTGATTTTATGATCACATCGTCCACGTATACCTCAATCTCCTTGTGTATCATATCATGAAACACTGTGGTCATTGCTCTCATATAGGTTGCTCCGGCATTCTTTAAACCGAATGGCATTACCCGGTAGCAATAAGTTCCCCATGGTGTGATGAATGCCGTCTTTTCTGCGTCTTCTTCATCCATTAGAATTTGATGATACCCGGCATAACAATCCACGAAAGATCCTATATCATGCTTGGCACAATTGTCGATCAAAATATGGATATTGGGTAATGGGAAATTATCCTTTGGACTTGCTTTGTTGAGATTGCGGTAGTCGACGCATACTCTAATTTTGCCGTCTTTCTTTGGTACAGGAACGATATTAGCCAACCAAACAGGATATCGAGTGACTCGAATGACATTTGCTTCCAATTGTTTGGTGATTTCTTCCTTAATTCTCACACTCATGTCAGGCTTGAATTTTCTCAGCCTTTGCTTGACAGGAGGCACCGTTGGATCGGTGGGCAATTTGTGAACCACTAAATCAGTGCTCAGGCCCGGCATGTCGTCATACGACCATGCAAAAACATCTTTGAATTCTATGAGTGCTTTAATTAACTCCTCTCGGATTTTTGGTTCGAGATGGACACTTATTTTAGTTTCCCGGACATTACTCGTGTCCCCTATATTGATGTCCTCGGTATCACTCAAGTTAGGTTTGATTTTTTCCTCAAAGTGAATTAACTCTTTACTAATCTCTTCAAAAACCTCATCTTCATCATATTCTGATTCATAATCACAATATATTTCTTGAATTATTACTTCGGAACCAGATTGATTTTTAAGACTGGGCTGAGGATTCCTCATGCATGCCATATCACTAGAGCCAGCGTAAAAAGAACTGTACAGAAAAAAGAAAAAGAAAAGAAAACTATCAGGAATGACAATAAAAAGGAAACTGCTTTTTATTGGATGATGAAAGATAACAAGGTTTGCACACTTCAAACAAACTGTAAGATAAGCTTTGGGATTACAACCCTGAAGCAACCCAAACAAACTTGAAAGAAAATCAAAATAAACTACCAAGACTCCTTTCGAATGGGGAGAGGAGTGGCTTTCCAATTATTAAGCTTTGTTTCTGGCCCAACGAATTGAACTTCCGCATTGCTACACCCTTCTCCGCTTTCCAACATATTCACATCATCAAACAACTTCTCGAATCTTTCAATCAACTTCTCCTCAGGATTGACCCGGGATTTAGGAATTGTTGTTATCGGGCGATTTCTAGCACCGGTCTTGACAAAAGATTTTGACAGATGTGGGACTGGTTTTGGAAGATCCCATGCCTTATGTTTCAACTTTCTGGCCTTTATCACGTCATTTACGGTGGGTATGAACCCCAAACCGAATGTTCCCCAGTTCTCGGGGAGAGATACTGGTTGTATAATTCCTTGCAAAGATAAGCCCAGGCCTTTGCCGGGTATAAAACCATTCTTTAACATTTCATAAGCTATCATGACTGATGCAGAGGATATCTTTGGATTCGGAAGGTATTTCCCCTCTGGAATTTTCTCTACCGACACTGTGTCGGATACTTGGTATACCCATGGTCCCTGGTCATTTTCTGTTCCCTCGACCGGTACAATGGTACTGCTGCGAGCATTTAAACTTTCTTCCCCATGCACAACTATTTCTTGATGATCCCATTCAAACTTGACAACCTGATGTAGTGTTGACGGGACTGCTTTAGCAGCATGGATCCATGGTCGACCCAACAACAAGTTGTAAGAAACAGTTATGTCCAACACTTGAAATTCCATTGTGAATTCAACTGGCCCTATAGTTAGTTCCAACACTATGTCGCCAAATGAATCTCTGCTTCCACCGTCAAACCCCCGTACGCAGATACTATTCTTCTGGATCCTCTCCTCTTTAATTTTTAATTTGCTTAAAGTGGAGAGAGGGCATATGTTTGCACTTGACCCATTGTCAACCAATACCCGGGTTACTACGGAGTTTTCACATTTCACGGTGAGGTAAAGAGCTCTGTTATGCTCGGTACCTTCCACAGGTAATTCATCATCAGCAAATGTAATTCTGTTTGTCTCAAAGATTCTGTTGGCTATTCTTCCCAAATGATTTACAGAGATCTTTTCAGGAACATGAGCCTCATTCAGGATTTTCATTAAAGCCAGACGGTGCTCCTCTGAATGGATCAGTAATGACAACAATGAAATTTGAGCGGGCGTCTTCTTTAATTGATCCACAACAGAATAATCATGGAGTTTCATTTTTCTTAAAAACTCTTCCGCCTCTTCTTCCGTCACAGCTCTCTTTGTTGGTGTTGGATTATTTTTAGTTTTTCTTAACTCTTCGGGAGTAAAACATCTTCCCGAACGAGTCAAGCCTTGTACCTCACACACTTCTTCCTTGACTTCTTTTCCCTTGTACATTACAGTCACCCGTTCGTAGTTCCATGGGATGGCTTTGTTGTTGATGACCGGCAGCTGGATTACAGGTGCGATAATAACCCGATCTGTACGGGCTCCTTCCACGAATACAATGGGTTTGTTAGCAACCCCTGGTACTATCACTTTCGGCCTTTCTTGTTTTGGAGCAACTTTGCTCGATGATCCCTCCTTGTCTACCACAGATGATTCATCGCCATTTCTGCTCTGTTTAGGTACCGGTTTCTCCTTTATTAACTGCTTATCTGGTTTGGCTTCATGAGACTTGATCATCATGACAGTTTGTGACGGCTTCTTTGTCTCCCCATCAGCTTGTATGATTTCTATCATATTGGACTCTTGATGGGCTGGCATTGGATTTCTATTGATATTTGGAGTTTCTGGGGTTTGAACCTCGATTTTATTAGTATCAATCAGTTCTTGTATTGCATTTATCAAATGCCAGCATTTCTCCGTGTCATGGCCTGGTGCACCGGAGCAATACTCACAGCTAATGGTGTAATCCAGATTCTTTGGAGGAGGATTGGGTAGCTTGGATTGTATTGGTCTCAGCATGTCCAGCTGTCTCAGCCTGTGGAACAGACTAGTGTAAGACTCTCCCAATGGAGTGTAAGTTTTCTTTTTCTGTTCTCTTTCCCCCCTGAATGCTGGCCTCGGCCTGAAACCTGGTCCGGGATAGGCTCGTGGGTAAGTACTTGGTATGACAGGAGCACGCCAATTGGCGTGAACAGGTGGCTGATTGTATGCTTGAGCATGGTTAATGGAGAAATGAGACTCCGAAGGGTGATAGTAGTGTTGGGATAAATCATGGTGGTAAGTTGATTGGCGAGGTCGTTGTTGATTATAGTAAGGCGGTGAACCTCTTGGTCCTGACCAAATTCCTGAATCAACTACTGCTGCCTCTTCCCTCTTCTTTCTTCCGATTCCTCCTACCCCGCCTTGAATAGCTTGAGTAGTCGCCTTAATTGCTGAATAGCTCATGATTTTATTTGTCTTGAGGCCTTCTTCCACCATACCTCCCATCTTCACTACTTCGTTGAATGATTTCCCAACCGCTGAAACCAAGTGGGCATAGTAAGTTGGTTCCAAGGCTTGGAGGAAGTAGTCTACCATTTCACTCTCCTTCATAGGAGGATCCACTCTTGCTGCCTGTTCTCTCCACCGGAAGCCGTACTCTCTGAAACTTTCATTGTGTTTCTTCTCAAATTTTGTCAAAGATAATCGATCTGGGATGATTTCCAGATTGTATTAAAAATGGTATGCGAATGCCTGTGCCAGGTCATCCCAGATGTACCATCTCCCATGATCCTGGCGTGTATACCACTCCAAAGCTGATCCGCTTAAACTTTGACTGAAGTAAGCCATCAATAATTCATCCTTTCCCCCAGCTCCTCTCATCTTGCTACAGAAACCCCTTAAGTGGGCTACTGGGTCGCCGTGCCCGTTGTATAGGTCAAATTTGGGCATCTTGAAGCCAACTGGTAATTGTACATTGGGGAATAAGCACAAATCTTTGTATGCTACACTGACTTGCCCACCTAATCCTCGCATGTCTCTGAACGATTGTTCTAGACTCTTGACCTTCCTGAACATCTCTTCTTGTTCAGCATTTTTGGCTGGCTTGTCAATTTCTGTTGGGAGACCAAAATGAGGAGCAGTTGAATTAATTTCGGAGGCTTTGAGGGTGGGCTCCGGGTGGTAATTTTGGTTGTCCTGGGCCTGGAATGTAGGCTCACTAGGAGATTTGTGAAATGTAGCAGGGGGAGGTGCTACGAAAACAGGAGTCATAGGTGGAGGAAAGTATGGAACTGGTTTCGGAGGTGGAGACTGTGGTGTCTGAGAGGTGGTGCCTCGGTAGTGCTGGTAAATGGGGAAGTTTGGGGATAATTCAGTGGTAATATTATCCTGAGTTTGGGTCATTGATGGAGCAGGGTTATTTGGGTAAGATGGGGGTAACTGTCCTGTAGACCAGGCTTGGTACATCTCAGCCATTTGCTGCTTGAGTTTAAACATCTCTTCTTTCATTTTCCCGACATCCATCTCCTCTAGCTCCATACCTGTGTCAACATCTGGGATAGACATACTTTCGGGTATTGGTCCTTTTGATCTTGTGTGATAGTGATAATATGCCAGTATACTCTTTAGAGAAACTAACTGCTTGAATTCTGAAAATGAACAAACTTGTTAGTTTTGAGAGTTTAACACATATATAATCACACGTTGAGATGCAATGCTCCTAGACAAATAATCCCTTTCTATTATGCATTTGCTCGGCTGCTTGTGTCGTCCCAGCTTTCTTGAAATTTTTATTGTTATTCACTTTTATTTATTATATATGTCTTTTATCGTGGTGGTCGAATCTTATAGAGATTGCCTACGTATCATGCCCTTACATGAATCAGACCTTGCGTAGTTCGGACTAAAGGCAATCGCTTTTATTCATTATACAAAGATGGATTTACATTTGAAAACTTTTAAGAAAATGGTTTGAAACACACACACTTAAATCAAAATAAAAGATACAATTCTTAACATCTCACAACATGCCCCACTTTCCATTTTTGTTGTCAAATATTGGATTATCTGCTCAATGCGGGGCTTGACCTGGATGGCCTCCCAGCGTACGATACATCCTTTCCAACTCCATTGCTAGATGACGAGCAAAAGTGGGTGCATGCTCTGTAAACCTTTCATAATCCATTCCTTGGCAGTTTACATAACTTTGAGATGTGAAGACTGCCAGGTCGTGGATTTGTGCCCTGAAACCTTGAAGACGTTGGTCTTGGTCTTGCAATTGCTGCTGACGAGTGGTGGCTATATCTCTGACACGGTTTTCACGATCAAGAGCTGATTCTAACAGAGCTCGGAGTCTGGCCTGCTCTAATCTTGCTTGCGCTCTTTCTCTGTCGAGGTCTGCTTGTTGATGTTCTCTGTTGCATCTTCTTGCCTCTTCTAGTTGTGCACGAAGCTGGTTTTCTGATCGTATCCAATGGTCTTTTTCCTTCTTGAATTGTGCCCTGTCTTTTTCGGATTGCCTATCTTGGCGTTCCTTATTAGACATGGCTTCTTCGTTTAATCGTTGGATCCTTTCTTTTGCTTTGCTCAACGTCCTTTCGTTTTCTGCAAGAATAGAATCATAATCTTGCATTCTTTCAAAAAGATTGGCGATGGTTTTTTGATCCTTCCAGCTCCTCTTTGGTGTTTCAGAAACTCTTTTCATTTTTTGGAATCGAGCATGAAGATTTTCATTCTCACAAGCTAGACTCTTCTTCTCGCCTTCGGCTTCTTGTGCTTGCAAATCTTTCTCCAAACTGAGGCTTCTCAGATTTTCTTTTAGGGCATGGATAGTTGCTTTGTACCCTTTTTCCTTTTCTCCCCAGATCAACCGCTCTTGGATTTTATCATTGAAGTTTTGAACATGGGGTCTTTTTGTTGGCCTTCTTAGCTCAGGCTCTGGTACATCATCCACGCGAGACCGTTTTTCAAACCACCTTGCATATCCAGGATTTATCTCACCCTTTGTAGTGTCTGGGACTTGAGTATCACTTTTTAAGTATCGACATCCATTCCACATCTGCTGAAGTAGAGCCTCGGGAATAGTGGCTTCTGGGTGTAATTCGATTACTTGCATACTCAAATCTTCATCATCAGGAACTACTTGATATCTCCCTAGTTGCCTTAAGACTCTTAGTGGCGCATACGGCTGAATGCTTCTCAATCCCAATAGTAGTAGATAACTATTTGAGGTTGACATGTGTATTACTTCCCTCATCGGGAGCCATCCCAAAGTCCATTCAATCTGATTTGCCGTTAAAGCCTTTAGATGAGATACCCATGCTTCTATTCCTTCTGGAGCCTGATAATTTTTTGTTCTTTCCTCATAGCTCTCGATGCAATTATCATTGTTTGACCCATACTGTATGATCTTGGGCTGTTGTTGGAGATGTTCCATCACCCACATTTGCAACAAAATTTTGCATCCTTCGAAGACCTTTGCTCCTGATTTACATAAAGTCAAAGCCCGATAAATGTCTGATAGAATGATGGGGACAAGGGTGTGATTTTCTTTGGTGGTGAGGATTTGCACAATTTTTGCGGTGCGAATATCAATTGTTCGCTCTTTGTTTGGGAAGATCACGATTCCTAGAAAAGCCACCATGAAGGCAAAGCGACGGTGAATCTGCCAAGTGTCTTTGTTTTGCTTGTTAGTAAGGCATTTCTTATGAATTTCGAACCCATCTGACTTTCCGAACCTTGAATACAAAAAGTTGAAGGAACAACATCCATTGATGACATTGCTTTTCCTGATTTGACTACTGATGTTCAGAAGACCGAAGAATCGAAGTACCGAAGGAGCCTTTGTGAATATCAGGCTTTGATTTTTTAGACTTCCGTCAAAACCAGCATATCCAGCTATCTCCTCTAATGTAGGAGTTAGCTCGAAGTCAGAGAAACGAAAGACATTGTGAACAGGGTCCCAAAAAGTTATTAACGCCGCAATCAGATCATCACGGGGTTTAACTTTCATAATGTCCGTGAGATTTCCCAAATGCTTGACGACCCATTTTTGACCGTCTTCGCCTAAATCATACCACCACATTTGAAGCTGAAAGAGAAATTCTTCTGTACTCGTGGATGAGGGGCTTTGTGTGGTGCTCATTTTGTATCTGAAGTTTAATTTAATAGAGTTAAGACTCATTTTGAAAATAAAAAAAAAACTATTTTCAGAATTTTATATTTTTTTGAAAATTTACACTAAAAAAATCATTTTATTTATTAAATATCTTTATTTCAAAAAAAAAAACCCATTTTATTCCTCTCTTCTCACCATGATTTCGTTTAAGCTGGTCAACAAGCATGTTCGAGGCAAATGAATGCACAAGTAGCAAGTAGGATGCATCAGGATGGTCTTTTTGTTTCGGGTTCACCTGTCCTAGACAGACCCAACCCCTGTGTTGAGTCTCCAAGGCCAAATGTATATGATGCAAATATTCGTTCCTACTAGGGATCCGGTACATGGCTGAGTTATTCTAAGTGTAAAACCTGAGGTTGATTGTTCTAAACCTGGCTTACCCAAACAGACAGTTTGAGCCGAAGCGGGGGCAACGTACCGGGAGCACGAAAGTCTGCCCGGCCTAGTTACTTGTCCCAACTCCGTCTTATTTGGTATGACTTTAACAGAAAGGTGGGTCACGCGCACGTGTACACCATAAATTCAGAAGACTCAGAAAGAAGGGGGTTTCGTAGCAGTTGTATATATTCACAATTCAAATAATATTAAAGCGGTAAAAAGCAACATTTAGCATATTAGCATATAAACAGTGGAAAATCATATAGTAAATAAAGCCAATTAACACAGATATTTTAAGCTCGAATTCTTTAAACCCTGAACCAATGGCTCTGGGTTACAGTTTACGCCCCTATTCCCCAGCAGAGTCGCCAGAGCTGTCGCACCTCCTATTTACCGCGCCCGCGGGGTGCGTGGGGAGTTTTCTCCAATTAAAGGACAGTCGAAACGGGATTTGTTTGTTTGTTTCAGAGTCACCACCTGGGAATTTTAAGGCGTCCCAAGTCACCAATTTTAATCCCTGAATCGAGGAGAATATGACTCGGTTTATTATTCTGCGAACCAGAAATCCTGAGTAAGGAATTCTGTTAATCCGGAAGAAGGTGTTAGGCATTTCCGAATTCCGTGGTTCTAGCACGGTCGCTTAACTGTTTTTATTGGCTTAATTATCTTGATTTTATTAAATATATTTTTGTTACGTGATTTTACTACCGCTTTTACTTATTGTGATTAAGGATCCTTCTTTGAATCGAATTACGCGTACGTATATTCGTGTTATAAATTTAAAAATGCGGAATTGTGTCACGCGTACGTGTACACGATAACTTTTGATAATATATTTATTAAACAATCATTTTTTCGAAATTGTGTCGAATCAAGAATATTTGTTTTTCTTAAATAGTGAACCGCACATCTCGGGTTTTTATGAAATTAATTTAACGTCCTCGAAGAAATCCCTTATATTACATATTCACTCGAAATTGCGCGTACGCATAATTTGAATTGCTTTTATTGGTATAATCAGATTACGCGAACGTATCCCTAATTATACCAAATATTCTTAATGATATTATGAATTTTTCACAAAATTGTTTGTTATATCTACACATTTTATATGAAAATACTGAGAAATTCATATTCAAGGGATGTCTTTGAATTCTTTTAAAAGAAATTCACAATTTATTAAATGTTGCCCGTCGATTATAATTTCCGGATATAAATTATATTCAGCCCAACTATTCAAGTTCAAAGAAAAAAATAAAAATATGATTCTAGCAACTACAACATATATATGCCAAAGGATGAATTGTATATGAAATTAACAAACATGATTTATGAAGGGAAGAAGTATTTTTGAACAATTTTTCATTATTTAATTTGTGTAAATCCTATTTCTAATTGTCATTGATATAAAGTGTTGCAATTTCTATATCTCATCTTATCCTCATATACTTGCTTTTAATCTAATAGGCCTAATTATTTATTTAAGATGGTAAATAGGCATCAATTTGATAAGAAAGAGAATTATAAATCGATTAATAATATTGCCTTACATGCAACATAGTTGTATGTCTAAAACATTCATAGCATTTTAACATCATAATGAGATACATCAACTCATCATCCCTTAATGGTTATATATATACCTATTATCACGCCATATATGAACGTATAACTCACATCATTCAATCCATAACTAAATCAGGTAAAACTAGCAATATAGTTTTTGACATTTTTATATTACTCTTTATTCAACTATCAACATCTAACCTTAATCCACAACCAAACAATCGAAATACACTAACCATGCAATTTCTTGATATTTCAGAATACTCTATACCTGACTAACAATGTCATAGGACTTAACTAATAGCCAACTTCATGCCATGTTCCCTATCTTAACAATTCAATCATAACTATACTTTAATGAAAATTTAGAATGGAAAGCATTATTACAAAGTTTTACATGAATTTCAAATAAAGACAATTAACTCATAACTATCAAATTGAATTCACTATTAGTTAACTAACATGAAACAAAAAATGAAGTTTAAACTAATGAACTTGAACAAATGAAAAATAGAATTTTTGCAATTCAAGCTTCATTGATTTGTCATGCTGAATCTTTTTTCCAACATAGAATTTAAGAGATAAGTACCTGGAAATGAAGGTAGAAGAAGTAAGTTTTCAGCAGTTGCAGCAGTAACAAAATCAGCAGAATAGCAGTCTTTCCACAGACTTAAACAATAATGAGACCCGAGAAACCCAGATGCATAGTAATAGTATTTTAAAGAAAACTTCAGATTTTAACTGAACTATGGATTCAAATAAATCCGAACAGATTCAACAAAGGGATAATATTTCAGATTTCAGTTTCTTTTCTGTTTCAAATTCCTGTTTTTGATTTTTTTTTCTGTTTCTGATTTTTCTGTTTCTTCTTTCTTCCAATCTGATTTTTCCCTTCTCGGATTTCTGTTTCTCTCAAATGTATATGTATTTCTGTGTGTATTTTCTATGCTTTAGAAATCAGCCTCTCTTTTCTTTCTTTTTCTTTCCTCTCTTTTCTTTCTTTTTCTCTGATCTTTTTTCTTTCTTCAATCTCCTAAAGTCTGCCCTCAAATCTGATTTTTTTCTCTTTCAAAAAAAAATCGCTCTTATCAGATTTTTCTCTTTCAAAATCTGCCCCTAAATCAGTCCGAATCCCCCTCTATTTTTACAGGCCTGTCCTGTACCCTTCTAGTGCTGCCTGGACCCTTTTCTCCTTTTAAAATCAGAAAGTTTTCCATTAAAACTACTTTTGAATACCTTAAATCCTATTGAGTGCTATTATCCTGTTTTTCAGCAGCCCATTACCCTTTGTTTCCCACTATCCTATTAAATTAAAAACCATTAACAAACCACTTTCAACCCACTATTATGTCACATTACCCTTACTGTTTTATCCCAGAAATGCCCCCTGACTCCTACTGTTATTACTGAAAAAATCAGAACCTACTGCAAAACTGATTCTATAATCTGTATAAACTTGATTATTCTTCTGATTTACAGTTATAACCAATCCTATGAACCTCCTAACCACAATTGTATTTGACCAACTTTTGTAAACTTGAATTCAAACTTATCATCACAACAATATTACACTGAGTTCAGTATAATGATTCAAACGAACTTTAACTTTGAACAAAATCAAACAAACACAGGAGCATTGTCAATATACTGACAATGCCCTGAAACTCAATGTTCAGAAATCAACATATACACACCATTGACAAACTTTCTGATTTATTAAACAAGAATCAATTAATTGGGAAGAACTAATTGATTAATTTCAATGATAATAATCAACTCCAAACAGATAAACAGGGTATTACAAACAACATTTTCAGAAGCAAGATTCACAATACAACTAATCGACGAACTTAATCGAGTCGATTACACACATTGTACATAATCACAATCAACAGAAACAATTCACATTTAGAATCAAGTAGACGGGTAGGGGACAGTATAACAAAATTGACTAGAAAATTATGAAAATTTAGACAAACTAATGAAACGAACATAGAGTATACGTAGAATACACACAAGAAACAGAAAATTACCTCTGAACCTTCAAATTCAACCGGACTCAACTCAATTTGAATTTGGACTTTGTTTGAAATCAAACAGACCTTAGTCGAAGTATTTTCTATTGAAAATACTTTGACTAAGGTCGATTAAACCTCAATCTTTCGTCTGAAGTGAACAGAATCCAAAAGTCTGGTATTTCTAGGGTTCTTGAAGGTTCGATTTGGGACTTAACCATTTCTGGTCAGATTCGAGGGGGACTAAATACGACACAAGGGTGAGGGTAGCCTAGGGGTCATTTGGTGTCAGTTTAGAACGGATCTGAGTTTGTTCTTGTTTGGTCCAAATCTTCAAAAGAAGATTCGAGAAGCTCGAAACTGATTCGAGCCAAACAAACATCAGATCCATAACAAAGCATGTTAGGGGGTACTATGGTGTCAACTAGGGGTTGTTTGGTTTAGATCTAAACTCGGCTCGAATCTTTAAATGAAGATTCGAGAACCTTCAAGAAGATTCGAGCCAAGTGGCTAGCATATCTGGATAGAGGATGTTCAGGGGGTTCTAGGGTGTTATTTTGGTGACCGGCGGCGTTGTTGCCGCCGGGTTTCAGGCGGTGGGATCCTAGGGCGGCTAGGGTTAGGGGTGAGTTTCGGTAGGGACGATGAATAGGGAAGGGGGGGTTTGGCTAGAGGGTCGGGGTAAGGTTTTGGTCCTTATGGTGGGGTGGATTAATCTTGACCGTTGGATCAATGAGAATAGATGGCCAGGATTAGTTCACTTAGCCAAACGGTGTCGTTTGGTTTACTGCTGGGGTCGGGCTGAATCGGGGCACTGGGTCGGGTAATGGATATGGGTTAAGGTTCGTGGGATCTCAGCCGTTGGTTGGCTTTGATCCAACGGTCCCTGATAAACTACAATCAAACGATGTCGTTTTGACTCGTTTGATTTGGACCGGTGCCTAGGTTGCCTCAATTGGGCTGAAGGGGGAGTAATTTGGTTTTGGGCCTGGATTTTAATCCAGGTCCAATTTTTATTTTACAACTTATTTTATTTTATTCTATTTTATTATTAATTAATAAAATCCTAATCAAAAATTATAAAACAAAATTATCATTACAATAATACTAATTATCTTTAAATAACCATTAACACGTAGATAAATCATTAATCACATAAAGACACATTTAAAAATAGAACGAATGCATATTTTTTGTGATTTTATTTAAATTATCTTTCAAATGCATAATAAAATCCTATATGCATGCAACATGTATTTTATTTTAATTTTCATTTTTATTATGACAAAGTAAACATTTACGGACATAACACAAATATTTAACACCACGCAAATTCAAGAATTACACAGTAAAAGAAATTTATTTTATTTTTTGATTTATTTTGGAGTAGTTTTCGTAAGGCAAAAATTACGTGCTCACACCTCTGTCTCGCCGATAATGTCGGGGTGTAATACCTCCATATGCTCTCTAATAGTTGTCACAGAAATGCGACTGCCCCCTCTAAGTGCAGCCTCACCCTGTGGTCTGAAACCAGTATATTGCCCCAGAAAATCCAAATAATGGGGACGCATCATAGCTCTCATATACTGGGGCAGTGCAACGGTCAGTCCATCTACATGCAGCCCATACAAAACCTGAATATCCTGAAGCGTGATGGTGGCCTCTCTAGTGGGCAGGTGGAAAGTGTGCGTCTCCGGTCGCCACCCCTCTATCAACGCCGTGATGAGAGACCAGTCGAATTGCATCCGCCCAATCTCAAAAATCCTAAGGAAGCTCGTAGCACGCAGGCGATGGACTACGTGGGCATGAAAAACTCTCCCCCTCAAAAAATCCCACACGTCGCCCGGTCTCCTTGCGCGGAGAGTCTGATCCAATAGATGTCCCTCCCATATATAGGAGGACCTATGGTCGCCCTGTAACACTAATATCTGATCCGCGGCTGGTCCAGGATGCACATGCGGCAAGTCCATGTCGTCTACTGTAATTTAAACAATATTAGTTGTGTGTTTGTGTTATAATAAATTAAATAATTAATTTTTAATTAGATAGAGTAATTATCTATGGGTTCCAAGCTCGATATTTGAGGCCTAGTAGCACCAAGCTATCCTTAATTATTATGTGTGTCAATTTCAATATTTTTAAAATTTTGTTAGTTTAACAAATTCAATAATTAATTTTTAATTAGATAGAGTAATTATCTATGGGTTCCAGACTCGATATTTGAGGTCCAGTAGCACCAAGTTATCCTTAATTATTATGTGTGTCAATTTCAATATTTTAAAAATTTTGTTAGTTTAATAAATTAAATAATTAATTATTTAATTTGACAGAGTAATTAGCTATTGGTTCCAGACTCGATATTTCAGGCCCAACAGCACCAAGCTATCCTTAATTCTTTTGTGTGTCAATTTCAATATTTTTAGAATTTTGTTAGTTTATAAATTAAATAATTAATTTTTAATTGGACAGGGTATACAACTATGAATTCCATGCTCTATATTTAATTTGACAACATATATTAATTTGTTAGTTCTGTAAGTTTATTTTATAAATTAAATAATTAATTTTGTAAAAGGCTCTATATTTTATAAGTAGATACTTAAACTACAGAGACTGTACGCTAAAAGGATATACATTTTACTACGCTAAAAGGCTCTATATTTTACTACGCTGAAAGGCTCTATATTTTACTATGCTAAAATGCCGCTATTCTTTAAACAAATAATTAATATAAACTAAATATAAACAACAAACCTATGAACATAACATTCACGAAATTACATATAAAACAGTAAAAGATATTTGTGAACAATTTCATTAACAATAAAAATTATTTCTCAAGTTTTAACTATTTTTTTTAAAACACTAATAATTTAATCCAGGTAAAATAACATACAAATTTAATCGCAAACATAACACAAATCAACGTGGAAACACATGCATATGCTCTACGAGTTTCGACATAAACTAAATCGGAATACCTCGATTTATGTTTCTTGAAATATCGAAAATTTAAAATTTTGACCTCGAAAGAAGGAATCCAAGGCTTGGGTTGTATGTGGGACCTACGCTCTTTCACTTTTTGTGTGATGAGTGGGGCCCAAGATTTTTTTTTTTTAATCGCGTGGGGGGTGGACCAGAAATGGTGGGGGAGGGTTTTCTAAAAATGGGGACTGCTTCTGTCGTGGGGAAGAAGACGCAATTATATTTTATTAAAGGAAAACGCAGTATAATACTATATTTTTCTTAAACGCAGTATTATAATGTGTTTTCCTATAATAAAATAAATAATTAAATAAAATACAGTATAATATTGCGTTTTTACTTTAACGACTAACTTTTCGTTAAAGTAAAACGTAATATTATACTACATTTTATGTAGAAATGTAAAAAAAAAAAATTAACGGTAAAAACATATTTTTGTCCAAAATAAGATCATTTCAGTTTCGGACTCGCTCTTATACAACAAAGGACATATAACTTTGTGGCGTCAATTCAACAGTCACTTCAACTTCTTTTCTTCCCTTAATTTACTCGACCATTTAAGAATATAGAAAGTAACATACCGACCCCTACTTCAGAAATTTTCTTTTAAGTGGTTCATTCTTGTACACTTTCTTTCTTTTCCTTGTTTGAATTTTTTTAGAAATGAGATGTGTCTATAAATACTAGGGGTGGAAGTTCGGTATTTCGGTTCGGTATTTAAAAATTTCGATTCGGTATTCGGTTTATCAGTTGTATATACCAAATATCATACCATAATATTTCGGTACGGTTCGATATTTCTTATTTTGGTTCGATATGGTTTCGATTTAAACCAAATCTTCACTGTCTCCCCCTCCATTAACTAGCAAAATCTGGCGCCAACATTATCTACCTTTTGAAAAGCGTTAAAAAAAGGGGGAATCACCACTATGCAGAATTAATTTCCTGGAAACATCATATAACTTAATAAACAAAATCAAAATTTTGTTGGACTTTAAGCCATTGGGCTTTAAAGTAGAAGAAGTATGAATTGGAAATGGAGGGAAAATAAAAAATTGAAGAAATGAACTTTTGTCTTGCATTTTGTCCCTCATTGGTGAGGGACAATAACATATTATTGTGCTTATATATAGATTCACTTCTTAAAGCTCTTAAAAAAGAGTTGAAGAGAATGAACCCTCGCGCCGTCGTCGTCGCTCGCTCGGCTCGGCTTCGGCTTCAGCTTCGGCTTCGGCTTCGGATTTGTCAAATGACCGATAAGATTATTTTTTGGACAAAATTTATTTAATTATTTAATAATTAATTAAATGCCAAATCACTGCTGAAACTACGCTAGAACCCTGCTGAAAGTTCAGAGGGCCTCGCTAGCCGCGGTTCTGCCGCGACCGCGGTAGAATCGCAGCAATCAGATTCAGAGAGCCTCTCTGGCCGCGGTTCTGCCGCGATCGTGGTAGAATCGCGGTAGGCCGCGTATTTTCTGAAAAGGCACCTTTCCCGACACCTCTTCTGATATTTGCCTATAAATTCTGAGGCAAGGCTGCATCTTCTATATAGGAAAAACACTCCAGAACTTCTTTCTTTCTGGATATACTACATCCTAATTCGCAGTCTCTCTCTCTCAAATTCGTAAGTGTGATTTTGCTCCGTTCTTTGAGTTCGTTGGAATCCTGCAGTTTGTATTGCCACTGTTGCAGGAAGGTTTATTCCGTTTTATCTTGGGAGGATTTAATCCATTACCTTGGCAACGTATGAGGGGGTTAAAATTCCTTAAGGACGCACAAGAAAAATTTTGGACTCGGAATATTTCTGATTCTTTACTATTTTATACATTTCTTTATTCTTCTAACAATTTTCTGATTTTTGTTTTAACACAGATACGCTCACAAGCTTAAGGAATTTTTAAATTTACTAACGTTTCTGTGTTGATTATTAAACTGTTTTCTATATACTTTGTTGGAGACTAAAGCCTTGTTGCTTTCTACTCCTATAATTGTTTATGTCCGGTTTAAAGTACATAAAAACTTTGCCTGAATAATAAACGTACAGATTTGAAGTATATAAAAACTTCACCATTGTTACGTGTTCTATGTTTGGTTTGGTATTCAGTTTGAAGATATCAAAACTTCACTGATTTAACAAGTTCTGTATTGTTTTCAACTTTACAGAAATATGACGAATGAAAACCAAACTAATGGAAGTGTTGCGGGAACGGGTGCTATTGTTACGAGTGTTGCTGCCTCGTCAAGTCGTTCTACTCCTGCTCATGCTATGGCACCGGCAGAAAAACTCGGAAAGTTTTCCGGTATTGACTTCAAACGCTGGCAAATGAAGATGCTCTTCTATCTTACTACGTTGAGTTTGCAACGTTTCATCAAGGAGGATCCTCCGGTCATGGCTGAGAATACTCCGGATGATGAATGACTTGTTGTAACTGAAGCATGGAAACATTCTGATTTCTTGTGCAAAAACTACATATTGAGTTGTTTGGAAGATGGCTTGTACAATGTCTATAGTGTCATGGAAACTTCAAAAGCGTTATGGAATGCACTTGAGAAGAAGTACAAGACTGAGGATGCCGGACTTAAGAAGTTCGTGGCTGCAAGGTTTTTGGATTTCAAGATGATTGACACTAGGTCAGTCATAACCCAAGTCCAAGAATTACAAGTCATTGTGCATGACCTCCTTGCTGAAGGTATGACCCGAGTCAATAATTTTATTAATAAGATTTATCTTATTACTAATTATGAGTTTGTTATTGAAGGTATGGTCATAAATGAGGCCTTTCAAGTCGCTGCTTTCATTGAGAAATTACCTCCGTTGTGGAAGGATTTTAAGAACTATCTTAAACACAAGCGGAAGGAAATGACACTAGAAGACTTGATTGTTCGTCTGAGGATAGAAGAAGACAACAAAAATGCTGAAAAGAAGTCACGTGGAAACTCAACAATTGTGGGGGCAAACATTGTTGAGGAGGCACCACAAAATAAGAAAAGGAAGAAGGCTTCTGGACCAAAGAATTACCCAAACAAGAAGAAGTTCAAGGGTAATTGCCACAATTGTGGAAAAACTTGGCATAAAGCAGTGGATTGTCGTGCGCCAAAGACTGATAAGAAGAAAAAGAATCAAGCCAACATGGTTGAAGATGAAATGGAAAACTTGTGTGCCATGTTGTCTGAATGCAACTTGGTAGGAAATCTGAAAGAATGGTGGATAGATTCTAGAGCCACCCGCCATGTGTGTGCTAACAAGGAGTTATTTTCTTCTTATGCCCCCGCAGGTCCCGACGAGACAATCTTCATGGGAAATTCATCTACGGCCAAAATTGAAGGAGTTGGCAAGATTGCGTTGAAGATGACGTCGGGAAAAATAGTGACTCTAAACCAAGTCCTCCATGTTCCAGAAATTCGCAAGAATCTTGTGTCTACCTCACTTCTTGTCAAGAATGGATTCAAATGTATTTTTGTTTCTAATAGTGTTGTACTTAGTAAGAACGATGTATATGTAGGAAAAGGTTACCTAAATGAGGGCCTTTTTAAGCTAAATGTAATAGCAGTTCCTATCAATAAAGTGAATGTTTCTTCTTACTTACTTGAGTCAAACACTTTATGGCATTCGCGTTTAGGTCACGTAAACTTCAAAACATTGCGGAAGATGATAAATCTAGAAGTATTGCCAAAATTTGATTGCATTAATTCCAAATGTCAAATATGTGTGGAATCAAAGTATGCTAAGCATCCTTATAAGTCCGTTGAAAGGAATTCAAGTCCTTTAGACTTAATTCACACAGATATTTGCGACATGAAGTCAACACCATCTCGTGGTGGGAAAAAGTATTTTATTACTTTTATTGGCGATAGCACGAGATACTGTTATGTTTATTTACTTAATAGTAAAGATGAGGCAATTGATGCTTTCAAGCAATACAAGAGTGAAGTTGAAACGCAACTAAACAAAAAGATCAAAATGATAAGAAGTGATAGGGGTGGCGAATATGAATCTCCTTTTGAAGAAATTTGTTTGGAAAATGGCATTATTCACCAAACAACTGCCCCTTACTCTCCACAATCTAATGGAATTGCGGAGAGGAAGAATCGAACATTGAAGGAGATGATGAATGCATTGCTAATAAGTTCTGGCTTACCACCGAACTTGTGGGGGGAAGCTATACTTACAGCTAACCGGATAATCAATCGTGTACCTCATAGTAAAACACAGTCCATTCCTTATGAAAAGTGGAAAGGAAGGAAGCCTAGCTTGAAATACTTCAAAGTGTGGGGGTGTTTAGCTAAGGTACAAGTTCCTAAACCTAAAAGGGTTAAGATAGGTCCAAAAACGGTTGATTGTGTGTTTATTGGATATGTAACCAATAGCAAGGCATATCGTTTTCTGGTTCATAAATCAGAAAATCCTGAGATTCACATTAATACGATAATAGAATCAGATAATGCTGAATTCTTTGAAACTATTTATCCGTATAAAAAGGAAAGTGAAGTGACCTGCCAAAAGTCAAAACGACCTCGGGAGGAAATAACAGATGGTATGCCTAATGAAGAAAATCCAAGAAGAAGTAAACGTCAAAGGATATCTACTTCATTCGGTCCAGATTTTCTGACTTTTCTGTTAGAAAATGAGCCTCGTACCTTCAAGGAAGCAATGTCTTCCTCAGAAGCACAATATTGGAAAGAAGCTGTCAATAGTGAAATAGAATCCATATTGAGCAACCATACCTGGGAATTGGTTGATCTTCCTCCAGGTAACAAAACGTTGGGTTCTAAATGGATTTTCAAGAAGAAAATGAAGGACGATGGTACTATTGACAAATACAAGGCAAGACTTGTTGTCAAAGGATTTAGACAACGAGAAGGTCTTGACTATTTTGACACATACTCGCCGGTAACAAGAATTACATCTATTCGGATGCTAATAGCGTTAGCCGCCTTGTATGGTCTTCAAATCCATCAAATGGATGTAAAAACAGCCTTCTTAAATGGTGATCTTGAGGAAGAAATTTACATGAACCAACCTGAAGGGTTTGTGGTTCCGGGAAAAGAAAAGAAGGTGTGTAGACTTGTTAAGTCTCTTTATGGACTAAAACAAGCACCCAAACAATGGCATGCGAAATTTGACCAAACAATGTTGTCAAATGGTTTTAAGATTAATGAATGTGATAAGTGTGTTTACATTAAGAACGTTCAAAATCATGTAGTCATTGTTTGCTTATATGTTGATGATATGCTAATAATGAGCAAAGACATTGCCGACATTCAAGCTACTAAGCGTATGCTTGCTAGTAAGTTTGATATGAAAGACTTAGGAGTTGCCGATGTAATTCTAGGAATTAAAATCCAGAGGACTCCTCAAGGTCTAGCTTTGTCTCAATCACATTACGTGAAAATGGTACTTGAAAAATTCAAACACTTGGAATTTAGAAGTGCAAGGACTCCAATTGACTTAAACCATCATCTTATGAAGAATAAAGACGAAAGTACGTCTCAATTGGAGTATGCTTGTGTGTTGGGAAGTCTAATTTACATCATGAACTGTACACGACCCGATATAGCTTGTGCAATAAGTAAACTTAGTCGATTCACAAGTAATCCCAACAAGTATCACTGGGTGGCTATGAAACGAGTTCTGGGATATTTGGAGTATACCCAAGACTACGCTTTGCACTATAATAAATATCCTGCAGTTATTGAAGGATATAGTGATGCTAATTGGATAACTGGCTCATCAGAAACAAAGTCCACAAGTGGATATGTGTTTACTGTTGGTGGAGGAGCAGTATCTTGGAAGTCTTCCAAACAGACATGTATCGCTCGCTCTACAATGGAATCAGAGTTTATAGCATTGGATAAAGCCGGTGAAGAAGCTGAATGGCTTCGGAATTTTTTAGAAGACATTCCGTTCTGGCCAAAACCTTTGGCTCCTATTTGCATACATTGCGATAGTGAGGCTGCAATAGGACGGGCAGGGAGCGTTATGTATAACGGAAAGTCTCGTCATATACGACGAAGACATAATACCGTTAGACAACTACTTTCTAGTGGAATTATCACTATTGATTATGTAAGATCAAAGGATAATGTTGCGGATCCACTTACAAAAGGCTTAACTAGAGAGGGAGTTGAGAAATCATCTAAGGGAATGGGACTATGGCCGAGGACAAGTCAACATGGCGGTAACTCTACCTAGAATTTTGGATGTTCCGAGATCTAGGTTCAAGGAGCTCAAACAAAGTTGTGATTGACCGGTTCAACATTGTCAAAACAAAATCTTTGGTCCATTCTCGTGATGAAGACAATATTCAGCAACAAAGGTAGAACTTTACACGTTCTTTAATGATTACCAAAGTTTGATGAGGTATCTATCAAATAGTGTCAATCTAAAGGATCACACGTTTAGGAATCACCTACGTAAGTGTGAAGTGTAAGCCGCTTCAAGGAGAATTCTGTAAGGCCAATTCTCTACGTACTTATGAGACCAGGATGTGTTCATGGCTAAAACAAACACAACAATGAGAACCAAAAGACGGTTAAGGGTTGGTTGTGTGGCATATGGTTGTCTAGGTATACACTAAAGTTCGACGGTTCAAAGATATCAAATCTACCGATTGACCGAGTATATCCGACATATGTTCATTACGGAAAGTTCAAAGGGAAACCTACTTATCCAGATACAATTAATCCTTACTTGCAAAATCGCATAGCTTTCATCTATGATCTTTCTTGATACAGCCATTCTCATTCATGTGGGGGATTGTTGGACTTTAAGCCATTGGGCTTTAAAGTAGAAGAAGTGTGAATTGGAAATGGAGGGAAATAAAATGGAGGGAAAATGAAAATTTGAAGAAGTGAACTTTTGTCTTGCACTTTGTCCCTCATTGGTGAGGGACAATCACATTTGTATGATTATATATAGATTCACTTCTTAAAGCTCTTAAAAAGGAGTTGAAGAGAATGAACCCTCGCACCGTCGTCGTCGCTTGCTCGGCTCGGCTTCGGCTTCGGCTTCGGATTTAGATTTGGATTTGTCAAATGATCGATAAGATTATTTTTTCGACAAAATTTATTTAATTATTTAATAATTAATTAAATGCCAAATCACTGCTGAAACTACGCTAGAACCCTGCTGAAAGTTCAGAGGGCCTCGCTGGCCGCGGTTCTGCTGCGACCGCGGTAGAATCACGGCAGACAGATTCAGAGAGCCTCTCTGGCCGCGGTTCTGCCACGATCGCGGTTGAACCGCGGTAGGCCACGTATTTTCTGAAAAGACACCTTTCCAGACACCTCTTCTAATATTTGCATATAAATTCTGAGGCAAGGCTGCATCTTCAATATAGGAAAAACACTCCAGAACTTCTTTCTTTCTGAATATACTGCATCCTAATTCGCAGTCTCTCTCTCTCAAATTCGTAAGTGTGATTTTGCTCCGGTCTTTGAGTTCGTTGAAATCCTGCAGTTTGTATTACCACTGTTGCAGGAAGGTTTATTCCGTTTTATCCTGGGAGGATTTAATCCATTACCTTGGCAACGTGTGAGGGGTTAAAATTCCTTAAGGACGCACAAGAAAAATTGTGGACTCGGAATATTTCTGATTCTTTACTATTTTATACATTTCTTTATTCTTCTAACAGTTTTCTGATTTTTGTTTTAACACAGTTTCGCTCACAAATTTTGTCGTGCAATTTGCAAAGCAACAGGAGAATCTTTTTGGAGCCTAGTGCCATTTTAGCAATTTCATTTATAGGACTTGTACAGTGCTTGTACAGCAGCACTACCTCTATAAAACCCAACACAATTCAAGATTTTTATTTCAGCTATAACACAATTTCAACATATATATATAGAGAGAGCTGAGAAAATTATAATAATGAGGGTTGTAGCCACAAACTCAACCTCCATCTCTAGTGGTAGTACTATGGGCTCAAATGGTAGTACTTCATTGTTGCATTGGAAATCTCCACTTCCTTACCTTTTCGGAAGTTTAGCATTAACGTTAACACTCATCGCCGTGGCACTTCTCTTCACGGTCGTCTTCTACGACAACTGACGAGGAAAAATCTGCATATTCTGATCAGAAGACAAGTGCAAGTGTGGAGATGACCGAAATATTGATCTCACCTCATTATATTATTTATGTATACCGAAATATCAATAATCCAATACCGTATACCGTACCGAATTACCGAAATACCGAAATTTCTGTACCGAAATAAACCGAAATACCGAAAAAACCAGAACCGAAATACCAAATTAATTCGGTTCGGTTCGAAATTCGGTTTTTCGAATTTTATGCTCACCCCTAGTAAATACCTCACTTGTGAGATGTTATTGGCTTTGATTGATTGATTGAGATGTATCCGTAAATATGGAAGAATATGAAGTTAGGAAATCTAGAGGATGATAGGATTGAAACCTTACAACTAAGGGGTCGTTTGGTTTGAATATGAGTTATGCTGGGATAAGTTATGCTTTTATAAGTTATGTTGTGGTTATTTTTTATCCATCGTTTGATATGTTGTATTAAAAATGACATTTTCATAATTTCTAAGAAAAAAGTATGAGTTATTCCGGAACTAATTATCCTATCTACTACAAGGTATAAGTTATCCCGGTACTAATTTTAATCCTGAAATAACTTATTCCAAGTTTGTTAACCAAACAAAGTATTAAATTGGTATTAAATTTTTATCTCAATACTATTTCTACTTATACCTCATACCAAACGACCCCTAAATGAAACTAGATTAAATTGAGAATAAAGATATATATATATATATATATATATATATATATATATATGTGTGTGTGTGTGTGTGTGTGTGTGTAAATTGATTCCCTTGAATAAGCTACATTTAGCTCGTAAAGTCTTGGAACTTGAACTTCGGTAAATATATAGCTAGGTATTTTCTTTACGTATATATATATATATTATATGTTAAATTCCTTAGTTTCTTGTGTGTTTATTTTAATTTTTCTCATTTTTTTGGCTCCATCACTTATTTAGGCAACTTCTCCACAAAAGCAAACTTTTGACATGCCCCGTAGATCGGTTGCAGCATTTGACTAATTTGAAGCTTTTGTGTTATTTATCCGTAAAATGGTACAGTTAAATTTGTTACGGAATTTATAGACAAGCGAATTGATTTGATCCAAAAATAATAAAGAAATAAGATTAAAAATGAGATTTAGCAATTAAAATTGAAGAAGATGACAAGCCTAGCTCCGAAAATGTCTCCGATGACAAAAGTGAAAGTAATGATAAAAAGCAAGTAAAGTTGTTTAATTGAGAGAAAAAATAAAATACACATCATATGTTTGCCAAGAATTTTCTGTCCTTACCATGGCTGTTGAGCCTGCTATTTATAGTTTTACTTAGGGAAACAAGATCATAGGATCAAGCCCGTCTTAAATGATAACAAAAGAATCATCGATGAATATGTAACGGCAGGCCATGAATGCAAATATTCTCTGCAACAGTCGCTCATTTATTGTTAGAGAATATTCTCTCATTCAAGCTATCCGATGCCAAAAATTTGATCTTCTCCCGTTTACTATGCTCCCTTCGGGATTTACCCGATATCAGTTGCATTTGTTGTATCCGATATTAATCGTTACTTGACTTGCTTTTTGCCGATCTTCTCGGTTGCACACATCATGTTACCATTAAACTAATTTTACACCATACCTGTGCCATTTCACAAATACTCGTTCTCAATGATAGTGGTTTCGTTGGGAAAAAGTAGGAGGTTATAATTGTGCTTCTAAATCATGTCCGGCTTTTGGTAAATATTTTAGAACATCATATGCTATTTATATGGGTGCGGTCTTTCCCGGAATCCTATGTGAATACAGAATACTTGTGTGTCGGAATACCCTTTTTATATGCTATTCATAACTTAATTTGTATTCAAATTTTCCCTTTAGTTATCAACACTATGGCTTTCACATGATTTCAATTTTTATCAATTTGTAGTTGGCAGTCAAGGTTATATAACTAATATTTGGGCTAATATCATTAATGGTGCCAACCTTAATATGAATTATGCATAAACGTACTGCTCACAATTTTCTTTCAAAATTATTCAAATTAGAGTGTTCATGTGATAAAATTCAGTAACGAGGGTTCATTTAAATAACTTAAATTAAAAAATTAAGTTTTATCTTTTCTTTTGTTGGATGAGTTTTGATTGATATATTACTTGTAAAAACCATTAAAATCATAACATAAAAATATATTGTGGAATATATGAAAGCTCCTTTTTTTTGGTCCAACCAAAGCGATAAACATAAAATAAAAAAGCATAAAGAGAAATATTACAACTTGTTTCTCAAGTGAAATTCATGTTCATGCATAATTTTGAATTCATAATATTATTTTTAAATTTCAACCAAATATTATCTAAACCGCCACTAAAAGATTGCTCCACTGCCACCCGCCCACCCCTAAAAGCATTTCTTTTAAACTAGTCCTCCAAATTTTAAAATCATATCGTAAAGGTTAAAACGTCTTTTAAGTACATTTACCAGCATACAAAGAAACATCAAAGTACACTAAATGAACAAAGCAAAAAATGGAATTATAAAACTAGAAAATGCTTACATAAAAGTTGAACACCAGACTCCAGATATTTATGGGTTATTCCCTAATTTCCCATTATATTACCCCAGTCCAGAAATACATATTAATAACATTTGGAAATAAATAAATAGATTAACGACGATTCGTCGCAAAGCAAGAACCCCAAATCCACAAAGCCTTCCAAAAACCACAAATAGTAATTACCCAAAACATGCTCATAAAATCCAAACAAATAGATCAAAAGAGAAGAGCAAATGCAACGGCGATTAAGGAAGCGAAGAAGGTGGGGACGAAAATGGCTGCATCGGAAGCCGGAGCAGGTGCCGGAGCATCAGCGGCGGCGACGCCCTTCACGGCGGAGATGGCTACCATCATCATCATGAGTGCAACGACGAACATCTTCATCTTCATTGCCTCCATTTTTGAAAACAGGATATGAAAATAGTATAGGAAATTGGAAGGAAAATGGTGAAATGCTTAAACAAAGGAATTATTCGAGAAATTGTAGCGACAGTGTAGGAAGTTATGAGGCTCAGAGATTAGTTGTGTTTATATATAGGTGTAGAGGATAGCTTGGGGGAAGCGAAGATGAACTTCGGGCAGGTTAATTAGCTGCCCGAAATGATTATATTTCTTATCCTTGTGTTTTTTTCTCTTTCTTAGTCCTCCCTCGTAAGGTGAATATAGATTTAAATAATTAAATCAAACATAGTCGTGCTTTGTATTTTTTTTTTTTCGAATTTTCACTATGTGTGCAGTATCTGCATTAGGGTCCTGATAATATAGATTCACATCTTGTCCGGAAAAGCACTTTTTATGAGGATTTTTTTCTTACCCAAGATTTGAACTCGATTCCTACTTGCCCGGTGGAAGGATCATATTCATCCTATCACAATTTTTGTAATGTGTTTTTTTATCAATTACAATGGATTACCGGATAATGATTAACATATATAAATTTCTTTTAAAGAAAATAAAAGAGATTATACAATAAAGAAGTCTAAAGTAAAATAAGATGCTTTTGACGTTGTACTACGCGAATTTGATTTTTATTGCCTGAATTAATAGCACAACGAGTGACTTTTTTTATTTTTCTTTTTTGTTCTGTATATTGATGCAATTATTATATATCTCAAGTGTCAAGAAAGAATTTTGTTATGTTATGCGTTTTAACTTAATGTGATTAAGTTAAATCACTTAGAAATGTTTCAACTTAATTAGTGTTCGTTATGTGTCGTGCATTCCCAATTAGAAAGATTTCTTAAGATTAAAAAATGAGTAGACAAATCAAAACACTTCACCTTCATCAAAGTTAAGTAAAATCTTCATATGATTAGACCCATATTTGTGCGATTTATGAGTTTAATTTTGGTAAGAAAAATTTGTCATCGTCTTTATTGTTTTTCTATGAATGGTAGAACAAAATTTTGCAAAGAAATTAATTGTTTATTGTCAAAATAGAAGGTTGCCTTCTGTCATACAGCTTTGAGTTTAATGGTCTTAATGATTATTTAACAAGAGGATCAATAAACATTTAAATATTTTAATAAATGGATGAGTAATTACTTAATTCAGTAACAATCACAATCGTTATGCACGTATTTTAAGTTAATGATTTGTGAGTTATTATATCAAATAAGTATGAGTAAAGCTGCCAATATCTGTAATCCAGAACGATATATTTTGGATTTAAAATGAGGGAAATTCTACAGAAGTTGATAAATTTATAATCTATACTTCACTTAATTAAATTATAATGACCTGAAAGGAAATTAAGCGAGCTACCCGTTGCCCGTATTTTGACAGAGTGTCCAAGTGAGTCATTATTAAAGTATAGCCTCACCAACGAATAATGATGGGTCACTACCTAATAGCTGTCTTCCTCACCAGATTAGTTGTTTTCAAGTTCCTTTAATTCTTTTCCTGGAAATTTTAACTTCACTTTCATCTTTTTCCAAATTTAAGATGCATTAGGGAGTGTTAAATATCCTTCCCTTAAAATTTATGAAATTATTGAAAACAACGGCCAGAATATATTAGCTTTTTCATTGCTAGTATTCTCAATTTATTACTATGAATTAGAGTAATTGTATAGGTAGAATATGTTTATATTAAATGATCGTACGAGGGAGTGACGCGTGGAGCCGAAGACAGAAGATAGTTGAATTCGAAGGCAACAATATCATCTGTTACCAGAGAGAATGATACTCATAAAAATAGAGTAAATGCCTGCTACCTGGTAGCATTTAATGAGAAATATTCTAAAATATTAAGTATACGGCCCGTTACAAGGAATATGATATTCATTGCATGTCGTTACACTTTCTTCAATGTCCCTCATAATTGACATTAAAGTGAGGCTTGATCCTAGGACTTTGTTTCCTAGGTGCAACTATAAATTGTGAGCTCTATTATCATTGTAAATGACACGAATTTTCTGGCAAACATACGCTACACTCTGCTCAAAGCTCAATATAATTCTATCTTCTTGTTTATTGATATCGTTGCTATTGCGCCTGAAAGCCATGTTCCCAGTATTATTTCTACTATTTTATCTTCATCTCAAGGCTAAGTATTACATTTTTGTCTAATTCATCTACTCCCTCCGTTCCAATTTATGTGAACCTGTTTGACTGGGCACGGAGTTTAAGTAAAAAATGAAGACTTTTGGAATTTGTGATCCTAAACAAGTTCAAATGGGGCCTAGAGTATTTGTGTGGTTATAAAAGCTTCTCATTAAGGGTAAGGTTGTAACTTTAAGCTAAATTGTTACCAAATTTAGAAAGGGTTCATTCTTTTTGGAACGGACCAAAAAGGAAATAGGTTCACATAAACTGGAAGAGAGGGAGTATTATTTTAGGATCAAATTAATTCACTTGTCTATAAGCCACGTATAAATTCAACTATACCGTTTTATAGGTGACAGTTTGGCACCTACCGTGGATCTTAGACGGTTGTGTAGTTAAGTTTGTCCTTACCTCTTTTACTAACATGTTTGATTATTTGTTCTTCGCAAAAAATCATAGAAAATGATAGATAATGGTGTTAACAACACTCACAATCTTGAGGCCCAAAGAAATCAGCCTGAGCACGAGGATTCAATCAGTGATACACGCAGTAAGGGGGAATGAGGCCACGCCAATCCACGACAGGCGGTACCCGCGATATGTTCGAGAAGCGACTCCTGATGATGATAAAGAGGAGCACGTCGTCGAAGCGGTAAGGGTATTGCAGGAGCAACAAGAGGCCATTCTAGGTCATCTCACACGACACGATAAGGTTATGATAGATCTAAAGCAGGCGTTATCGGGTGCTTCTAATAAAGCCAATGGATGAGGTCCAGTTCCTCCCAGTGCTCCTGCAAATCAAACAATATAGAGAGTCGAAAACAACACCCCGAGTGGCGTGGTCAGCTTCGATGGGGCAGGAAAGCAATTCCGATCACAACAACAAAAGTGATCCCTTAAAAAACAAAGTCATACGGTTTATGAGGGAAGTGAATGCCTGCATGGACCGAATTCCGGATGCACCACCAGTGTTGAAAGGGTCGGACTCAAAGAAGTACACTCAATTTCCGTACAAACCAAGCGCGATACTAGAATTGATCCTGAAGCAATTTAAGATGCCAGACGTGCCGAAATATCATGGGACTTCAGATCCTCAGGAGTATATCTCCACTTATACAATGACAGTGAAGGGGAATGATTTAGCTCCCAACAAGATCGAGTCAGTTTTGTTGAAAAAAATCGGAGAGGCTCTCACAAAGGGAGCCTTGACCTGGTATTTGCTTTTGCCTGAGCATTCCATAGATTCCTTCGAGATGCTCGCACATTCTTTCATTAAGGCCCATGTCGGGGCCTGTGAGCACGTGATTTTTGTTTCACACGACAATCACTCCAAAAAGAAATAAAAACAAATATAATTGGCCCTGCTGTACAATTTCGGATTTTTGTGCGGCACTTTGTTGATTTATTTATGACTTTGGCCCATTTTTATTTATTTACTTTATTAAAATAAAATTCAAAAAAAAATATATGTGTCCTGCATAATTCAAACCGTAATCCGGTCGTTAAATAGAAAATCGTGATTAGGCATTTTCGTCCGTGATTTTATTTGGTTTGACCTTACCTGTTTTGAAATATTTTAGTATGTGTGCAAATAATTGTATTTGAGTGTGTATTTAATTTTAATTTGATTTTTGGCTTAGTTTTGTTTTAAAATAAATAAGAAAAAGAAATAAAAAAAAAAGAAAGAAAAGACCCCTTCCGGACTTGGGCCAATTTGTTAAAATTGGCCCAACAAACTCAGCCCAAACGGACAGCCCAAGCCACCAGTCCAAACAGCCCACCCCCCAGGCCATGAAACGACGTAGCTTAACACCAAAACTACGTCGTTTCGATGCCAACCCATCACAACCGTTTAAACCAAGCCGATCCAACGGTCCAGATCTTTCACCCGTAATCCCACTACCCGACCCGTTACCCGAACCAATTCTGACCCCTACTGAGCCAAACGACGACGTTTCGTTTAAACCTTCAGATCCAAGCCGTCCATCTCGTCTCATCCAACGGTTGAAATCAATCCCCCCATTCCATATATAAGCCTCATACCACACCCTGCCCCCCTATCCAATACCCCAGCTTCCGTCTTCACCTCCTTCCCCACAAAACCCTAGCCGCCCCCTTATCCCTCGCCATTAATCCCGGCGGCATGAACGCCGATGACCTCGCCATGAACACCATAGAACCCCCTCACCACCCTGAACATAGACCTGTTAACCGTTTAGTTCGAATCACCCCCCAGGTCCTCGAATCTTCATTTGAAGATTCGAGTCAAAACTCGATCTACTCAGTTTAAACCCAGTTTCATACCAGACACTCCCCAGACCCCCTCGTGACCAAACCATACTTGGTTTGGTCCGAATCTGATCAGGGAGGCATGAATCCCAGATCTGAGTTTTGGAAATTTGGTGTTCCTCCGTCACTGGTTCAACCGAAGAGATTAAGGTCTAATGGACTTTAATCAAAGTGTTTCTCGTCTGAGAAACACTTCGTTTAAAGTCCATTCAGCCTTAAGAAAGGCCTGACCAAGTCCGAGTTAAGGTTTCGATCTTTTTGCGGTTTAAGGTGAGTTTTCTTTCTTTTCTTAGTTGTTTTTGGTTTGTTTGATTGTTGTAAGGGTCTGTTCGTTTTCTGTTTATGTCCTTGACCTCTATCAACTGTGCTTCAACCACTTCGCCTGAACCTCTGTTTGTTTGTCTAAATTCCCCCCCCTCCTTTTCTGATAAGGCATTATGTATTTGTTTGTGCAAGTAGCTGATTTTCGAGTTTGGACTGACTAGTTGACTCCTCGAGTGTATTTCTGCTTAGTCAGTATAATGCGAACCATGTATCAATACTGTTTAAATGTCTGATTTTTGGCTACGATTGTGTATGTTAATACTAATATAGTCGAGTCGACATGTGTCGTCAATTAATTTCAACTGTCTGAGCATAGTAAATCGATTTGCTTCTGTTGAACATTTGTTGAAATCAATTCAGAACCAGTTTTGTTTACTTATAGCTGTTGATTTGGATCAGTCAATGTGAAAAGGATTGTTTATGTTTAAATTCTGAATTGGAAGGCATGTGCACTCGTGCACAGCATGTGCATTGGTGCACCTCATGTGCCTTGTGCACAGCCTGTTTTTCTGCATTAAGAAGCTTTTAAGTTTTAAACAATCTGACAGTATATGCTGTCAGATATATTCTACTGCCCATACTTGCTTTTAGATAATAAAATGAAAAGTTAAAGCCTGCCAAGGGAATGTCATGGGATTAATACTTAAATAGCTGAGTGGAAACTGAAAAGAAAGGGGCACATGGGAGGGGTATCTGATTAATTTAACAGGCTGTAAAAGGTTTGATGTTGAGGCTGATAAAAGGGAGGCACATTAAGAGATAGGCAGGTCCATCAGTGGAAGGGGAGGGATTTTTTTGGGATAATAGACAAAGGGGATAATACACAGAGAGACATTGAGAGATACACAGAAAAGAAAACACACACCCACTGTGAAGATAGAAAGAAAAGAGAGAGTTGACAAGAATAGAAAGAGAGCAAGAAAGAGAGAAAACAGACTAAGAAATCAGAAATTTGGTCTTGTTTGTCTGAAGTTCATTTATTGTCAATACGTTAGGCAGTGTTCTTTCTTCAATCGAGATTATTGTTAGTGTTCTGCTGCATTGGTATATTCCGGAATTGGACTGTCTGGAGTATCGCACTGTGTGCTGTTTCATCGAGTTGTTCTCCTTCAACTCTAGTTCCATCTCGCAACAGAATCCTTTCTGTTGTGCTGTTCTGATTGTTGCTGCTATCTTGCTCGCTATTGCTGCTGCATTTTGTCCTGCTGCTACTGTTAATTCTGCCTTTTGGCTGCTGCTGATTCCCATCTTCTTCTCCTTCTCTTTTGCACTTTCAGCATTTTCAGGTACACATTTCAAATCCCATATTGATGTAATTGGAACAGTCTGAAAGCATGAAATGAAAAAGGTTGAAGAAGTTCAAGCATTTGCTGTAATATTCATAGTACATTAACAGGCCTTGTGGAAATTGATTTAGCTCATGTTTCAATGGTTCAAAAGAGTATACTGATAGCCGACTGAGTTTCACCCTTTTGTATTTGGGCTCGATAATTGTCTGTTTAGTATAAGTATGCATATTTCGACTTTACACAATACCATTTTCTGTTTCATTTAGTTTTTTTTTAGACTAGCCCATATAAGTTTGGTTAAGCTCAATACAAGAAATGCTCGGATTAAACGTTGTATTTCGCTAACTTGTATATGATAAATTAAAGCATTTTACTTCGCCAGTTAACCTTTAACCCAGTTCAAATAAGTTCAGTTAAGTTCAAATTAAGAAATGTTCGGATTAAGTATTGCATTTCATCTTATCTCATATGTAATCTGTTATTCGACCAAATCATTTTCGTAAAAGGCATGACGTCCTTTTTACCTTAAAAGTAATCAATCAAAATTGACAGGAGTTTGGTTTAAGCTGAAGTATATACTTCAATTAGCACACACGCTTTCTTTTCTTCTATCTCTGGAAATAAAAATAATAGAAATGTAGTCACTGTAGGATACCCTTCTAAAATAATAGGACAAGCCTCGCCAAATAAAAAAAAACAATTGCGGGGCCCTCAACAACTGACGATAGTTATTTAGAATTCAAGATAGGCCATTTAATAAACTTCATGGCCTCCTACAAAGATAATAACGCGTTAGGTTCTGTTGGCGCGGTTTAATTAAATCACATTCTTAAATTCGGGTGCACATTGATGTGACCCAAATCCAAATCTCAACGAAGTCCAAATGTGTCGACAATTACGGGTGCATTGATTGTGACGTGGTTCGAGACGCATTTTCACGACGTTGCAATTCTGTAAAATAAATGATAATAATAAAAGCGGTTAAAACTTAATAAAAGCACATAAGTTACAACATGTATTTAAATCAGATATTTAGCTATTATAACAATTTAAGCGACCGTGCTAGAACCACGGGATTCGAGGGTGCCTAACACCTTCCCTCGGGTCAACAGAATTCCTTGCTTAGAATTTCTGGTTCGCAGACTTCATTTGGAAAAGTCGAAAATCTCCTCGATTTGGGATTCAAGATAAACCGGTGACTTGGGACACCAAAAGCCAAACCTTTTCCCAAGTGGCGACTCTGAATTAAATAAATAATCCCATTTCGAATATTTGTCACTTAAATTGGAAAAACTCCCCGCGCATCTTAACCCTTCGGGGCGGGCGCGCAAAAAGGAGGTGTGACAGCTCTGGCGACTCCGCTGGGGAATCAAACCCAGAACCACTGGTTCAGGGTTCAAGAATTCGAGCTTAGAATAATTGTTATATTTGGCTTTATTATCTGATCTTTATTACATGTTTTGCATAAAAGTGCTAAATGTTGTCTTTTACCGCTTTTGATATTATCTGAACTGTATATAAACTGTGCCGAAACCCTTCTTTTCTTACCTCCGGGGAGAAGCTCGCTGGTCGAGACTCCCTATTCTGTTAGTGTCAATACTTGAAATAAGAAAGAGGTCGGACAAGTTACAAAGCCGGACGATCTCGCGGGTCCCCGGTACGTAGCCCCCTCCTCGACTCGAGTTGTCCGCTCGGGTACACAGTCTAGGGCAAATACCAAGGTTTAAACCTAGTATAACGAAACTTCATGCCGGATCCCTAGTAGGAACGCTTATTTGCATCATATGGCATTTGACTTAGGGGACTCAACACAGGGGTTGGGTCCGTCTAGGACAGGCAACCTGAAATGGAAAGACCATCATGCTGCATTCCTATCTGTGTTATGCATTTATCTGCTTCGGTTCCGCATGTCGACCGGTTCTTAAAAAAAAAAGGGAAAATAGCAGCGCAGGGGAGATAATTACTTATTTTTGGAAAATAGAACCAATGTCCAAGTAGTGTCAAAACCTCGCCGGAATTTTTCTAAAAAAAAAACTGTTTTGTTTATTGAGAGTTGTTAAAAAAAATATATACAAAAATTTTTCTTTTATCACTTTCAAAGATCAAAAAAAAGGTATTTATTTTAAGAGTAAAAAAAAATCGAAAATTCATAATTCAAAAAAAATGAGTTGTTTCTTTCGTAGTACCCCTTTTATGAATTCAGACTAATAGTCCAAATTTTTCTTAAAAAAATAATAATAATATATATAGTTTCTTTAATCTTTATCTCTTTTCAAAAAAAAAAATGTAAAAATACGCATTCCTGATTTCTAGGTTTATTCGATTTTTTTTCCTATGTTACGATACCCCGAACTACGCCGGTTTGATTCTCACCGGATGTGAGATACGTAGGCAACCCTCGTCGGGTTCAACCCCCATTTTGCTAAAATAGCCAAAATCAAAAAAATATATGTTTCAAATTTTTAAAGAGTCATAAATAAGTCAGGTGATGCTGTTTTGACATGAATAGCCGAATGTTCCCGAAAGGGACGCCGGAAGGTTGACTTTGCATAAATAGCCACTTTTGGGTTTTCCTTAGCATTTTTAGACCCACACAGCCTTAAAATCTTCTTCCCCGAAGTGCTTAAAGGCCGTGTTCAAAGCTTGGTCCCCTCTGTAAAATATTTTGAGTCAGTCATTTTTGTTAAAATCACCTTAATAAATGTGCAGGATGAGCACGATGCAAAATGAACATTTTTCAATAATGACCAAAATCCCTATCAAGTTACGGCTATGGTGGAATGATCTAGGTGTTGAAGGGCAAAATGAGGTTAAGAAAAATCTGAAAGGTCTTGTGGGTCTGTTGGAAATCCAGCCTCGGGGAGATATCATAAGAGCTTTGGTTACCTATTGGGACCCGGCGCACAATGTTTTCCATTTCTCTGATTTTGAGCTCACCCCAACTTTAGAAGAAATGGCCGGATACATCGGGAATACTGAACTTCCGCTGAGGGAAAAATACTTGGTCGCCCCAAGAGTCGTCACGGTACATCGGTTCCTGGATTCATTGAAAATACCTAGAACAGTCCACAACCCGGATCTAGCAGCCGGATTCTGTACTCCATGCTTCATATATGATAGATACGGTCACGAGGGGGGATTCAATAATCCAATCAACAAACTGTGCAGCAAAGGAGTTCGTCAGAAGTGGGACGAGCACAGACGGGTGGCGTTCATGATAACGTTTCTGGGTCTTCTGGTATTTCCCAGGAAAGATGGAAACATTGATTTGAAGATATCGGGGGTCGTCAGCACTTTACTCACGCAAAGTGACAGTACTCTCGCGCCTATGGTGGTATCCGACATCTTTCGAGCTCTCACAGCTTGTAAAGCTGGGGGAAATTTCTTCGAAGGTTGTAACTTGCTCCTGCAGATATGGATGACCGAGCACCTTTGCCATCATTCCGAGATTTTGAGCCATGGTTCCCCGGAAAAGACCCGCATAGAAGAATCTTACGCGAGAGCCAAAGAGATCAGTTTGCCCGAAGGAGTCCTGGCTTGGACCTCGTTCTTTCAAGCTCTTACTGCCAGCCAAATACAATGGAAGTTGGGATGGTTGCCCGTTGATGAGGTCTTATATATGTCAGCGGCTAAAACTCATTTCTTGCTGATGGGGCTTAAGAGCATTCAACCTTACGCACCCGGCCGAGTTTTAAGACAGTTCGGAAAATGCCAGACAGTACCTCATGAGGAAGATCTAAGCACTCAAGCAATTGAGATAAGTCCTAACGGACAGTTCCCAGAAGCAAAGATTCGCCAAATCTGGAATGAGGGTCAATATTTGAAATCAGATACTTGCGTGCGGGATCAAGCCAAAGGAGAAACGGCGCCAGGTTACCTTGCATGGTACAGAAGGGAACTCGAGCATGAAAGGCCAGCTAAGAGACCCCACATCCGGAATTTTACCGAATCATCACAAAAGCAGTGGGATTGGTTAGCAAAAGAAAGAGGCTATTGCACCGAAATCAGCAGGTTAAAGCAACAAGTGGAAAAATTGAAATATGAACACAACGTGCAAGTTGCTACCGATCTGGGAGAGCGGAACAGGTTGATTCAAGAAAATGAAATGCTCAGAGCCCAGATCAAACAGATAAGGTTGGATGCAGATAGACAACCAAGGCGTCGATCGGACGAGCAGCTGATAAAAGGGCTAAAAGGTGAAATCAGGGAATGGCGAGATGGTTTGGAGAAATCTGAAAACATCATAGCAGAGCTCAAAGCACAGTGGGATACAAGAACGGATAAGCATCGCAGGTACCTGAATCGATTGGAAAGCGACCATGAGAAGACTGTTGCTAAGATAAAGAGAGAGATGGCTGCACTTGAGATCAAAACAGCTAATCAGGCCAAGGATTTCCAAATTGAGAGCAGATACTGGTATGACTCAATAGCCCAGATGAAGTTGGAAGTACGACGACTGAAGCATCAGCATGTACAAGATGCTCAAGTTTTCAAGATATGCAGCGATCAGACAAAACGCCTGCTCGTAGAGAAGAAGCAAACCAGAGATAGGATCAAGGCCATTGCCCATGCCATCACCAGACGATGCCTACGATGTGAGAACATGTCCAGCGCTACCGTCCTCTCGGCAGTAATGGGTTATGTCAAGCAGACTATGCACGAGCTAGAGCAACTTGAGAGGGATCTCACGCCTAGGACCGCGGCGAGGCCGAACGACGCCCCGCGGAAACCAATTTTTAAAACCATAATGCATTCATAGGTCAAATCTGTATCTTAGCATCTTCTGCCTGTTTTTTCATCAGGGTGATTTTTAGTCTATTTTTGAGTCTAGGTTTATTTTCAAAGTTTGCTTTTTCTTTTGCAAAATGTAGTTTGTAATAGACTGCTTCAATAATAAAGAGTTTGCTTCTTTCACGCTCATTTGTGTTTTCGAACTACGTAATGATCTGATTCACGTAGGCATCGTGATACGTAGGCAATCCTCATCGGATCCGGTCGCATTTCTTTTACTACAAAAATAAAAATATATATATATATAATAAATAAAATAAAAGGGAAAAACTAATAAGAGAAAAAAAATGCCGGAATGACGCATGCTCTCGTAGCAGACATATAGTAATCCACTTAACTGTATAGGTGCATCATGCCCAACGTGAGATTAACTATCTGTTATTTGCTGCAAATTAACCGTGCGCTTGTCATTGAGCATGTTTCCAGGGTTTTTGAAAAGACGGTTGGTTTGGTGAAAGTCTGGCCTCGCACTCATACTTCACGAGGTCAAGGAGAGGTGTTCAACTACCTATTGTTAGGACCAGAAACAGTACTCACACCTACTTCACCAGGTCAAAAGGAAGTGTGGAAATGTCTTCGGAAATTCCATTGCAAACAGTCCCCGTCTCTGAGGAGAGCTCAATCTCAGCCGTCCTCACGCCTGAATCCGCAACTGCGGAAGAAAATAGAATCCTACGGCTCCGCATGTTGGAAATGTTGGATGACTGGAACAATGGGAAAGAGCCGCCAAGTGTCGTCCCCGGATTCCCTGAATTATTCTCCAGGTCAGGTGGGACTTCTAATGTCCCCATAAATTACCCTGCTACCCCATTCGGGTACCCAGCCAACTCCGTTTTCTCCGCAGGATCACCTTCTGAGCCTCATCCCCGAATGTCGGCCACTGATGCAAGCATGAACATCTTTACTGCATCGCCTTGCCCAGCTACGGCACAACCTGCCACATACAAGCCAAGCTTTGACTCATCCTCTTTTACATTCCAAGCACCATCGTTCTCAATGGAACCAACTAGGTTCGCTACCAACAATAATCCTCTACCGCCTCAGTGCGAACTCGCACTGGGACAGGATCAGAACCCCAGGATTGCAGAACAAAATGAGATTGCTAAGAGAATGAGAAGCCTTGAACAAAGTTTGAAGAATATGCAAGGGTTGAGCGGACAAAAGAGCGTCTCTTACGCCGACCTGTGCATGTTCCCTCACGTGCACCTGCCGACGGGCTTCAAGACCCCCAAGTTCGAGAAATACGATGGGCACGGTGACCCCATTGCACATCTTAAGAAATACTGCAACCAATTGCGGGGAGCCGGCGGAAAAGAAGAACTGCTGATGGCGTATTTTGGGGAGAGCTTAGTAGGGATAGCTTCGGAATGGTATATGGATCAGGAAATGTCCCGATGGCATATATGGGATGATCTCGCCAGAGATTTTGTAAAGCAATTCCAGTATAACATCGACATTGCGCCAGACCGAAACTCTCTGTCGAATTTGAAGAAGAAGCCTTCGGAAAGCTTTAGAGAGTATGCTATTAAGTGGCGTGAACAGGCGTCGAGAGTGAAGCCTCCCATGGATGAAGTGGAAATGGTCACTACCTTTCTCCAGGCTCAAGAGTCTGACTATTTCCAAAACATGATGTCGGCCATGGGTAAGCCATTCGCGGAAGCAATCAAGATAGGAGAGATGGTAGAGAATGGGCTGAAAACGGGTCGGATTCTGAGTCAAGCAGCCCTAAGGGCAACCTCCCAGGCCGTCCAAAGCGGGTCTGGAGGGACGACAAGGGGGAAGAAGAAGGAAGAAACGGCTATGGCAGCCTCTGAAGCAAGGGAGTATCGTCATCACAGGCCCCATTTTCCGGAAAGGGCCTCACAACACTACTACCCCCACTCAAATGTGGCATATGCTCATCAACCTTATATGGTCATGAATGCCCAACCTTATAACCATTCACCACAACAAGCCAACCGAGGCCCAGCTCCACCTCCCAGAAATCAGCCTCCTTACCGCAACCACTATAACCCACAACCCCCGCAAAATAACTACCGCCCCCAAGAGCCGCCTCGACGGCGGACTTTCACGCCCATCGGTGAGCCATACTCAACTTTGTTCCCAAAGTTGGTTCAGTTGGGTTTCCTGCAACCCATCCCTCAAACAAGGCAAAACCCGACATCTCCTTCTTACAAAGCCGGAGTCAGATGCGCCTATCATTCAGGGGCCGAGGGGCATGATACAAACGACTGCTGGTCATTGAAAAGAGTGGTCGAAAATTTGATAGAGCAGGGGAAAATAGTGCTAAGGGACGAGGAGATCCCGAATGTAACAAACAACCCATTGCCCGCTCACAATAATGGGCCATTGATCAGCATGATTTGTGAAGACAAAGAGTTCGACCCTGCTTTGAAAGCCATAATTGCCATTGTCGACACAGGGAGGAGGCCTGAAATAGACCAGAAATCAGAAAGGGGGAGGAGGCCAAGGCTGCAGAAAGCAAGCCTGAAAAGAAGGTGGAGAAGAAAGTAGTACCAGCAAAGGGTGGAGTTCTTTACGTACCGCGGGGTCAAGCCAAGAAGACGCAGAACTTCGGGATCAAAAAGGCAAAACCTATGTACGTGCCAAAAGGGGCCTATGTGGTCCGGGGGACGATTCAACCACCTCGGCTGAATGAGCCAGTGGTTATCGGACGCGTGCCACAAAAGCCAATGACCAACCCGTCCACAGTGCCGTGGAATTATCAAAAGACTTTGGTAACGTATAAAGGTAAGGAGGTCATGGAAGAACTTCCAGAAAATACTTTCGTTGGAGGGTACTCAAATACCCAAGAACTGAACAACGCCACACAAAGGCGCTTCCCTCCAAAGGAGCCCGTGAGTGTTGAAGAAGCGGAAGTGTTCTTCAAGCAGATGAAGATGCCGGATTACGAAGTGATAGACCAGCTGCGCAAGCACCCTGAGCAAGTGTCCATGCTGTCACTATTAATGAGGTCAACCGAGCATCAAAAGATCCTGCTGAAAACCCTGAATGAAGCATACGTACCGGTCGAAACCTCGGTGGAGCAACTAGAGCGGATGACAGAAAGATTCTTCGCCGTCAACCAAATCTCCTTCAGCAAGAACGATCTACCCCCGGAAGGAGCAGCACACAACAAGGCATTGCATTTAACAGTCAAATGTGAGGACTACTATGTCAAGCGGGTGATGCTGGATGGGGGATCAGGTGTTGACATCTGCCCGCTCTCCACGCTGCAAAGAATGGAAATTGAGACCGGAAGAATCCGACCCAACAACGTCTGCGTGAGAGCTTTCGATGGTATCAAGAGAGACACCATGGGAGAAATAGACCTGTTGCTGGTCATAGGACCAGTCGAATCTCGAGTCACTTTCCAAGTGATCGACATGGACACATCTTACAATTTCCTCCTTGGCAGGCCTTGGATCCATGCGGCAGGAGCCGTGCCTTCTACTCTTCACCAGATGGTGAAGTTCGAGTATGAAGACCAAGAGATCGTGGTCCATGGAGAAGATGAACATGCCATTTATCGGGACCCATCTATCCCGTATCTTGAACCAAGAGAAGGGAGTGAGCATACGGTCTATCAAGCTTTCGAGGTGGTATTGGCAGAGCAGCACGAAGAGGGAGTACCTTGCCCCCAGCCTTTCTTGTCTAACGCTTCGGTTATGGTGGCCAAAGAGATGATCCGACACGGATTTAGGCCAGGGAAGGGGCTTGGACGAACCCTTCAGGGAATGACGGAACCCATTACTTTACCAGTCATCAAGAAACCTTTTGGACTAGGTTTCAAACCTACTCCAGCAGACGAAAAATGGGCAAAGAAAAGGAGAAATGAGGGCTGGAAGTTGCCTCAACCACTGCCGGATTTACATGCGACTTTTGTCAGGCCAGGGTACACTGAAGAAGAAGAAGATGAGGTCTTCACAGTTGAGGAAATCGAGGAAATATGTGGGGCAATGAGGGAAATGCTCTACGAGGTCCACATGGTTCAACCAGGCGAAGGCACGAGCACTGCTGAGATGATATACATGGGGCCAAACGCCAAGCTCCAAAACTGGGAGATCACGCCATTCCCAACTAGACGGAAGTCCGGGTAGACCTGTCCTGCCACCTTTCCTGTATCACAAGTTATCTCCGGGACATAACTTGAACGTTTTCTTCTTTTCATTTGTTATTCCGAATTCCTAGTTGTAAACGTTGTTGTCTTCCAATTTTCCAAAGAAAATAAAAAAAAATCTTCATTGCTTTCCTATTCTTTCTTTCGTTCTGATTTTATTACTTTTCCTCTTATCTTCCTTTTCAGTCCTAATAATGCGGCTTTAAATATGACATGCTTGCGGACTTCACGCCCGGATCACAATGAGCTATTTAACTGCGAATTAATGAATCCAGAACCAGAATATGATGCGGAAGAGGCTTTTAGGGAGATAAACCGAGAGTTGGAATATTTCGAGAATAAACCTAAGCCAAATCTGAATGACACTGAACCGGTAAATTTAGGAACCCCGGAAGAAATCCGGGAGACCAAGATAAGCATTCACACGGACAAGAAAACGCGAGAGGCGATAATTCAACTTCTTCTTGAATTTAAAGACGTGTTTGCTTGGTCATATGATGACATGCCGGGACTAGGTGTCGATCTAGTGGTTCACAAATTGCCGATTCATCCTGATTGTCCTCCGGTTCAACAAAAGCAACGAAAGTTCAAAACCGAGGTCAGTGACAAAATTAAAGAGGAGATCACCAAGCAACTGAAAACAGGAGTGATCCGGGTAGTCCAATATACAACATGGTTGGCGAATGTGGTTCCAGTACCGAAAAAGGACGGGAAAACTCGGGTATGTGTAGATTACCGAGATCTGAACAGAGCAAGTCCTAAAGATAATTTCCCGCTGCCCAACATCCACATCCTCGTTGATAATTGCGCCAAGCACGAGATACAGTCTTTCGTAGATTGTTACGCTGGGTATCATCAGGTATTGATGGATGAAGAGGATGCCGAGAAAACTGCCTTCACCACGCCTTGGGGCACCTACTGTTATCGGGTCATGCCATTTGGTTTAAAGAATGCTGGGGCTACTTACATGAGGGCCATGACCGCCATTTTCCATGACATGATGCATCAGGAAATAGAGGTGTACGTGGACGATGTAATAGTCAAGTCCAGGACACAGGATAATCACATCCAAGACTTGAGGAAATTCTTCGAGAGGCTAAGGAAGTATGACTTGAAGCTAAATCCAGCCAAATGCGCTTTCGGAGTTCCGTCGGGTAAACTTTTGGGTTTCATCGTAAGCAGGAGAGGTATCGAGCTAGATCCGACTAAGATAAAATCTATCAGAGATCTACCCCCCCCAAGAACGAAGAAAGACGTGATGAGTCTTTTGGGCAGGCTGAACTACATCAGTCGGTTTATTGCCCAGCTGACAAGCACGTGTGAGCCCATATTCAAGTTGTTAAGAAAAGATGCGGCGATTAAGTGGACAACGGAGTGTCAAGAAGCCTTTGATAAAGTCAAAGAGTACCTTTCGAATCCCCCAGTCTTGGTCCCTCCCGAACCAGGGAGGCCACTTTTCTTGTATCTGACAGTCTTGGAGAACTCCTTTGGCTGCGTCCTGGGGCAACACGATGTGACCGGGAAAAGGGAACAGGCGATCTACTACCTGAGCAAGAAATTCACCAGCTACGAGGCCAAATACACTCTGTTGGAGAAGACATGCTGCGCTCTCACATGGGTTGCTCAAAAGCTGAGGCATTATCTCCAAGCCCACACTACATTCCTCATAAGCAGGTTGGATCCCTTGAAATATATATTTCAGAAACCAATGCCTACTGGGAGACTGGCTAAATGGCAAATCTTGCTTACGGAATTCGACATAGTTTATGTCACTCGCACGGCAATGAAAGCCCAGGCGTTAGCAGATCATTTGGCCGAAAACCCGGTCGATGAGGAATACCAGCCATTGGATACCTACTTTCCAGATGAAGAGGTAAACACCGTAGAAGTAATCTCAGGAGGAAGCTCATGTTTGGAAGATGTTCTTTGACGGAGCCGTGAACACCAAGGGTATAGGGATTGGGGCAATTTTGATCTCACCTGCCGGTCAGCATTATCCCGCCACAGCTAGACTTCGTTTCTTCTGCACAAATAATACAGCTGAATATGAAGCCTGCATTATGGGCATACATATGGCAATCGATCAGGATGTCAAAGACTTACTGATTATGGGAGATTCTGACCTGATCATCCGGCAAGTTCAAGGTGAATGGGAAACTCGGGATGTCAAACTTATCCCATACCGACAACATGTGGAGGACCTTAGCAAGCGCTTTACCTCAATAAAATTCAGGTATATTCCGAGGTGTCGCAATGAACTGGCAGATGCACTTGCTACTCTGGCTTCTATGCTACCCTACCCGGGCGACACCCACGTTGATCCTTTGGAAATCCAAATCAAGGAAAGACACGGTTACTGCAGTGTAATCGAGGCGGGATCAAATACGCAGCCTTGGTACCATGACATCAAGAAATTCCTGAAAAAACAAGAATACCCCGAGCATGCAACTGGAGATCAAAAGAGGACCATTAGGCGACATGCAAGTGGTTTCTTTTTGAGCAGTGAATTGTTATATAAGAGGACTCCGGACCTCAATCTCTTAAGATGTGTCGATATCGAGGAAGCGAGAAAGATCATGCACGAAGTACACGCAGGTGTGTGTGGACCTCACATGAACGGGTATGTCTTGGCAAAGAAAATCCTTCGAGCAGGTTATTACTGGATGACCATGGAAAAGGATTGCTTTAGTTTCGTTCGGAAGTGTCATCAGTGTCAGGTGCACGGTAATTTGATTCATGCACCTCCCACGGAACTGCATCCCATGTCCGCACCTTGGCCATTTGTCGCTTGGGGCATGGACGTCATTGGACCAATTGAACCAAAGGCTTCGAATGGACACAGGTTTATACTGGTTGCCATCGATTACTTCACAAAATGGGTAGAGGCTGTCACTCTCAAGTCGGTCACCAAGAAAGCTGTAGTGGATTTTGTACACTCAAATCTTATCTGTCGCTTCGGTATTCCTGCGACTATCATTACAGATAATGCAGCAAACTTGAACAGTCACTTGATGGGAGATGTGTGCGAGCAATTCAAGATAACACACAGGAATTCCACTCCTTATCGGCCAAAAGCCAATGGTGCTGTGGAAGCTGCAAATAAAAACATCAAGAAGATTTTGAGGAAAACAATACAAAATTCCCGACAGTGGCATGAGCAGTTGCCTTTTGCATTATTGGGGTACCGCACTACGGTACGCACATCGGTGGGAGCGACTCCTTATCTTTTGGTTTATGGGACCGAGGCCGTAATACCGGCAGAGGTAGAGATTCCTTCACTTCGAATCATTGTCGAAGCAGAAATCGAGGACAGCGAGTGGGTTAAGACTCGACTGGAGCAATTGACGTTGATTGATGAAAAGCGGATGGCTGCAGTTTGTCACGGACAGTTATACCAACGAAGGATGGCCCGTGCTTACAACAAGAAAGTCCGACCTCGGAATTTCGAAGTAGGACAATTGGTACTGAGGCGTATTCTGCCGCATCATGAAGAAGCAAAAGGAAAGTTTGCCCCAAATTGGAAAGGCCCATACATCGTAAGGAAAATATTGCCAAGAGGAGCATTGTATTTAGGTGATATCGAAAGGAAATGACCCTGACACAGCAGTGAATGCAGATGCAGTCAAGAGGTACTATGTCTAGATCATACTCCAAGTGGTCCTGACACGTTGAAAAGGGCGAAGGTGTTTATTCCCCACTACTCCCCAAACACTACCCAATTCTCTCTACCAACTTTTGAGCTGTAAAAAAAAAAAAAAAACAAATTTGATTGAGGCCTGAACTACGTTTGACTTGATTCCGAAAGGATACGTAGGCAGCCTCTCCCTGAGGTTCAGTCACACCAACAATAAAATCCCATTCACCCTGAAATTGAAACTGGGGCACGTCGAGCAGTTTAGGAGTTAGTATCATCTACCTCTCTTTACCAAGCACAAACCTTCAAATCAATTACCAAATATGATGGGGAATCGATAAGCGCCACCAAAAAAAAAAAAGTCGCAAAAAAGACCATCACACTCTGAATTGAGAGAGATAAAATGAGAGAGTCTCGGCGGTGAAAACCTTCGGGCACCACGAGGCGACGGGAGTAGAGAAACCAAAATGAGAGAGCTTGTTTAGTAAAAACTCGCAAAGAGTGCTATCAAGCGATGACAGGAAGAGAAATGAGAGAGGTCAGCCAGTGAAAACCCGCAAAGGGCGCTGTTGGCCGAAAAGGAATGACGCCACCCCAAGAAGGTCTCGGCAAAGTTCCACCGGTTTTGGAATCACAGACCTGTTCTGGTTCAGGAAAACGCAAGTTCATGGAAGGTCGGACGTCCAGTCCAAAGAGCATGTCATGTCATTTAAAGCCAGCGTTATCTTCCTCAGATAAGTCTTTCTCGTCCCGAAAAGGGTATTCCTTTTCTGATTTGTTTTCCCCTGCTTTGTTTCTTTTCGAATCCCTTTTTGCATTTTAACCCCGAGTTCAGGACACACCGGAAAGAGTAGGTGGCATGGTTTGTTTGCACGGAATCCCGTCTCATGAAGGAAAGCACCTCATCTCGTTGATATGATTACCCAAGCATGATGAATCATGACGTTTGATGGTGTTCCGGAGTAAAGGAAAAAGAGAGAAATCTTGAAATCTTTCCCAGCAAGTCCACCTTCGGACAAATCCCCACAGAGTCTCCCCCTGTACAAATCCCAACAGAGTCTTGTACAATCTCCCACAGAATCTCCTCAATATATAAAAAAAAAAAAAAAATGGAATCTCCCCAGCACACCCCAGCGAGTCCTTTTGTAGACATCCCCAACAAGCTTACCCCAACAAACCCTAGAAATCCCACTTTGAAATAAATCCCCAGCATGCCCATTGTACAAAATTCCACACAAAGAATCCACTTTATAAATATTCCCCACAAAGCTTCCCTTTTGTACAAATCCCCACAAAATACCTCCAATAAAATCCCCGTTGAGAACCTCCAAGCAAAACGGGACACAAAAAAGAGAAAAAAAAAAAGAGCCTTACGAGGCAAATCATCACAGAATCTGGAAATACAAGCCTGAGCGGTCTAAAGGGTTTCGGCATATGAATCAAATCAATGGCAGGACTTCACAACAGGAATAAAGACGCAACAAAGCAACCGGGAACGATCAAGGTCACCAAACCGACCGTCATTTCCGAACTAACAATTGTCCTTTGTCTGAAAAGTTGAAACAGGTGTAATCCAAGACAACCGTGCAAGGAGCAGGTGTCGCCCAAAGAAGAAGGTACATGGGTACAAGAAATATTTTGGCAATAAGGAATTCACTCGAAAGGTAAGTTTCCACGAAACTCCCTTGTATCTTTCAGCCAGCATTAGAGTTTTAAACTCTAAACTGAGCTTTTTCATGCAATCAGCATTAGGGTTTTAAACCTTAAACTGAATTTTCCTTTTAGTCAGCATTAGGGTTTTAAACCCTAAACTGAACTTTTTCCTTTCAGCCAGCATTAGAGTTTTAAACTCTAAACTGAGCTTTTTCATGCAATCAGCACTAGGGTTTTAAACCCTAAACTGAATTTTTCTTTTAGTCAGCATTAGGGTTTTAAACCCTAAACTGAACTTTTTCCTTTCAGCCAGCATTAGAGTTTTAAACTCTAAACTGAGCTTTTTCATGCAATCAGCACTAGGGTTTTAAACCCTAAACTGAATTTTCCTTTTAGTCAGCATTAGGGTTTTAAACCCTAAACTGAACTTTTTTCTTTCAGCCAGCATTAGAGTTTTAAACTCTAAACTGAGCTTGTTCATGCAATCAGCATTAGGGTTTTAAACCCTAAACTGAATTTTCCTTTTAGTCAGCATTAGGGTTTTAAACCCTAAACTGAACTTTTTTCTTTCAGCCAGCATTAGAGTTTTAAACTCTCAACTGAGCTTTTTCATGCAATCAGCATTAGGGTTTTAAACCCTAAACTGAATTTTCCTTTTAGTCAGCATTAGGGTTTTAAACCCTAAACTGAACTTTTTTCTTTCAGCCAGCATTAGAGTTTTAAACTCTAAACTGAGCTTTTTCATGCAATCAGCATTAGGGTTTTAAACCCTAAACTGAATTTTCCTTTTAGTCAGCATTAGGGTTTTAAACCCTAAACTGAACTTTCTCCTTTCAGCCAGCATTAGAGTTTTAAACTCTAAACTGAGCTTTTTCATGCAATCAGCATTAGGGTTTTAAAACCCTAAACTGAATTTTCCTTTTAGTGAGCATTAGGGTCTTAAAACTGGATTCTTCCTTTGTTCGGCGTTAGGGTTTTAAACCTTAAACTGAACCTTTCCCCAGCTAGTCGATATTAGGGCTCCAACCCTGAACTGAGCACGCATATCCTCTTTCATCAATTTTATGAACTTCCTGGTGAATAAGTAACGAAATTTTCCTAGTGAAACTGGGGCAGAAAATTTCGTTTGTTTGTTTCTTTTCTCCCGCAGGTCTGACCTCGAGCCACATGGATCGAAATGACCCACGAGATAAATCCCAGTTCGGAATCAAAGAAGAAAAAAAAAAGACAAAAAAAAGAGATATCCCGAGATATCAGAGTAAAGGGAAAGCAAATCGACTCCAACATTTGACTAAGGTCCTGACCTCTGCCGGTCACATTTTATTCGGTATCCCGGAGATTAAAAAACAAGTCGCCGCAACTCGCAAGCATCAAGATTCAGATCAGAGTCTACAAGCAGAATCAGCTAAGACCCAAGATCAAGTCGTAAAAGAATCATAGATAGGAATCTTGTAACTAGCAGTTGACATGCATATAAGTAGTTAGTTCAGTTTCCAATTTTCGTTTGGTTGTAATAAGGCGGTCAGTGACGTAGCAGTGACAACAGCAGCAGCAGTAGCAGCAAGCATTGCAGTCCCATGGTAGCCCCAGCTACCAAAACTTCTCGAACTACATTGACCTGATTCCTGTTTAGCCCAGGATATGTAGGAAATCTTTGAAGCAAGATTCGGTCAGATCTTTCGAAAAAAAAAACATGCTTCATACGGAGTGGTCCATAGGCAAAAATCGTTCATACACGCTCACTTTATCTTTGCACAAAAACTCTTCGTGTTTCCGAACAAAGAGGGGCAGCTGTGAGCACGTGATTTTTGTTTCACACGACAATCACTCCAAAAAGAAATAAAAACAAATATAATTGGCCCTGCTGTACAATTTCGGATTTTTGTGCGGCACTTTGTTGATATATTTATGACTTTGGCCCATTTTTATTTATTTACTTTATTAAAATAAAATTCAAAAAAATATATGTGTCCTGCATAATTCAAACCGTAATCCGGTCGTTAAATAGAAAATCGTGATTAGGCATTTTCGTCCGTGATTTTATTTGGTTTGACCTTACCTGTTTTGAAATATTTTAGTATGTGTGCAAATAATTGTATTTGAGTGTGTATTTAATTTTAATTTGATTTTTGGCTTAGTTTTGTTTTAAAATAAATAAGAAAAAGAAATAAAAAAAAAGAAAGGAAAGACCCCTTCCGGACTTGGGCCAATTTGTTAAAATTGGCCCAACAAACTCAGCCCAAACGGACAGCCCAAGCCACCAGTCCAAACAGCCCACCCCCAGGCCATGAAACGACGTAGTTTAACACCAAAACTACGTCGTTTCGATGCCAACCCATCACAACCGTTTAAACCAAGCCGATCCAACGGTCCAGATCTTTCACCCGTAATCCCACTACCCGACCCGTTACCCGAACCAATTCTGACCCCTACTGAGCCAAACGACGACGTTTCGTTTAAACCTTCAGATCCAAGCCGTCCATCTCGTCTCATCCAACGGTTGAAATCAATCCCCCCATTCCATATATAAGCCTCATACCACACCCTGCCCCCCTATCCAATACCCCAGCTTCCGTCTTCACCTCCTTCCCCACAAAACCCTAGCCGCCCCCTTATCCCTCGCCATTAATCCCGGCGGCATGAACGCCGATGACCTCGCCATGAACACCATAGAACCCCCTCACCACCCTGAACATAGACCTGTTAACCGTTTAGTTCGAATCACCCCCCAGGTCCTCGAATCTTCATTTGAAGATTCGAGTCAAAACTCGATCTACTTAGTTTAAACCCAGTTTCATACCAGACACTCCCCAGACCCCCCTCGTGATTAAACCATACTTGGTTTGGTCCGAATCTGATCAGGGAGGCATGAATCCCAGATCTGAGTTTTGGAAATTTGGTGTTCCTCCGTCACTGGTTCAACCGAAGAGATTAAGGTCTAATGGACTTTAATCAAAGTGTTTCTCGTCTGAGAAACACTTCGTTTAAAGTCCATTCAGCCTTAAGAAAGGCCTGACCAAGTCCGAGTTAAGGTTTCGATCTTTTTGCGGTTTAAGGTGAGTTTTCTTTCTTTTCTTAGTTGTTTTTGGTTTGTTTGATTGTTGTAAGGGTCTGTTCGTTTTCTGTTTATGTCCTTGACCTCTATCAACTGTGCTTCAACCACTTCGCCTGAACCTCTGTTTGTTTGTCTAAATTCCCCCCCTCCTTTTCTGATAAGGCATTATGTATTTGTTTGTGCAAGTAGCTGATTTTCGAGTTTGGACTGACTAGTTGACTCCTCGAGTGTATTTCTGCTTAGTCAGTATAATGCGAACCATGTATCAATACTGTTTAAATGTCTGATTTTTGGCTACGATTGTGTATGTTAATACTAATATAGTCGAGTCGACATGTGTCGTCAATTAATTTCAACTGTCTGAGCATAGTAAATCGATTTGCTTCTGTTGAACATTTGTTGAAATCAATTCAGAACCAGTTTTGTTTACTTATAGCTGTTGATTTGGATCAGTCAATGTGAAAAGGATTGTTTATGTTTAAATTCTGAATTGGAAGGCATGTGCACTCGTGCACAGCATGTGCATTGGTGCACCTCATGTGCCTTGTGCACAGCCTGTTTTTCTGCATTAAGAAGCTTTTAAGTTTTAAACAATCTGACAGTATATGCTGTCAGATATATTCTACTGCCCATACTTGCTTTTAGATAATAAAATGAAAAGTTAAAGCCTGCCAAGGGAATGTCATGGGATTAATACTTAAATAGCTGAGTGGAAACTGAAAAGAAAGGGGCACATGGGAGGGGTATCTGATTAATTTAACAGGCTGTAAAAGGTTTGATGTTGAGGCTGATAAAAGGGAGGCACATTAAGAGATAGGCAGGTCCATCAGTGGAAGGGGAGGGATTTTTTGGGATAATAGACAAAGGGGATAATACACAGAGAGACATTGAGAGATACACAGAAAAGAAAACACACACCCACTGTGAAGATAGAAAGAAAAGAGAGAGTTGACAAGAATAGAAAGAGAGCAAGAAAGAGAGAAAACAGACTAAGAAATCAGAAATTTGGTCTTGTTTGTCTGAAGTTCATTTATTGTCAATACGTTAGGCAGTGTTCTTTCTTCAATCGAGATTATTGTTAGTGTTCTGCTGCATTGGTATATTCCGGAATTGGACTGTCTGGAGTATCGCACTGTGTGCTGTTTCATCGAGTTGTTCTCCTTCAACTCTAGTTCCATCTCGCAACAGAATCCTTTCTGTTGTGCTGTTCTGATTGTTGCTGCTATCTTGCTCGCTATTGCTGCTGCATTTTGTCCTGCTGCTACTGTTAATTCTGCCTTTTGGCTGCTGCTGATTCCCATCTTCTTCTCCTTCTCTTTTGCACTTTCAGCATTTTCAGGTACACATTTCAAATCCCATATTGATGTAATTGGAACAGTCTGAAAGCATGAAATGAAAAAGGTTGAAGAAGTTCAAGCATTTGCTGTAATATTCATAGTACATTAACAGGCCTTGTGGAAATTGATTTAGCTCATGTTTCAATGGTTCAAAAGAGTATACTGATAGCCGACTGAGTTTCACCCTTTTGTATTTGGGCTCGATAATTGTCTGTTTAGTATAAGTATGCATATTTCGACTTTACACAATACCATTTTCTGTTTCATTTAGTTTTTTTTTAGACTAGCCCATATAAGTTTGGTTAAGCTCAATACAAGAAATGCTCGGATTAAACGTTGTATTTCGCTAACTTGTATATGATAAATTAAAGCATTTTACTTCGCCAGTTAACCTTTAACCCAGTTCAAATAAGTTCAGTTAAGTTCAAATTAAGAAATGTTCGGATTAAGTATTGCATTTCATCTTATCTCATATGTAATCTGTTATTCGACCAAATCATTTTCGTAAAAGGCATGACGTCCTTTTTACCTTAAAAGTAATCAATCAAAATTGACAGGAGTTTGGTTTAAGCTGAAGTATATACTTCAATTAGCACACACGCTTTCTTTTCTTCTATCTCTGGAAATAAAAATAATAGAAATGTAGTCACTGTAGGATACCCTTCTAAAATAATAGGACAAGCCTCGCCAAATAAAAAAAAACAATTGCGGGGCCCTCAACAACTGACGATAGTTATTTAGAATTCAAGATAGGCCATTTAATAAACTTCATGGCCTCCTACAAAGATAATAACGCGTTAGGTTCTGTTGGCGCGGTTTAATTAAATCACATTCTTAAATTCGGGTGCACATTGATGTGACCCAAATCCAAATCTCAACGAAGTCCAAATGTGTCGACAATTACGGGTGCATTGATTGTGACGTGGTTCGAGACGCATTTTCACGACGTTGCAATTCTGTAAAATAAATGATAATAATAAAAGCGGTTAAAACTTAATAAAAGCACATAAGTTACAACATGTATTTAAATCAGATATTTAGCTATTATAACAATTTAAGCGACCGTGCTAGAACCACGGGATTCGAGGGTGCCTAACACCTTCCCTCGGGTCAACAGAATTCCTTGCTTAGAATTTCTGGTTCGCAGACTTCATTTGGAAAAGTCGAAAATCTCCTCGATTTGGGATTCAAGATAAACCGGTGACTTGGGACACCAAAAGCCAAACCTTTTCCCAAGTGGCGACTCTGAATTAAATAAATAATCCCATTTCGAATATTTGTCACTTAAATTGGAAAAACTCCCCGCGCATCTTAACCCTTCGGGGCGGGCGCGCAAAAAGGAGGTGTGACAGGGCCAAAAAGGTACAGGCCCAAAAGGCTGATATATTCAGGATTGCACAAGGACAGTCCGAGTTGCTGCGAGAGTTGTAACCTGGTTCCAAAAGGAAAGGATGTTGCTACCGGCCATTCTAGATGAATGGGCGGCAGAAGCATTCACCAAGGGTTTGAATCCGAGAAGTTTCGATGCTTCCCGGAAGTTGAAAGAAAGCCTGCTTGAGTTCCAAGCAACAACTTGGGAGAATGTTCACAACCAGTACGAGTGAAAGATAAGGATTGAGGATGAGCAGCTCGGTTTTCTAGCGTCGGTTAAGGGTCGGGACCAGGAAAAGAATAAAGAGAAATCAAAAGATGATTTCGATACAGATCGACGGTCTTCGAGGAGCCAATTTTTGCCTTATGAATGGGCCGAAGGATGCGGCAGAGGTTTTTGGCCGGCGGATAGGTTCGTTACCGATAGAAGAACTGATCGCGACCGGAACAACAAGACGTTATAGGATAAGGAATCGTCAGGTTCTCGAGATTCTTCCTACCCCAAACTTTCAGAATATAACTTCAACGTTAGTGTAGTAAAGTTGGTGTCGTCTATGAGGAATATTAAAGAAGCACAGTTCCCGAAGTCACTGAAGAGGACATCACTTTCACGGAGGAAGACGCCGATGGACTGTTGCTACTGCATAACGATGCATTGGTAATCTCTTTAAATGTATTAGATTTTAAAATCAAACGTGTTCTGGTGGACCTAGGGAGTTCGACCAATATTATATAAATGGAGGGTAGTGGAGCAAACCAAGCTCACCAGAAGCATCATTCCGACCATAAAACTCCTCGCTGGTTTAACCTAGAAAGAGTGACAATCCGATGAGAGATCCTGCTGCCTGATAAGTGGGGATTTTGACTACTTATTAGTACCTTTTTGCTTTTGTTTTAGTTCGAAAATATAGATTTATGTTCTTGAACTTATGAAAGTGTGCATATTGCAGGAATGTTGGAAGTTTGGTCTCCCATGATGAAATTCGACCCAAAAAAGAAGTGTTCCGAATCAGAAGGCAAAAAAGGGTGCAAAACTAAAGAAGTACGGTCCGCAGAAGAAACTGTGGACCGTAGAATTCTATATGCGGCCGCAGATCATATGAAAGGGTCCAATAGGAATTTGGCCAATGTGCTGCCGCAGAACAAGGTCTGTACTGACAAATGATTCAAAGTTCAGAGAGTGTGCAAAAGACCAAGACCTGAAGCCTTGTGAAGTGTGGACCACACAATAACTGTGCGATCGCAGAAAATGCTTCTCAGCTGCAATCCAGAATTGTGTAGCTACAGAATCCAAGATCCTGCCAACTGAAGAAATCTTCGCACCGCACATGGAATTGTGCGGTTACAGAACCTCCCTAGAGGCATTTTCTTTAGCTAATTTTGGGCCACTATAAATAGACGAGTTTTATATTTTTAGGTCAAGTTTCGAAGTTTGAGATGTTGTAGGCATTACATTTTGCCATTTTAAGAAGTTTGTGATTATTTATTGTTTAAACATTATATTTTATCATTTTAATCTTTGATTACAAGTTTAATTTGCATTTCTTCTTTATTTTCTTCAATTCTCACTATGAGTAGCTAGATTCTTACTAGGGTTATAACCCAACCCTAATGTGTAAACCTTATGGGTATTTAATTTAATGCTTGTTTATGATTGGATGTTGAGTATTTAGCTTAGTTCATGCTTCAATTTTAGAATTAATTGTTGCAAACATTGATTCATATCTTTTTGACTTAGTCTCTACTTGAGAAAGAGGGACCCAGTCTAGGATAACTTGGCTAACAAGAAATTAGGTTAATTGAGGGTTTGATTAGCCTAAGTAAAGTGTTCAAACTAGAGATAGTGAGAACCTGACTTGAGCTCATATCAACTATTTTGTTTGAGACCCATTTGGACTTGAGAAAGCTGAATTGGGCAAAATCTCGTTGACCGATAGGTATTGAGTGGGTAACATAGAGTTGAGAGCTATAATACACCCCAATCAATAAAATAAGTATTAATGTATTTAACCCATTATGAGAACACCTAGGTTATGGTAACATCCCTAGTTTTTAAACTATTTGGAAAAACACCAAAAAAAAAATCATTCGCTCCTATTTTATTTGCTTAACTTATAATTGTTGGAGTAAAAGTAGAATTAGAAATTAAAACCTTTTGTGGAAGTGCAATTTAGTTATTCCATTCGCTTTCGTCAAGTATATACTCCTAAATCCATAGTAACTCCCTGTGGAAATTGACCACAACTCTTGTTGGATAATATTCTATGAAAGACCGTTTTCACTCAATTTGAGTGCGGATTGGATGCAGATCAATTTTTGGCGCTGTTGTCGGGGAGTTAAAATGTTGTTAGCTATATATTTGGATTTGTTTTTGAAATATCTTCTTTTCCTTTCATGTTACGAACTTGTGCAAAGTTTTTTTAGGTACAACCATAACGACAAATAGTGATTTCGGAAATATGCCTTTGGGGGATATGGACGGCGAGTTGAGGAGGTACCTCTTGAACCTCAAGCCAATAGAAGAGGCTGGGTGTCTCATGACAATGTACCAACTCCACCCCCACCTCCACCATGAGTGGCTCCACATCGGGTATTATCCAATGAAGGATATGCTAGTGCAATAATACCTCCCCGTATTAGGGCGGACAACTTTCAAATCACCAATATGACGCTCACTTTGCTTGAAAAACGAGGTTTCTTCACCAGTGCTCAAACTCAAAATGCTTATAAACATTTGAAGGGGTTTGTGGATACTTATTGGGAGAGCAAGCAAACGAATTTCTTTGAGGATGCATTGATTGGAACGATTACCGAACCATTCCATTCACACTTGGGATGAGTTGGTAGAAAAATTCATTTTTTTCTCTTCCAGATACATGGCTACATTTCAAGATGAAATTTTGGTGTTCAAGCAAGAGCCGAGTGAACCACTACACGAGATAAAAAAACATGATTCAACAAACCTTCTATCGGGGATTAACACAACCAACCAATGTGTAGTGAATCAACTAGCCGGTGGGAGCTTCATGATTACGCCTTATGCGAAAGCGTGTGAGATTTTGGATGAGATGGAAGAAATATCATCGGCTTGGCAATCCTGGGCCAATGTTCCACAAGGTAATCCGAATATGACCCACCTTCACAAATAATTGCATGACCATGGACAAATCATTGACGAATTGACTACTACCATGAATCAACTAGCAAAGGCTCAACTTAGTCAAGTACATGGTCCTAAGCATGCCAATGCTATGGAAGGGTTGAACATGATGGTGAACAAGAGGAGGACCAAGGGTCCACAAGTGCAAACTCGAGTGGATAATACAAAAAGATAGTGGTTTTGAGCAAGATGATTCTTATAATGAACATGAAGAGGAAGTGTAATATGTAAACAATTTTTAAGGGCAAAGAAATAACCTCCAAGGCCCAAGACAACAACAATGGTGAACTCAAAAAAAATCAAGGCAATTGGAATTCTAACAATCAAGGAAATTGGAGCGGAAACAACAATCAAGGAAATTAGAGTGGAAACAACCAAGGAAATTGGGGAGGTAACAATCAAGGCGGATGGATCAAAAATCAAGACAATCAGGGCTAGAGTTTTCAAAGGCCCCCAATGTACCAACAACCGAGCAATCCACCTCCTTATCCTTCTCCTGGTACAATTTCTTCAAACAATGAGATGGGGCATAGTTAAAGTATGTTCAAGCAAATTATGGAAAAGAATTTCGATTCGGATACGCAACTTGCCTCACACAACATATCAATCTGCAACCTAGAAGTTCAAATGGGGAAATTCTCTCAAGCTCTAAATTCTCATCATAAAGAGGCCTTACCAAGTGACATGATAGTAAACCCAAAGGGTGGTAACAATAAGGGGCATTCCATGGACATTACCACAAGAAGTGGAAGAGGTGGGAATGCATCCACCTCAAGTCAAAGGCAACTTGTTGATGATGATCAAGTGATGCAAGAAAAAGAGATCTCGGACAATGTGGTGCAATCTAATGATGAAGTTCGGATTAACATTGATGATAGTGTCGAAGAGACTCAAGAGGAGGTGAACCGGTCTAGGGAACACATTATTGACATACCAGAGCCGGTAGTGCAAAATGCTAAGGCACCATTGTCTAAGCCTCCACCTACATACCCTCAAAGACTTGCCAAGCAAAATGGTGAGAACCAATTCAAGAAGTTCATTCAAATGATGAAGAGTCTTTCAATCAATGTGCCATTAGTTAAAGCCTTGGAACAAATGCCCGGTTATGCAAAGTTTATGAAGGATCTTGTGACAAAGAAGCGGTCAATGAATTCTGAAGCCATCAAATTCACTTATCAAGTGAGTACAATTGTGCATTCAATGGCTCCTAAATTGGAGGATCCCGTTGCCTTCATGATTCCTTGTACAATTGGAAGTGCCGAGTTTGCTAAAGCTCTTTGTGATCTTGGGGCAAGTATCAATTTGATACCAAATTCGATTTTCAAGACTTTGGTAATTGGGCAACCAAGACCCACCTCTATGAGATTGCAAATGGCCAACCGTACCATGAAAAGGTTGTTGGGCATGATTGAAGATGTTTTGTTACGTGTTAATAAATTCTTTCTTCTGGTGGATTTTGTCATTATAGATTGTGAAGTTGATTAAGAGGTGCCGCTTATTCTTGGGAGACTTTTCCTTGCTACGGGTAAGGCTCTTTGTGATGTTGAAGCCAGAGAACTTACTTTTCAGGGTGATGAAAAAGTGGTATTCCATGTGTGTAAGTCCATACGGCTACCAAATAGCAATGAGGTGTGTTCTTTGGTGGACTTGGTTACTGATGTTATTGTTGACGAAACAAGTGCTACAATCAATTTTGGTGATATATTGGAGGCCGTTTTGCTTAACTTTGATGATGAGGAGATGAATGGCTTCATGAAATGTGTGAATTCTTTGCAAAGAATAGGGTTGTACAAATATGCACCCCAGAAATTGTCCTTGGATCTTGAAAATAGGATGAATCCTCCTACAAAATCTTCTATTGAAGAGTCTCCTAAGTTGGAGTTGAAGCCATTGCTTCCACATCTTTGGTATGATTTTTTTGGTCCTTGTTCAACTTTACCGATTATTCTTTCCTCTTGTTTGACTAACGTGTTGGTAGATTCCACATTGGCGGTGCTAAAAGAGAGGAAGAAGGCTATTGGCTGGACCTTGGTGGATATTTGAGGGATAAGCTGTTACAACCCATATTTTCGTACATAAAAGTACATCATAAGTCAATTAATGTAAGCTCAGAAATGAGATCCTCTTTGAAAGTATATAGAGTAAGTTAATCATGTGGCCTTGGAGATTAAAAATATTTAAGATGATGAATAACAATTACCAAGATGGTTGGAAGGCTCATAAGCTAAACGAATTGAAGAAAATAAATTTCGTCGGAATTTGACAAGTTGAGAATGTCGTAACATGTACTTTGGGGTGAGAGTAAGATTCTTAACATGATAAGGAGGTTATGTTATGAGTTATTTCAGTTGTATGATGGTCGTGTGTTATGTTTTAAAGTCAAACGAGTTGTGGAAAAAAAGTTGGCAAAGGTCATCATAAGTCACACTCATAATGTGTTGAAATTTAGGTGAAATGTAGCTGAGCTTTTCTCTCAATATACTTAGAATTACGGGATGCTCTACCTACCAAATTGAAGATCTACGAGTTTGTTTCCAACGCATTAAACCTTTCATCGATAATATGTTGGAGTAGAAAGATACTCTTATTTTTGCAAGACTGCACAGACTAGTAGGTGACAAGTAGGTGTGTCACCTACTTGTTTAAATGAAGGGACCAAATAAATCACAAAAAAGGGCGGGCAAGGGGCCCTTTGTATGGGATTATTATCTCATATTTTTAACATAATATCATGAGCAAACATAGAATAAAACCCCTACAACTCTTCACCCCGAAATTCTCACACAAACTCTAGGTGATTTCGGGTGATACGAAATGATTCTAGCACCGAAAAACCCGGTCAGCTTGCTGATTTCCCTTTCTCCATCTTGTAACTGCATTGGGGGACTAAATTTTGATGAAAATGAACTAGGTTTAGTGGGCTCTACTAAGTATAAGGTCATTTTATGCTTCTCTTTTCCTTATCTAAGCTTCTACGAGTTGTAGCTTGATCGTAAAGACTAGAACTTGTGAGTTTCGAAAGAGTAGTAGGTTATTTGTTGTTGCGTAACTATTGGCTGGTTGTGAATATATTTTTAAGTTGAATTCATATTTGGTTTATATGTGAAGAGGCTTAATTATATACTATTGGTTGTGTTGCTCGATTTGAAAGAAAAGAAACAAGTTGGAAAGATGTATTAGTAATCTGAAAAAATCAGTTTTGAGTTGATGAACTCGTCGGACTGTTATGAGGTCACTTTAAAGTTGTATTATGGCTAAAATTAGTATGGATAATTGAATAAGTTGAGGTTAATGTTGTTGATAAATTTTAGAAGGAAGAAGGTATTTAAAACTACAGTTATTTAGTCACAAACCGAGCTTGTCGCTCGTCGGAATCGTTAAACTGTGGAAGGCTTATTATGAGTATTTGTTGATGTCGTTTGGGCTATTGTTGGATGTTGTAACTTGTGGGAAGCCATATAAATAGGTAAGGTGTTGTCCATTTTATCATAGAATAAAGTGTGTCGTTCAAATGTGATAAGTTATGGTATTCGTGTTGTGACAATAGTATTGTTCATTGCTTGTAAACAAAGGAGTTGCAGGTTAAGTTAGCTTGAGGATTTTACCAGATATTATGAGGTATGTAAGTTCTTCCATTATTTTCATTAGCATGATTATGTACGTTACGTTGCCCTTATAAGGCGTTCAAGGGGGCGAGTCTTTGTATATATGTTGTTCCGACGATTAAGGTCCGTTCACGAGTATAGTCATATGAATGTTGAAATGGATTGTGTTGGTCGTAGTTTCATGTATTCTTAAAAAGTAAATTAAGCCTTCCAAAAAGGTACTTGTCTTCTAAATGTAACAAGACATATGGATGTCAATTAAAGATTACGCACGAATAGTTTAATGAATCAGAAGCAATATAGTGTCTGTATAATAAGGGATAGCTATACATGAATAGTTCAACAGGGTGGCATAATGTATAATTTGCAAAAAGATAAGAATGATCAACCTAAAGAATTTGGTGACTTCCAATACTTAAACATTTGTTTTCACAAAACTAATAAAGACCCACAACGGTAGTTATGTTGCTCTCAAGTTAAGTAAGGTTGATTATATATGAGGGTGATGTTAAGAGATGATATACATTACCTAAGGAGTCATAAACTATAGAATATTATAAGTTTAGCAATAAGAATATAAGCTGATATATCGTAAATCCCCCAACTCTTGTTACATATTAATGAATGGATATATATATATATATATATATATGTATGTATGTATTTATATATATATATATATATATATGTATGTATATATATATATATATATATATGTATGTATATGTATAACGAGTAGCCTCACAAGCTAAGAATGTTACATAGCTTTATGTAGAAAGAATCTTGTAATCATCAACAACGAGTCATGATATGAAATAAGGATAGAATTATGAATTCAAAATAGTTACATCATTCTTTATGGATAAATAATATAGAATATGAAGGATGACGTAGAAAGTGGCTAAGGAATAAGGATTAGTTATTGTAATAAGTTACTCACAAATATGTATGTTTATGAATACGAGTTTATCTATTGATGATTGAATGAAGTCTGCATGAGTTATATGAAATGAATATGTATAAGACATGATCCCTTCGGACGGTCTATGAACACGCGGTGTACAGTGAAGCCTTATGGATGGTCTATGAATGCATATGTGCATAATGAAGGTTCGTTATGGACGGTCTCAGTTGCACACAAGCTAGACCTCAGTATTATGAGCTGTACGAACGGTCTACTATGTTATGCTTATGAGCCAAAGGTTATTCATGTTTATGAGTGAGCCTTATAGATGGTCTCTTATGAAATGCGTAAGTGCCACTTTTATATTTCAATGTAGCCCTAGAGATGTTTGATCTGTTTGAGGTAAGTATTCAGATATAAGGTACGATGGCTAGAAGAATGTTATAGAAGAAGTTCCATAATATGATGGTTTCCAGTATAGATAGCATATGGAAACAATTTCAGGTATATCGTGACACGAATTAGATGTATATACGACATTAGATATTCTCGGCCAATGGAGCCTTCCCTTTTCAGTCTACATCTTTGTAAGGTAAGTTAGATAATTCAATACTTAGATATGTTATGAGTCAGAATAAGGTAAGTGTGATTCTCGGATCTCATTGACCCGCCAAATTTCTTTCAGTATATCATACATACATGTCAGTTCAGTTTTAATTAAGTTATTCATATGTTATCTGCCTTACATACTTAGTACATTTATTTGTATTAATGTCCCATCGTCGAGGCACTGCATTCATGCCTGCGGGTTGAGGTATCCAGTTTAACGGACTCTTATCGTAGACGGAGTTGATATCCAGTTGAGGATTGGCAAAGCTCTATTTCATCCGAAGTACAGCCGAGTCTAGAGGTTATCAGACCGTCCTATGTATATATACACTTATTGGTAGGTCAGTGTCCTATCCTGACCATATTTTTATATTAGATACCCTTAGAGGCTTTGTAGATACAGGTTCAGTATGTATAGCATGTTAGAGGCCTTGATGTTCTGTGTTTATTCATATTTTGAGTAGGCTCACTGATATAACATTTGCCCACTTACAGTTACATAGTACGAGTTGGGGCTATGTTGTCCCATGATAGTTACAGAAAGAATCAGTTCAGCCAAGTGGGCCTATGTATGTTCTAGTTTTCGTCGAATGATCATGAGTTGCAAAGTCGTTCGCTCGGGCGAGTACGGCACCGGGTGCCAACCACGCCTCCCAAGGTTAGGGCGTGTCAAATTGTTATAAGAGCACGTCTTGTCCTAGGAAGTTTACAAAGTCATGTCTAGTAAAGTCTTACTTATGGGTGCGTTGCGCGCCACACTTATAATTGAGAGGCTACAAGGCATTTAAGAAATGTTACCCTTCTTTCTTTTCCAGATCTTGTCGTAGAGTGAGTCATAAGAAGTCAGTACGAAGCCTATGCTAGATTGTGTATGCACCTGAGGTGCAGGTATTATAGTAGAGCTTTAAAGTGTGAATGTAAATTCCACTTAATATGTGGAAGGAAGGTTATGAAAATGATAAAAGATGCAATGCGAGATTTAAAGGTAAGTAAGTAAAGGTGAAGAGAGTACGAGGTACTCAAGTACGGAAGGTTATGGATAGTCCAGATTTCAAATATAGGGATAGATGGGCCGTGATTCAGTATCCAGAACTGATAGTGGTATCGTCAGTAGCATATCTTCTAGCTTATGATTTCCGGGTATCGAGAGATCTAGTTATGAGAGTAAAGAAGAGTTAGAGACGACATGAATCTATGGTGATATCAAGTTAAAGGATGGGTGCGAGTAGTATAAATAGATATGACCAGGTCGCAAGCTAAAGTATGGTAGAGCGACAAGGTTTGTAGGTAGATATGAGGAAGGATAAGAAAAAAGGGAGTGAGAAGGTGACAAAAATAGGTAAGGCCTCGGGATTAAGCCCATTAAAATGAGAGAGCTGATGGTTTTCATAAGTTATAGAAAGCTCAGTATAGCTTGAATGAACTCGGAGGAGTTTAAGAGTAAGAGCATTTAGAAGAGATAGAATGTTTCCCTGATAGTAGAATAGGAGTGTGAGTGTGATAAATGATGAGAGGATGATGTTTAGGAATATAGCATTCGATTGAAGTACTAATTCAATGAGAAGGGATTTTAAGAATCGCAAGGGATTAGAATATCTCTCATAAGATGAATCACATTAAGATGCTATGAAATACGGTTATTGAAGTATAGTATCATCCCTAAGGTGGATCAAGCAAATAACTTCAAATGTTAGCCGACGAGACATGAGCCTTAGTGAAAATGTATTATTTAAGAAGTTTCAAATTATCACTAGTGGATTATAGTCAATTAAAGTGAATCAACAATAGATGGATAAAAGTTACAAAGTATGAGATGAGATTAAGCCGTCATTATTAACAATAATGAGGAAGCATTAAAGGACTTGAATTTGTACATATAAGATAGGCAGCTGGAGCATAACCTAGATTTGGGTAGCAAACCTCAGTAATAACAAATTGAAGCAAGTGTTATAGTATAATATGACCTAGCTAGACGCAGTGAAGCCATAAGGATAGATAACCGAGGCTATGAAACAAAATATAGAAATAGTCATAAGTTCGACAAAGTACCAAGTGAAAAACTTCAGTATACCTATAGCTGCCCAGAGGAATAGCTTGTCATAGTTTTGTATATGTTTACAAAGCGAGGCCAAGATATTGGCTAAAAGTTGGAGTAAAAAGGAGGGAAGAGTCGCATAGGCGCATATACAAGAACAGAGTCGTACAAGCTACATGACAGAAGGTAGCAAATATTATGAGATTGGAAGAGTTCTGACCACAAGTCATGGTGTGAGAAAGAGGCTTAGAGGGGGAATGCCCTGGCCTTTAGATTTATTCACAAAATAGTTGCCTAGATAGCAAGGACAATATCAAATTATTTGTAAGGGCCGCAGATTATGAGACTAATAACCGCATTAGCCAACATTCGAGGACGAATGTTCCAAAGGGGGGAATAATATTACACCCCATATTTTTGTACATAAAAGTACGTCATAAGTCAATTAATGTATGCTCAGAAATGATATCCTCTTTGAAAGTATATAGAGTAAGTTAATCATATGGCCTTTGATGTTACAAATATTTAAGATGATGAATAACAAGTACCAAGAGGGTTGGAAGGCTCAGAAGCTAAACGAATTGAAGAAAATAAGTTTCGTCGGAAGTCGACAAGTTGGGAATATTGTAACATGTACTTTTGGGGCAAGAGTAAGGTTCTTAACATGATAAAGAGGTTATATTATGAGTTATTTCAGTCGTATGATAGTCGTGTGTTACGTTTTGAAGTCAAACAAGTTGTGAAACAAAAGTTGGCAAAGGTCATAACAAGTCACACTCATACTGTGTTGAAATTTAGGTGCAATGTAACTGATCTTTTCTCTCAGTATACTTACAATTAAAGGATGATATACCTACCAAATTGAAGATCTATGAGTGTAGTTTCCAATGCACTAAACCTTTTATCAATACAATGTTGGAGTAGAGAGATATTCACGTTTTCGCAAGACTGCATAGACTCGTAGGTGACAAGTAGGTGTGTCACCTGCTTGTTTAAATGAAGGGACCAAATAAATCACAAAAAAGGGCAGACCAGGGGCCCTTTATATGGGATTATTGTCTCATATTTTCAACATAATCTCATGAGCAAAACATAGAAGAAAACCCCTGTGACTCTTCCCCCGAAATTCCCACACAAACTCTAGGTGATTTTGGTTGATACGAAGTGATTCTAGTCCCAAAAAATCTGGACAACTTGCTAATTTCTCTTTATCCTTCTTGTAGTTGCGTCGGGGGACTTAATTTTGATGAATATGAACTAGGTTTCATGGGTTCTACTCAGTATAAGGTCAGTTTATGATTCTCTTTTCTTTATCTAAGCTTCTACAAGTTGTAGCTCGATCTAAAGACTAGAACTTGCAAGTTTCGAAAGAGTAGTATGTTGTATGTTGTTTGTTGTTGTGTAACTAGTGGATGGTTGTGAACTTATTTTTAAGTTGAATTCATGGCTAGTTTATATGTGAATAGGCTTAATTATATACTATTAGTTGTGTTACTCGATTTGAAAGAAAAGAAACAAGTCAGAAACATGTATTATAATCTGAAAAAATCAGTTTTGAGTTGCTGAACTTGTCAAACTGTTATGGGGTCATTTTAAAGTTGTATTGTGGCTGAAATTAGTAGGGATAATTTAATAAGTGGAGGTTAATGTTGTCGATTAATTTTTGAAGGAAGAAGGGGTTTGAACTATAGTTGTTTAGTCACAAACCGATCTTGCCGCTCGTCGGGATTGTTAAACTGTTTTGAAAGGCTTCTTATGAGTATTTGTTGATATTGTTTGGGCTATTGTTGGATGTTGTAACTTGTGGGAAGCCATATAAATAGGGGAGGTGCTGTCCATTTTATCACAGAATAAAGTGTGTCATTTAGATGCGATAGGTTATGGAATTCGTGTTGTGATGATAGTATTGTTCATTGCTTGTAGATAAAGGAGCTGCAGGTTAAGTTAGCTTGAGGATTGGACTGGATATTATGAGGTATGTAAGGTCTTCCATTCTTTTCTTTGGCATGATTCTGTAAGTTATGTTGCCCTTATAAGGTATTTAAGGGGGCGAGTCTTTGTATACGTATTATTCCGATGATTAAGGTCCATTCACGAGTTAAGTCATATGAATGTTGAAATGGATTGTGTTGGTTATATATTCATGTATTCTTAACGAGTAAATAGAGACTTCCAAAAAGGTCCTTGTCTTCTATATGTAACAAAGGCATCCAGATGTCAACTAAAGATTACACACGAATAGTCTAATGAATCAGAAGCAATATAGTATCTGTATAATAAGGGATAGCTATACATGAATAGTTCAACAAGGTGGCATAATGTATTGTTTGCAAAAAGATAAGAATGATCGACCTAAAGAATTCGGTGACTTCCAACACTTACACATTTGTGTTCACAAAACTGATAAAGACCCACAAAGGTAGTTATATTGCTCTCAAGTTAAGTAAGGTTGATTATATATGAGGGTGATGTTAAGAGATGATATATGTTACCTAAGGAGTGGTAAACTACAGAATATTATAAGTTTAGCAATAAGAATACAAGTTGATAAAGCGTAAATCCCGCAACTCTTATTACGTATTGATGAATGGATATATATATGTATAACGATTAGCCTCACAAGCTAATAATGTTACATAGCTATATGTAGAAAGAATCTTGTAATCCTCAACAATGAGTCGTGATGTGAAATAAGGATAGAAGTGCGATTTCAAAATAGTTACAATGTTCTTTATGGATAAATAATATAAAATATAAAGGATGACATAGAAAGTGGCTAAGGAATAAGGATTGGTATTGTAACAAGTTACTCATGAATTTGTATGTTTATGAATACGAGTTTATCTACTAATGATTGAATGATGTCTGCATGAGTGATATGAAATGAATATGTATAAGACATGATCCTCACGGACTGTCTATGAATGCGTAGGTGTACAGTGAAGCTCTATGGATCGTCTATGAACATATGGGTGCATAATGAAGGTTGGTTATGGACGGTCTTAGTTGCACGCATAGCCAGACCTCAATATTATGAGTCGCACAGATGGTCTACTATGTTATGCGTACGAGCCAAAGGTTATTCATGTTTATGAGTGAGCCTTACGGACGGTCTTTTATGAAACGCGTAAGTGTCACTTTTATGTTTCAATATAGCCCTAGAGATGTTTGATCTGTTTGAGGTAAGTATTCAGATATAAGGTAGGATGTCTAGAAGAATGTTATAGATGAATTTCCATAATATGATGGTTTCTAGTAGAGATAGCATATAGGAACAAGTTCAGGTATATCGTGACACGAATGAGATGTATATACGACATTAGATGTTCTCGGCCAACGAAGTCTTCCCTTTTCAGTCTACATCTTTGTAAGGTAAGTTGGATAATTCAATATTTAGATATGTTATGAGTCAGAATAAGGTAAGTGTGATTCTTGGATCTCATTGACCTGCCAGATTTCTTTCAGTATATCATACATACATGTCAGTTCAGTTTTTATTAAGTTATTCATAAGTTATCTTCCTTACATACTTTGTACATTTCTTTGTACTAATGTACCACCGTCGGGGCACTACATTCATGCCTTCAGGTTGAGGTATCCAGTTTGACGGACTCTTATTGTAGACAGAGTAGATATCCAGCTGAGGATTGGAAAAGCTCCATTTCATCCGGAGTACAGCCGAGTCTAGATGTTATCAGACTATCCTATGTATATATACACTTATGGGTAGGTCAATGTCTTGTCCTGACCATATTTTTATGTCAGATACCCTTAGAGGCTTTGTAGACACAGGTTCAGTATATACAGCATGTTAGAGGCCTTGACAATCTGTGTGTATTCAGGTTTTGAGTAGGCTCGTTGATACAACATTTCCCCACTTACAGTTACATAGTACGAGTTGGGGCTATGTTGTCCTATAATAGTTTCAAAAAGAATCAGTTCAGCCATGTCGGCCTATGTATGTTCTAGTTTTTGTCGAATGATCATGAGTTGCAAAGTGGTTCATTCGGGCAAATACGGCACCGGGTGCCAACCACGCCTCCGCAGGTTGAGGTATGACATAAGCCCCGTCATTTGCATGCACAATGTCAATTTAGAAGATGGTGCCAAACCATCTATTGAACATCAAAGGAGACTCGACGAGGCTATGCAAGAAGTCATCAAGAAAGAGATTATCAAGTGGTTGGATGCCAATGTTGTCTATCCCATTTCTGATAGTTCATGGACTTCTTCGACTGAATGTATCCCAAAGAAGGGGGGCATGACGGTGGTCACCAATGAAAAGAGTGAATTGATTCATACAAGAACACTGACCAGTTGAAGGGTATGTATGGACTATCTCAAGCTTAACAAGGTCACAAGGAAGGATCACTTTTCACTTCCTTTTTTAGATCAAATGCTCGATAGATTGGCCGACCATGCTTTCTATTGCTTTCTTGATGGGTACTCGGGCTACAACCAAATACTCATTACTCCGGAAGATCAAGAGAAAACAACCTTTACATGTCCCTATGGTACTTTTGCTTTCAAGCGGATGCCATTTGGTTTGTGCAATGCACCAACAACCTTTCAAAGGTGTATGATGGTTATTTTCACGTACATGGTGGAGGACTACCTTGAGGTTTTCATGGATGACTTCTCGATGGTTAGAGATTCTTTTGATGATTGTCTTGAAAATTTGGACGAAGTGTTGGCTAGATGTGAAGAGACAAATTTGGTGCTCAATTGAGAGAGATTCCATTTTGGTCGAGGAAGGAATTATCCTTGGCCACAAAATCTCAAGGAATGGAATCGAAGTTGACAAGGCAAAGATTGAGGTGATTTCTAAGCTTCCACCCCTACTTCGGTGAAGGGTGTGCAAAGTTTCTTATGGAATGCGTTTCTACCGGCGCTTCATCAAAGACTTCTCTAAGACGGTGAACCCGTTGTGCGAGCTTCTTGAGAAAGATGCTAAGTTTAACTTCAATAATGATTGCATGGGATCTTTTGAATTTTTGAAGCTCAAGTTGATAACTACTCACATCATCACTTCTCCAAATTGGAGTGTGCCTTTTGAACTCATGTGTGATGCAAGCGACGTAGCGATTGGGCCTATTTTGGGGCAACGCATAAACAAGATTTTTCATACGGTCTATTATGCTAGTAAGACCATGAATAGTGCTCAATTCAACTATATTGTTATGGAGAAAGAGATCCTTACTATTGTGTTTGCAATTGAGAAGTTCCGCACATACTTGATGGGTGCAAAAGTCATTGTCCACACGGATCATGCGGCGCTTTGTTATCTTATAAGCAAAAAGGACTCCAAAGCTCGATTTTTGAGATGAGTGCTCTTGTTACAAGAGTTTGATATTGACATCCAAGATAAAAAAAGGTAGTAAAAAACAAGTGGCAGACCACTTGTCTCGTTTGGAGGAGGAGGAGAGGCCGCATAATGGCCTTAAAATAAATGACTCCTTCCCAAATGAGCAACTCTTGGCAATTTCATTGAAAGAGGTGCCATGGTTCACGAATTTAGCAATTTTTCTTGTGTGCAGAATCATCTCGGATGAGCTCTCTTCAAGTCAAAGGAAGAAGCTCAAACGGTATTTCCAAGATTATTATTGGGATGAATCATACCTTTTCCGGATTTGTACGGATGGGGTGATTAGAAGATGTGTACCAGAAAAAGAGCAAGGTGAAATTCTTGGGGCTTGTCATTCTTCGCCATATGGTGGTCATCATGGTGGGACGAGAACGACAACCGAAATGCTTAGTTGTGGTTTCTATTGGCCTACTCTTTACAAATTTGCTAGTGAGTTCGTGAAAAAATGTGATGAATGTCCACGGGATGGTGGAATCTCAAAGAAAAATGAAATGCCTCTCACAACCATTTTGGAGATTGATATTTTCATTGAGTGGGGTATTGACTTCATGGGCCCTTTTGTGAGTTCTTGTGGAAACACCTACATCTTGGTCGCGGTGGATTATGTGTCCAAATGGGTTGAGGTCGTTGCTTTACCCAACAATGAGGCGAGAAGTGTGGTGTCTTTCTTGAAGAAGAATATTTTTACAAGGTTCGGTACTCCACGTGCAATTATAAGCGATGGGGGTCACATTTTTGCAACAAGGCTTTCGACACTTTAGTTAGCAAGTATGGTGTTACTCACAAAGTCACGACTCCCTACCACCCACAAGCTAGTGGGCAAGTGGAAGTCTCCAACCGGGAGATAAAGAGTATCTTCTCCGAAATGGTGAATGCTAATCGGACGGATTGGTCCAAGAAGCTTGATAATGCATTATGTCGCCATATCGGTTTGTGTTCGGGAAAGCTTCTTATCTTTTGATGGAACTAGAGCACAAGGCCATGTGGGCGTTAAAGAAGTTGAAACTTGATTTGGATGTAGCCGCTTACTTGAGGGTTGCACATTTGAATGAATTGGATGAGTTCTGTTACCATGCTTATGCTAGTTCGTCTACAAAGAAAAGATGAAATATCTTCATAACAAATACATTTGGAATAAAGAGTTCAAGGTGGGTGATCTTGTATTGTTGTTTTACATAAGGTTGAGGATATTTCCCAGGAAGCTAAAATCCAACTAGAATGGTCCTTTTGAAATTGTGGGTGTGACACCTTTTGGTGCATTAGACTTGAAGAACAAAAATAATAAAGTATTCTGAGTCAATGGTCACACAGGTGAAGCACTACTTGGGAAAAGTTGGAGATAGCCACGTTGTGGTGGTCATTCATTTCACTTGAGGGAATTATGCGTCGTGTCGTGACATTAAATCAGGTGCTTCTTGGGAGGCAACCCATGTCCTTTTCCTTTTTCTTTTTGTAGACTTTTCCTTTTTTGGTTAGGCGTTATTTATGTTCTAACTTGATTTGAAGTATGCTACAGGGGTGAGTATGACTTACAAGAATTGTGGACAAATATATGGCCAAGTGTTCAAGAGAGTGCGGACGACACTTTATTTGTGCGGACCACACATTTTTAGGTGCCATAGCAGATGAGCATTGCGGACGCACATTTATCCTGCGGACCACATAATTGAAACGTCAAAAATACCTATCACACCCCCTTTTTCCCCTCTGGGAGAGAGAAGTTCGGGTTCCGACATTCATGGGGGGTAATAACTCATCTCCTTTTGGGAATTGGGTATTTGAAGAGTCTCCACCTAACGAGTTATGGTGCGTTAGGGCACCTAGAGCGATTAACTCTTGGATTAGTTTGCATGACTAGATATTAGGGTAAGGGCACGAAATGACCTCGAGGGGAAGGTGTTAGGCACCCCTCGTGGTCCACAACTATGGGTCCCGGCCGAACTTATATTTACGAATTAGTCCATTAATAGATAAAAGTTGAATCAGATAGGTTGCAAGTAAAGCACATTGTATAACTTAAATACAAAATCAAGTTGTATAAAATAAAGTTTTAAACAAAAAGGAATTTTGGGAAAAGGATGAGTCCTAGGTTGATTAGCCTATAGGATCACCCCACACAATGTCCGGTAAACACTCCTCAATGAGGGGCTACACGTGACATTAGCGCGTAGTCATCATATCCCATATCTACCCTTTTCACCCCCTTAGTGGTCATTAAAGTGAGTGTAGGCTAGCGATATTTATTGTGTGCTGTTACACGTCCCTTCTTAATGGTCATGGAAGGATTTAGGACCTCTACTTATATGTGGTTCTAGACAGACCTCTAAGGTTTAAAGGAGAAAATACTAAGGCGACAGGCAAGAACAATTAGGACCTTAGCACATAAGGCAGGAAAGAAGCAATTAAAGGCTCAAGTTTACCTCCACAAACAATGCACATAAGCAGCACGACTTAAACACAAATAATGGCCTTTTGTGAAATAGTATCCTAAGACATGATGTCTAAGTGAATATCAAGACACAAAAGATAGGCAGTTTATTGTCTAGGTGCGTCAAAGTTCCCTAAGGATCTCAAGGATCCGGGGCAGTGCTCACACCTAGACTTGATAACCAAATTGAATAAGTGTAGTGTGGAAGGGCAAGCCTCAGTGTGCCAGAGTTTAGAGGGTTCTCAAGAGGATCCCAAGCCAGTATACACACTGGAGGGGGCAGAACCTAGTGACTTAGGAGTAGGGTGATAGTGTTTAACATAGTTTGAAAGATTTCAGGAGGAAAACAGTATTAAAAGACATTTGCTTGAAATGGTTTTGTAAAACACGTAGGGAGTTATTAAATAATACAATTTTAAAAGGGGTAAGTGATCAGCAATCAACCAAACCAAATACAAAACTAGAAGAAGTTCATCAGCACTTCAATACATGTAGTCAAACAGGTCCACACATCCACTTAGGGGGTAATGAGGATTTGGGGTAAGCATAGGGCACATAGTAAATATAGATACACATAGGTACATAACTAGATGGGCCCTAAAAAGGGGGTCAAGGCTTTTTAAAGTATAGCATGAACTGTAGAGTTAATACAAAATCAAGAAGCTTAGGATAGCCAATTACTTTACACAGGAATGGGGCATGCCAGGGATCAGGGAAACATAAACACATTAATACATACTAGAAGGGGATACTAAGGGGTATATACCATGCAGTAAAGAAGACAATGAAGTAGACATGCTAATTACAGGTTGAACAACAAAACCATAGGTAAAAACATATTAGAAACATGACAAATTGAAGTATAGGAGGAACATATTGTTTTTGGGACTTGAATTAAAAATGGAACATACCAGTAAAGGGGTAATAAACACAAAGCAAAAGAGAACCCAGTAGTCAGCCTTGGCTTGCAGCCGGCTGACTTTAGACAGTAGTAAGTGACACAAAAGAGAGCAGAAAGCTTTTTAGTGTGAAAGATAGAGTTTTGAACCAATGTTCATATGTTTGTGTTAATGAGAGAGTGTGTATATATAGTAGTTCGAAATTAGATAAAAATAAGGCAAGAATCATAGTAGAATAGTAATTATGGAACCAAATACTAATCAGAATCAAATCAATGCAAGTACCCCTTTAATTAAGGGGTAATCAACCAATGGTAATAGTCAGAAATGATTAAGGAAAGAAATCAAGCAGAGCATAAGATACAAAATAGACAATTAGGGGTAAGTACATAGGGGTTCAATTAAGGAAACAACTAATGAAGAATCAGTAAAATACTTGGTTAACCAAATAAGGTAAGAAAATAAAATAAAGTTGCAGAATATGTAAATAATCGAAAATCAGCATATAGTAAATCATGGAATCAAGGATTTGAAATTACTTATTTAAGGAGAGTAACATGTGTTCCCATGAATAAGCAAATAACCAAGTTAAAACAGGAGAATCGATAGTTTAATGGGAAGTTTTTTCAAATCAAGCCAAGAAACAAGGAGCTCAGAGTTAATCAAAGAGAGAGTCATGAGTCAATGTTTCAGCATATAAATAGAGTGATATAGGAGTAACCAAACATAACAAGCAAAGAGGCAAGTCTTGACCAGTCAAGACAAACACAAGCACATAGAGCTGATGTATGTTAGGCATAAGAAACTCACTAGAAACACATTCGAAGCGAGATAGTCACAAAAACTCAAACAAGAACAGGCCAGTCACAAATTCAAACTAAGAAACCTAGAAAAATTAGGGCTTTCAACATAGGCGAGTTGAAAAGGTAGTAAACTCATAGAATCAGTTGAAATATACAAGAAACAAAAGTTTAAACATAAAAATTAGTTTTAATAAAGTTTTAGAAGAAGTTCCAAAACCCTAATTTTAGAAGAAGACAAGCAGCATTTGGAATCAACGATTCTCATAAAAGAGTTCCAAGGACAGTGTATAACATTAAATAAGCAAACTCGAATCGTTATAAATCTATACAGATCTAAGAGATATAGAAAGAAATTAGGGTTTCAGAAGAAATCCATATAGAGATGAAAGAACCGGGCGGGATGTTTTGAAAGGCAGAGGCTGGACTCCGGTCTTCGAGTTGCCTACATATCCCTGATTTTACAGGAATCAGGCCATGTTTAGTTCTGGATTCATCTGCGGAATATGCCGATAAAATTACTGCAAGAACGGACATGCGATGCGGAAGAGATTATGGTGAGTAGTTAAAGCTCGGGACGGTTGGAGGGAACTGGAGCAAGATCTCTCCTACTAGGATAGTGGTTGCTTACTAGTTACCTGCAAATAAAAGATGCTAAAAACGTGTATTTGCAAAAAATTATACATGATGCAAATTCCCTTTGGACCATGAAGGTTGTCTTCAGACGGTTAAAGATGACATCCTCAGACCATGACCTACTGGGCCATGAATTGTTCAATGAGGGATTCGCCGACCATGAAATGATATTCTCAAGCCATGAAGATGGTGCCTCCGAACCATGACGCCTTTGAATAATGATATGCAAGTTTGAGAGATCCTCCGGCCATGGCATAGTGCCTTCCGGCTATGAGAATGATGCCTTTAGATTATGATGCCTTTGGATAGGTTGGCAATATTTTAGCCCATAATATGCAATAGTCATGATATTATCAAGACAATGCTTAGTCTTGTGAAATGGAGAAGGCAAAGTTTAGCCCGATTGGAAAGCGAATAAGGAGTGCTTAGAAATAAAACAATATTCGTGCAAAGAGGGACATTGTGTAATCCCATGCAAATAGGGAGGCAGGGCTTAGCCTCAATGCAAGTATGGAGTCAAGGATTAGACTCATACAAATTGGAGGCAGGGGTTAGCCTCATACAAATGGGGAGGAAAGGATTAGACATGGAGTCAAGGATTAGACTCATGCAAATAGGGAGTTAGGGATTAGACTCATCCAAATAGGAAGGCAGGGATTAGCCTCACGGAGTCAAGGATTAGACTCATATAAATGGGGAGGCAAGGATTAGCCTCATGGAGTCAAGGATTAGACTCATGCAAGTATGGAGGTAGGGATTAGCCTCAGGCAAATGGGGAGGCAATGATTAGCCTCATGCAAGTATGGAGGCAGAGATTAGCCTTATGGAGTCAAGGATTAGACTCGTGCAAATGGGGAGGCAAGGATTAGCCTCATGCAAGTGTAGAGGCAGGGATTAGCCTCTCGGAGTCAAGGATTAGACTCATGCAAATGAGGAGGCAAGGATTAGCCTCATGGAGTCAAGGATTAGACTCATGCAAGTATGGAGGCAGGGATTAGCCTCATGCAAATGGGGAGGCAAGGATTAGCCTCATACAAGTATGGAGGCAGGGATTAGCCTCATGGAGTCAAGGATTAGACTCATGCAAATGGGGAGGCAAGGATTAGCCTCATGCAATTGGGGAGGCAAGGATTAGCCTCATGCAAGTATGGAGGCAGGGATTAGCCTCATGGAGTCAAGGATTAGACTCATGAAATTGGGGAGGCAAGGATTAGCCTCATGGAGTCAAGGATTAGACTCATGCAAATGGGGAGGCAAGGATTAGCCTCATGCAAATGTGGAGGCAGGGATTAGCCTCATGCAGGTGTAGAGTCAGGGATTAGACTCATGCAAGTATGGAGGCAAGGATTAGCCTCATGTAGAGAGCAAGTAGCAAATAAGAGTAGTATATGTCTTAGCTGGAAATATATTTGGTGTCTGATGGCCTAATTGATAGTGAATTATCTTTGTGTATACATGTTTTGCGAATGCTATTGTTACATCGAATGTACTTGTGTTCAAAGAAAAATTGTAAGTTTTGTGGGTGGAAAGGTTGGTTCGTGCTCCTGTCGGCTTGCTTTGCTTTGCTCCGTTCTGAAAGCCTTTCGAGTTCCCATGAGTGACACCTGACCGTTATAAAAATAGAATTTTCAAAAATATGCAATTATTGATAAAAATAGAGTTGTTTTAGAAACGTATTGATATATCAAGTAATTTTGATGAACTAGTGACTGTAACATGTCTCAAAGGCATTGTAGCTATCTCATATTGTAATTTTGAGGGTCCTCCTCAAAATTCTGCCCTAGTTTGGTAGATGATCTTTGACCGTTTGTGGATAATGGGTCTTGCTGGATCTTTTTCGGAATTTTTAGAATCCTTCTCAAAATTCTGCCCCGGTTTCTTAACTGATTACTAACTTTCTGGCATGTTGGCATTGGTTGGACTTGCTCCAGAATTTTGAGGATCATCCTCAAATTCTGCCCCAGTTTTTGAACTTGGGGGGGAGGAAATGGAAATTTTATTATGATATGATCGAACCTATAAGGCTGCCTACGTGTCCCCTCTTAAACGGGAATCAGGTCAAGCGTAGTTCAATTACATCAAGTGAGGAAATGCAAAATATCTAAGTATAGTATCTCTTGACTGCGTCTGAATTGATTGGTTTTAGCCAAATTTCTCCGTCCATTTCTTCAAGTATGAGTGTTCCTCCTGTCAATACCTTGTGAACCATGTAAGGACCTTGCCAGTTGGGGGAGAATTTCCCTTTGGCTTCATCTTGATGTGGGAAGATCTTCTTCAGCACCAACTGACTTAGTGCAAATTGCCTTGGTTTGACCCTTTTGTTGAAAGCTCTAGACATTCTGTTCTGGTAAAGTTAGTCGTGGCATACTGCATTCATCTTTTTTCCATCAATAAGGGCCAATTGTTCATAGCGACTCTTTATCCACTCTGCATCGCTGAGTTCAGTTTCTTGTATGATTCTTAAAGAAGGAATCTCTACCTCGGATGGGATGACAGCCTCGGTACCATAAATCAACATGTAGGGAGTTGCCCCGGTTGATATGCGAATCGTGGTGCGGTACCCCAACAGAGCAAAGGGTAACTTCTCGTGCCATTGTTTGTGGTTCTCTACCATTTTCCTTAGTATCTTCTTGATGTTTTTGTTGGCGGCTTCTACGGCTCCATTCATCTGAGGTCTGTAGGCTGTGGAATTATTGTGCTTGATTTTGAAAGTTTCACACATAGCTTTCATCAGATCACTGTTGAGATTGGTGGCATTATCAGTAATAATGGACGTAGGAACCCCGAATCGGTAAACAATACGATCTTTGACAAAATCTGTGACGACTTTCTGTGTCACAGCTTTGTAAGATGCAACATCTACCCATTTCGTGAAGTAATCAATGGCTACCAGAATAAACCTGCATCCATTTGAAGGAGCAGGCTCAATCAGACCAATAACATCCATTCCCTAGGCAGTGAATAGCCAAGGTGAGCTTGTTGCATTGATCTTATTCGGCGACACTTTTATCATATCGGCATGCACTTGACATTGAAAGTATTTGCGAACATACTGAATGCAATCTGTCTCCATGGTCATCCAAAAATAACCAGCTCTGAGTATCTTCTTTGCCAAGACGAAACCATTCATGTGCGGACCACAGGTCCCAGCATGCACATCCTCAAGTAGCTTAGAAGTTTCCTTTGCGTCAACACATCTTAGTAAACCCAAATCAGGAGTTCTTCTGTTCAAGTTTCCTCCGCCGTGGAAGAAGTGTTTGACAATCTCCAGAGTGTGTGTTTCTGTATGTGATTTACATGCTCCGGGTATTCTCCTTTCGATAAGTACTCCTTGATATCATGGAACCAAGGCTTTCCATCTGCTTCTTCCTCGACATGAGCACAATATGCCGGCTGATTATGGATCCTCACCGGAATGGGATCAATGTAGTTCTTATCTGGATATTGTATCATGGATGACAAAGTGGCCAATGCGTCGGTAAACTCATTCTGAATTCTGGGCACATGTCGAAATTCTATATTTGTAAACCTCTTTCTTAATTCCTGCACATGGTTCAGATATGGCAATATCTTGGAATTCTTAGTGGCCCATTCTCCTTGTACCTGGTGCACAAGAAAATCTAAATCACCAATCAACAGCAGCTCCTGAATGTTCATATCGATTGCCATGTTGAGCCCTAGTATGCAGGCTTCATATTCTGCCATGTTGTTGGTGCAAGGAAATCTGAGTTTGGCAGATACCGGATAATGTTGACCCATTTCTGATACCAAGACTTCTCCAATGCCCACTCCTTGGAAATTTGCGGCTCCATCAAAGAACATCCTCCAACCATCGTATGCTTCGGTAATGTCTTCTCCTACGAACGACACTTCTTCATCAGGAAAATATGTTTTCAAAGGCTCGTATGCCCCTCCTACCAGATTTTCAGCAAGATGATCTGCCAATGCTTGTCCCTTGACCTCCTTTTGAGTTATATAGACGATATTGAACTCACTTAGCAGTATCTTCCATTTAGCCAACTTCCCAGTAGGCATGAGTTTCTGAAATATGCACTTCATCCATCCTGGATATGAGGTAGGTAGTGTAGGCACAGAAGTAATGCCTCAATTTCTGGGTTGTCCAGGTCAAAGCATAGCAAGTGCGTTCAAGCAAAGAATACTGTGCTTCATAAGGTGTGAACTTCTTACTCAAGTAATATATCGCTTGCTCCTTCCTTCATATCTCGTCATGTTGTCCCAAAACACATCCGAATGGTCCATCTAATATAGATAGATAGAGTAGCAAAGGTCGTCCTGGTTCTGGCGGGACTAGAACTGACGGTGTGGATAGGTACTCCTTGATTTTGTCAAAAGCTTTTTGACAATCCTCGGCCCAACTTGTTTCGGCATCCTTTCTTAGCATCTTGAAGATGGGTTCACATATGATTGTGGACTGTGCTATGAATCGACTGATGTAGTTGAGACGTCCTAGGAAGCTCATCACATCCTTTTGCTTTTAGGTGGTGGTAACTCCTGAATAGCCTTGACTTTAGACGGATCCAGCTTGATCCCTCGACGAATGACGATTAATCCCAATAACTTTCCTGCGGTAACCCTAAATGCATACTTTGCGGGGTTCAATTTCAAATTGTACCTCTTAGCCTATCGAAGAACTTCCTCAAGTCTATTATGTGATATGCGGCCCTCTTGGATTTGATAATGACATCGTCCACATACACCTCTATTTCTTTGTGTATCATATCATGGAAGATGGTTGTCATGGCTCTCATGTGAGTGGCCACAGCATTCTTCAGACCGAACGACATCATCTTGTAATAGTACACACCCCACGGTGTGATGAAAGCTATCTTCTCTACATCTTCTTCATCCATCCAAATCTGGTGATAACCCATGAAGCAATCTACAAAGGATTGGAGTTCATGCTTGGCACAATTATCGATCAAGATGTGTATATTTGGCAGTGGGAAGTCATCCTTGGGACTTGATCTGTTTAAATCCCAATAGTCAACACATACTCGGACCTTCCCATACTTCTTCGGAACTAGCACAATGTTAGCTAACCAGGTTGGGTACTCAACCACCCTGAGAACTTTGGCTTTGATCTGCTTGGTAAATTCCTCCTTGATTTTCAAGCTCATGTCTGGTTTGAACTTTCTGAGTTTCTATTTTACTGGCGGACACATGGGATTAGTAGGTAACTTATGAGCAACTATGGAAGTGCTCAAACCGGTCATGTCATTATATAACCATGCAAAAATGTCCTCATATTCTTTTAGGAAACGAATGTACCATTCCTTCTCTGTTGGTGACAAGTGAATGCTGATGCGGGTCTTCTTGACGGTCTCGGCGTCTCCCAAATTTACTGCTTCGGTCTCGTCCAGGTTGGACTTAGGCTCATTTTCAAAATTTTCAACCTCCCTGACGATCTCCTTGGGTATCTCATCTTCTTCCTCTGAATCACTTTTCTCATGTTGCGTTGCCTCATTACATGTCACAGTCACTGGTTCATTAGGAAAAGTAATAATAATGTTGTGGAAAGAAAAAGTGTAAAGATAGTAGTGAATAATAAAAAAGAAAAGTATTTGATTAAAACTTGAAAAATTGTCCAGAAAAAGCATAGCTGGATGAATCGAGCATTTATTTTGAAAAAAGTAAAGATTAAAAATGAAACTACAGGAAATTTTAAATGCCCAGAACGACTATAGAAGTAAATTTTGTCAAGCTACCCAGGGACTCGACGGCCTCGGGATGGTGTGGCGGTCCAATTTCTGAGAACAGCTCCCTTCGCCACAGTCTGAATAGTGAGGCCTTCTTCCTCCTCCTCCTCCTCAATTATGGCACCGCAGTCCATGCCCTCATCCTCCAAGAACAAATTCTTCAACCCAGCTAGTGCTTCTTCCTCTACAGTTCCCTATATTGTGTCAGCTTGATAAAAAGCCTATTCCAAACATGGCACCGGTTGCTCAAGAGGGTAATACGGCCCACACTATGGAGGCGACCAATTCCTGTACTCTTGCCATGTGTACTGGTATCTGAGCCCAAAAGTGGTACCATGATTTTTCAGCTGTATTGGTTTGGTGATGCCTTGGAGGTTCTTTCCCAATCCTTTGCCGAGTTCATATCCAGACCATGCTAGTGCTTTCTATTTTGTTACTCCACCACTTATCCTTCTCGATCGCATTGACCCGTTCAATGTGATGATATGTTTACCCTCCTAGACTTCTTCTATGTCCAATGTCCGTGATGGTTTGACTAGCATAGATGGGGTTACTCCCATCTCTGTGAATAATTACCTCCTAGCGGTTCCATTCAAATTTCACAGCTTGATGTAGTGTGGAAGGCACGGCTCTAGCAGCGTGGATCCATGGTCGGCCCAACAAAAGATTATATGAGGTTGGTATGTCAAGCACTTGGAATTCAACGTCGAACCAAGTTGGCCCCATCTGCAAGCAAAGGTTGATTTCCCTGATCGTGGCCCTCTAGGACCCATCAAAAGCCTTCACATTCATGCTTCATACCCGTACCTCATGGAAACCTTTGTCCGACCTTTTCAGAGTGTCCAATGGACAAATATTTAGGCTCGAACCTCCATCAACCAGGACCCTAGCAATGAACTTGTCTTCAAATTGTATCGTGATATGCAGTGCTCGATTGTGATTCAAGCCCTCAGGCGATAGCTCATCTTCATGGAAGATAATCTTATGGCTCTCCAATACTTGTCCAACCATGTTGGCCATTTCTCTACCAGTAATGTTACTGGGTACATAAGCCTCACTCAATACTTTTATCAAAACGTTCTTGTGTGCCTCTGAATTCTTCAATAGTGACAGGATAGATATCTGAGCAGGGACTTTATTCAGAGGGTCAACAACAGAATACTCCTTTGCCTGTACTTTCCTTCACAAGTCATCTGGCCTGGTCTCAATGATAGGCTATCTAGTGGTGGCCTCCTTACTTGAACCTCCCAGGTGTTCAGGTGTATAGACTCTTCTAGTTCTAGTCATTCCTTGTGCAGCGTCATACTCCCCTACCTTGGCCTTCCTTTTTTTCCGAGCCTCGTCAACATAATCCCAATGTATTACTTTTGAGTTGAATGGGGGTGTGGTTGATTCTGTCACAGTAAAAGGTGTGACCACTTCTACTTCAAATGGAGCAGAGGTGGCTGAGGGCAGAGCCACTTCCACCTCGAATAGAACTGATGCAATTACCTCAACCTCAATTGGGGACTGAGTCTGTACCACAATAGGGGTAAGTGAGACTGCAACTTTAAAGTCATCGCCTTCTCAAATAAGCCCAATCGACCCCTCAAGGTCCCATTCTTCATTTGTCTCTATCACATGTACACCATCACTTCTGTGATCAGAGAGGGGATTGTTGCGGACATTAGGTGCGGCTTCCTTTGCTTGTATGACCTTGTTGTCAATCAGCGTCTGGATTTTATCCTTCAATGTTCGGTACTCAACAGTGGTGTGCCATTTCATACCAGAATGGTACGCACAAGTTTTGTTTGTATTGACCCATTGGGATAGATTTCTAATGTCGCAGCGGGAACAAGGGTGACGTAACCTGCAGCTTTCAACCTTTCATACAATTGGTTGATGGGCTCAGCAATGGCGGTGTATTGTATGGGTAGCTTGCGGTCGAAATTGGGTCTTGGTCTTGGATAGTTTTGGCGAGCTGGTGGTGATTGGAAGTGGGATGGTTGGGAGTTATAGGTGTGATGGACAGTGGCGGGTTGAGAATATCTGGGAGATGAAGGTTGATATGTAGGCGGTGATGCTTAGTATGTGGGTGGAGATGTTTGGTAGGTGGGTGGAGGTGTTTGATATGTGAGTGGAGATTTTGGGCATTGGACCACCATTACTGCCCCAACATCTCTCTTCTTTGATATGCCACCTGATTGTAGTGCCTTATTCGTGGCTTGCAAGGCCTCAAAGTTTGTTACCATCCAATTCTTTATTCCTTATTCGATTCTTTCTCCAAGTTTGATGATGTTAGAGAATTTGTGATTTTTGATAACCATCAACCTTTCATAGTATTGAGGATCTTGTGCTCTAACGAAGAACTTGTTCATTTGTTCTTCATACAAAGATGGCCTAACCTTGGCTGCTTCCGACCTCCAACGAGTACCATACTCACGGAAAGTCTTAGTAGGTTTCTTCTTAAGATTCTGAATGTAAAAAACATCTGGTGCATTTTCTGTGTTGAACCTGAATCGGTCCATGAAATCCAACACCATGCTTACCCAATTGGACCATTTCTTGGGATTTTGGCTGATATACCAAGACAAGGCATCCCCAGTAAGGCTCCTTATAAAGAGCTTCATCTGGATCTTTTCATCTTTCCCGACCCCGACAAGCTTGTCACAATAGGTCCTTAGATGAATCCTAGGGTCACCTGTACCATCGAACATTTCGAACTTGGGAGGTTTGTACCCCTCTCGCAGTTCGACATCCGACTGTATGCACTGATCTTCATAGTTTAAACCATATATTCCTCTGTCACCTTGAACATCTTGAACTCGGCTTGTTAGCTTCTTGAGTTCTTCAACCATGCTTTTAATGAGCAGGTCCTTCTCGGAGGATTCTGGTGCATATGAGGTTGGTTGGGTAGAGGGAGGTACAATTTCCACATATATAGGGTTTCTTTGATGGGTGCTAGGAACTTGGGTGTAGTGATGGTCATTGGTGGAGTTTTGGGGATCGGGAATGGGTGGTGGTATGTTTGGGGAGTGTGGTAAGTGGTGGTTGGTGGGTACTGAATTGGTTAATGGTGATGTTGCGGTGGAGTTGGTAATGGGTTGGGATTCTGGGGTGGAGTTGCATATTGATTTGGTGCGGGAGGATTTTGTGGGTGTTGGTTTTGTGTGCTTTGGGGAGGTGTCGAGTTCTTTATGTTTTGTTGGTGGATATCGGGGACATTGAGGATGAGTGACAAATTTGGAAATTTGCAAACCTACTCAAGTTCTCCTTACAATTATAGTATCTTTTGTTCAAGTCTCAAAACCAGATCATTCGGGGCCGGAGTACTACGACCATCTGAAGTCTCCGTGTTCTCAATATTCTCCTTTTGGATACAACTTAGGTCGTCCATTTTTTGCTTTTCCCCTGCCTTTTGTGTTGCTTAAAAGAGAAGGAGGTGGAGGGCCTCTAGATCTGGTGTGATATGCTGATGAGGCTAGTATAAGTGAACCAACCTAAGAGGATGGGAATAACAATAAAAATAAGCAAAAACAAAAGGTAACAAGTTAGTGAGGATCCTGAAACGTTTGCAGTATTTAAACACATATTGCGAAAATGTAAATTCGTGCCTTATTTTGGGAACCTTGTTGGGCCCGAGGTGAGCCTAGCGAGAAATAAACTTGGAGAACTTTTAATTCCAATAAATGCTTCATTTCATAATATAAAAATAGACGAATCCCAAAACGACACTAAGATAATAATAAGATAAGTCACTACTGGCACTTGGCCTTATTACATTTTCAGGAAAAACAAGTAAATCTAGCCTATTTGGTCCCAGAAGGACCTTCTCCAGATTCGATCTTCCGGACTCCATCATATAGATCCCCCAGTTCGCGCAGCCCCAACAGTAAGTAGGCTTTGGCCAAATGTCCTCCTTCAGCTCCTTTAGCGTTCTGGCAATTTTCAATCCTCTTTATGACTTTGCCCTCCAACTCCACTATTCCTCGCTCCAGATATTCCAGTTTCCTATTGGAAGTGATTGTCATTTCTTTCCATTCCTCGATCAACTTCACATTCCTTTCGTGTATTTCCTGGTGCTCATTCTCAGAGTCGTGGACCCTCTTGTGCGGCATGTTGTATTTGACCTGAGCTTCAGCTTCCTCATCTATGTTTCTATTCCCTCGACCGGTCCCTAGTGTCACCATCCCTTTTAGATTGTCCTCTAACCATGCTGGGTAGAGAGGCTCGCATCCTGCATGATACCTGTCTGGCTCAACAATGTTCTTCTCCACAATGATTTTGTAGTGCCACATGTGCTGAGCTTGGCACTTGTAAGGGACATCGTCATCTTGAAAGTCTGCCCTAAAATGACTCATCTTGACAACCCTTGGTACAACCTGTTTCCTGCCTGCTTGCCTCATAACTCGCTTAGGGAAATATGGGTATATCCCTCTCAATCCGATCAACACCAAGTGCGGAGCATCCCTGGACCTGATAATAAATTCGTCTGTTGGGAACCATTCAAACATCTACTGTACCTGTTCCTCGGTCAGATTGTTGAAGAACTCTACCCATTCTTTGGTGCATTCCGGCTGAGCAAATTTGTCTGGAATGTAAGTTATCTGGTGATGGAAGGCAATATGGTCGTTCCAAGCCCTTTGCGGAAATTCTTGGTGATAGCGGCCCTTTTGGAAATGCTCCAGCAACCATAACTGCAGCAACGAATTGCAACTCTCGAAATACTTGATCCCTCTTTAACAGCGCTCCGGAGCCCTGTAGATATCGTCTATGATCAAGGGGACTATGGTATATGTCTGTCCATTAATCCCTTCCATCAGAGTCTTGGCGACCATGGTCAATCTAGAGTGGATTCTTCCCTTTTTCATTGGGAACACTATCAAGCCTAGGAAGCACACAATGAATAAAAACACTCTGCGGTGGATGTGACCCAGAGAAGTGAGAGAGATCTCATCATGGTAAGTACGGAAAGACTTGTTATGGCCATACCTCTCGTACAGGTATTCGAAAGGTATGTAAGATTCTTTTAAGCACACTAGGTCGACATTCTTCTTCAGCCCCATTATCTTCAAAAATCCCCTGTCTGTACGGTTTTCTGATACCAATAGCCCGGGACTATACCAAGTCAATCCTGCAAGCACTCCAATTTCCTCTAGAAGCGGTGTCATTTCTATATTGCCGAAACTAAACACGGCCCTTTCACTATCCCAGAATAAAGTGGCAGCTTCGATCAATTTGTTGTTTGGCTCGATATTTAGCAAGGAGGGCAGGTTACCCAGGTACTTTCTCACATATTTATGGTCACTTAAGGAAAGGTCCTTCCACCAATCTAGCAGCAATGGTGGAATGTTGCTAACCATACCGAATCTAGGGACCTCGTGCCTCATTTTCTGTAAAACAAAAAGGTTAGACTTTACCCCCACCGGACTCGACTATTTATACATTTATGATCAACATATCGGCATTTAGTTCTCCAAATTAATGCACAGAACGTGGTTGTGTCCGTTGGGATTATGGAAAACCCGATGGACTATGGATAAGGCTTATCTTAAAGAATCATTATGTGAAAAACATAATTGATCCGACTAGGTTTGACCATGATGCATGCACAATTTTAACTAGAGTAAGGTTTCTATGGGGTTTTAGACTGGTACCCACAACTCGAAGGGGAAGGCACGGAACTGTTAACTGCACTGCTGATCGGCTGGTTTTACCCCAAATAAGCCTTTCCGAATTTAAGAGTAGTAAATAGGAAGAGCGCAACCACTCATTAAAGCGTTGCTATAGGATTTGATACGCATGAGTGAAATATGATGCATAGCATGATTTATGCAGCAATTAATAACATATAGTCAAGTATTTTCACGTAGGAAAAATAAATACAGCATTTAAATAATTGAAAGAGAGTTACAGAAAAAGGAAAATAAAGAGACAAGTCAGTGTTAGGGATAAAGAACCATAAATGCTTAAAACAAATGGATAGTTAAATTCAAATAAGAGAGAAGGGTACGGAATAAAGCATGTTTGGACTAATTTGTAAAGAGATAAGTTTATTATGGTAAGAGCCTAAAGGTATCCCCAACAGAGTTGCCATGCTGTCGCGCCCCCTTTTTCCCCTCCGCGGAGAGAGAAGTCCGGGTTCCGACATTCATGAGGGGTAATAACTCATTTCCTTTTGGGTATTGGGTATTTGAAGAGTCGCCACCTAACGGGTTATGGTGTGTTAGGGCACCTAGAGCGATTAACTCTTGGATTGGTTTGCATGACCAGAGATTAGGGTAAGGGCTCGAAATGACCTCGAGGAGAAGGTGTTAGGCACCCCTCGTGGTCCACAACTATGGGTCCCGGCCAAACTTATATTTACGAATTAGTCCATTAACAGATAAAAGTTGAATCAAATAGGTTGCAAGTAAGCACGCTGTATAACTCAAATAATAAGATAAAGATTTTGAACAAGTTGTAAAAAACAAAGTTTTAAACAAAAAGGAATTTTGGGAAAAGGAGGATTCCTAGGTTGGTTAGCCTATAGGATCACCCCACACAATGTCCGGTAAACACTTCTCAATGAGGGGTTACACGTGACATTAGCGCGTAGTTATCATATCCCATATCTACCCTTCCCACCCCCTTAGTGGTCATTAAAGCGAGTGTTGGTTAGCGATCTTTATTGCGTGTTGTTACCCGTCCCTTCTTAATGGTCCTGGAGAGATTTAGGACCTCTACCTATAGGTGGTTCTAGACATACCCCTAAGGTTTAAAGGAGAAAATACTAAGGCGACAGGAAAGAACAATTAGGACCTTAGCACATAAGGCAGGAAAGAAGCAATTAAAGGCTCAAGTTTACCTCCACAAACAATGCACATAAGCAGCACGACTCAAACACAAATAAGGGCATTTTGTTAAACAGTATCCTAAGACATGATGTCTAAATGAATATCAAGACACAGAAGATAAGCAGTTTATTTTATAAACTCAGAAGTAATGGCCCTATCAGTTTGCCTACTGATTTATTGAGCATGTTAAATTTGAACAACATTAAGTGACAGAAATAGTTTCAGAATTGCAAGATTTTGAAAACACCCTATAGGCTTGCTTATACGCGGAATACTGATAACTACATTTTATATAGTAAAACAAGGCAGGTTTTTCAAAACAGACTCTTGAATCCTTATAGGCATGTTGTCTTATGATAGATTAAAGCAATTTTTAAAAATTCATTTCAAGGAAAACAAACCACTAATTAAACTAGTTTCGAAATGAACTAATCGTGGACTGGATTGACTTATTCAAACTAAACTGGTTTAAATATCTAGGCAAAATTTCTGGTGTTGTTCCCTATAGGTATGATCTAATTGTGATTAAAAACTGATGTTAGAAACTGGTAGGCATGGTAACAAATGAAAGAACATATAATATCCGTTATAACAGAAGTTGGATTGGATCATATCCTATAGGCATGCTATCTACTTGTGAAGTTGATTTTAAGATCTACAAACATGATTTTTGTTATTGGAACCACTTGAGACCTATAGGCATGATTTCTAACATGGTAAGGCAAACATAGCAAAAAAATAAAGTCCTATAGGCATGGTTTCTACTCGTATTATCCCATAAATATGTAACTACCATCCTTTTTACTAGTTATCCCAATATTTATTTACAAATTATTACAGACCATATGAATAAATTACATAAAAAGATTAAAGAAAAAAGGAAAAGAAGAAGTTACACTATAGGGAGCCTAAGCAGGTCCAAGTGATTTCCCAAAACCTCCAATAGCTTCAGATGCCAATTTCATAGACAACATCATTGTCTAGGTGCGTCAAAGTTCCCTAAGGATCTCAAGAATCTCGGGCAGTGCTCACACCTAGACTTGGTAACCAAATTGAATAAGTGCAGTGTGGAAGGGCCAACCTCAGTGTGCCAGAGTTCAGAGGGTTCTCAAGAGGATCCCAAGCCAGTACACACACTGGAGGGGGCAAAACCTAGTGGCTTAGGAGTAGGTGATAATGTTTGACATAGTTTGAAAGTTTTCAGGAGGAAAATAGTATTAAAAGACATTTGCTTGAAATGGTTTTGTAAAACACATAGGGAGTTATTGAAAAATACAATTTTAAAAGGGGTAAGTGATCAGCAATCAACCAAACCAAATACAAAACTAGAAGAAGTTCATCAGCACTTCAATACATGAAGTCAGACAGGTGCACACATCCACTTAGGGAGTAATGGGGATTCGGGGTAAGCATAGGGCACATAGTAAACATATATACACATAGGTACAGAACCAGAAGGGCTCTTAAAATGGGGTCAAGGCTTTTTAAAGTATAGTATGAACTGTTGAGTTAATACAGAATCAAGAAGCTTAGGATAACCAATTACTTTACACAGGAAGGGGGCATGTCAGGGATCAGGGAAATATAGACACATTAAGACATACTATAAGGGGATCTTGAGGGGTATATAGCATGCAGTAAAGAAGACAATGAAGTAGACATGCTAATTGCAGGTTGAATAACAAAACCATAGGTAAAAGCATATTAGAAACATGACAAATTGAAGTAATAAGAGGAGCATATTGTTTTTGGGACTTGAATTAAAATTGGAACATACCAGTAAAGGGGGTAGTAAACACAAAGTGAAAGAGAACCCAGTAGTCAGCCTTGCCTTGCAGACGGCTGACTTTAGACAGTAGTAAGTGACACAAAAGAGAGCAGAAAACTTTTTAGTATGAAAGAGAGAGTTTTTGAACCAATGTTCGTGTGTTTGTATTAATTAGAGCGTATGTATTTGTAGTAGTTTGAAATTAGTTAAAAATAAGGCAAGAATCATAGTAGCATAGTAATTATGGAACCAAATACTAATCAGAATCAAATCAATGCAAGTACTCCTTTAATTAAGGGGTAATCAACCAAAGGTAATAGGCAAAAATGATTAAAGAAAGAAATCAAGTAGAGCATAAGGTACAAAATAGACAATTAGGGGTAAGTACATATTGGTACAATTAAGGAAACAACTAATAAAAAATCAGTAAAATATTCGGTTAACCAAATAAGGTAAGAAAACAAAATAAAGTTGCAGAATATGGAAATAATCAAAAATCAGCATATAGTAAATCATGGAATCAAGGATTCAAAATTACTGATTTAAGGAGAGTAGCATGGGTTCTCATGAATAAGAAAATAAACAAGTTAAAATAGGAGAATCGATAGTTTAAAGGGAAGTTTTTTTCAAATCAAGCCAAGAAACAAGGAGCTCAGAGTTAATCAAGGAGAGAGTCATGAGTCAATGTTTCAGCATATAAATATAGTGATATAGGAGTAACCAAACATAGCAAGCAAAGAGGCAAGTCTTGACCAGTAAAGACGAACACAAGCACATAGAGCTGATGTAGGTTAGGCATAAGAAACTTAGTAGAAACACATTCGAAGCGAGATAGTCGCAGAAACTCAAACAAGAACAGGCCAGTCACAAAATCAAACGAAGAAACCTAGAAAAATTAGGGCATTCAACATAGGCGAGTTGAAAAGGTAGTAAACTCACAGAATCAGTTCAAATATGAAAGAAACAAAAGTTTAAACATAAAAATTAGTTTAAATAAAATTTTAGAAGAAGTTCCAAAACCCTAAATTTAGAAGAAGACGAAAAGCATTTGGAATCAGTGATTCTCCTAAAAGAGTTCCAAGGACAGTGTAAAACATTAAAGAAACAAACTCGAATCATTATAAATCTTTACAGATCTAAGAGATATAAGAAGAAATTAGGGTTTCAGAAGAAATCCATATAGAGATGAAAGAACATGTCTAGAATCCCAAGGATCGTAACAAATACATCATGATTTTTCTCGAAATCACACTGAAGTAGCCAAGAACAGACAAGTGACGAACCCTAGATGCAAGTTGGCATGGCCTTGGGCCCTTGAAGACCTTAGAGAAGGTAAGCATGGCATTAGAGGAGCCATTGGAGGCTTAGGAGTTTATGGGAGATCACTGGAGAAGACCGGAGAAGAGAGGTCGGTGGTTAAAGGGGATAGGGTTAGGTTGAGTTACTGAGAGAGGAGAGGAGATGAGAGAATACAGAAGCGGCGGGTTTGGGAGAATGAGATAGGGTTAGGGTCGTTTAGGATTAAAAAATAAAGGAGTTAATACGGGCCATTGACCTCTTAGATCAACAACCATGATTTAATTGATTCTGGGTCGGGTAGGCGGGTTTAGGGTTTGGGTCGAGTAATTTAATACAAAATTGGGCTGGGGTTGGGTTAAAATTAAGGCTAAAATTGAAATGTAATTTGGCTATATTTTAAATAGCTAATTTATACCTATATAATTTATACTCCCTCTGTTCCAGTTTATGTGAACCTATTTCCTTTTTGGTCCGTTCCAAAAAGAATGAACACTTTCTAAATTTGGTAACAATTTAGCTTAAAGTTACAACTCTACCCTTAATGAGAAGCTTTTATAACCATACAAATACTCTGGGCCCCATTTGGACTTGTTTAGGACCACAAATTCCAAAAGTCTTCATTTTTTTCTTAAACTCCGTGCCCAGTCAAACAGGTTCACATAAATTGGAACGGAGGGAGTATAATATAATAAATAATTTCTAAAAAATAATTTCATGTACTAAAATGATTTAAAATAGATTTTCAACATTTTAAAAATATAGAAGGTCGATTTTATGCATATAAATATAATTATACATTAACATGGCTAATATTAAAATTATATGCAATTTAGATTTAAAAATACAAAATGCAATTATAAAAATATATAAAAAATATTTTAATCTTATTTTGACATAAATATAGAAATTAAATGACTAAATCACCATAACAATAATTTGAGAAATAATTATTGGGGATTTTATGAGTAAAAAGGAAGGAAATAAATCAATTTAAAATCTTTAAAATTATAGAAACATTATAAGAACCTTGTGCATGCTCGTATATACATATATATGTCATTTTGAAAGTATTTATGCATATTAAAAACATATAGGGAAAATTGGGTATCAACAATACCAACTCTCTAAAGTTTAAGCTTGTTAGTGCGGAGGTCGATCTGCGACCACATGTAAAATCTACGGCCACACCCAAAAATGTGCGGACCACAGATTGGTTTCTAATAATGATCGCCAGGTTAAAGAGTGTGGACCGCACATGAAAATGTGTGCCCGCACTCGTCTCTGATCCCTTCTCATTTTGAATGGTATAAATAGAACATGAGGGCTCATTTTACTCTTTTCTCACTTTGAACAAACACTTTCCCTGCTAAGTTTTCTTGGAGATTTCAACTGTCCACACATAGAGTCACCTAGATTACTCACTCAGTGCATTCACTTTATCTGGTATGCTTCAATTTCATAATAATTTTTAAGTTAGTTTAGTTTGTAGATTTTTAATTCTTTTAAGGCCATCTATTATTAGAAGTCCATTGTGTGTCTACGTGGGATAGATCTGAATTGGGTTAACTTGATACATGCTCTATGGGGACTGGGTTAGTGAAATTTCGTGTTTTTACAATGTTGCCATGCCTATTTGTGCAAGAAATTAGAAAATCTAGACTAAAATAGTTGTGTGTTCATAATAGTTTGAATTCTGCGGCCGCACTTGAATTGTGCAGTCCGCAGATATGCATTTTTTACACACTTATATGAGGCAAAAATCTGTGGCCGCAGGTCAAATTGTGCGGACCTCAGATTTCCTCTTGCGGCCGCAGATTAGGCTTTTCTTTATCATCATAGAGTCTTTACTTTTGAGACTCCAAGGTGCGGCTGCAAGTCAAATTGTGCGGACCGCAGAAATTCTCTTGCGGCCGCAGATTGACCATTTTTTCTATCATTAGAGAGTTAACATATTTGGGCCTCAAAAGAGCTGACGCAATCGCAAATGTGCAGACCGCACTTCCCTTCTGCGACCACACAATAAAAATGTGCGGACCGCGCGTCTCCATCTGCAGCCGCAGGTTAAATTATGTGCATCGCAGATCCCTTATCCTGCAGGCATGACTCAACTTTACAACCCCATTGTGTCATATGGTTTATCTCTTACCTACATGTCTACTGTATGTGTTTGAACAATGAATTACATCTAACAATCTCCTCTTCTTGATACAAACAATGGTTTGATCAAGACGATGAGGCAACACGCCAAAAGGGAGAGGTGAATCTTCTCGGGGTCGAGGCAAAAGTGCCTTGTCCCTTGACCAGCCAAAGACGATAAAAAAGAAAGCAATAACCGGCAGTGAGAGAGATGTAGACCTTTCCGAGTCTAGCTCATATGTCCCATCTAGTAAAGTGTCAGAGGGCAACTTAGCCTCTGTTCAGGAGGAGCAGCCGGCCATACAATCGTGGCCAGGGGAGATACTAGATCAGGGATGAGCCGTCTTCATCTCACAGCACCTCCGAGGGATCGGAGAGTGCTAGTCAGGATTCTAAGCCATCGGCTACACCAGTACTTGAGGCACAGGTTACATATGATATACGTGATGATGGCAGAGGGGGAGATGCTATAGCTATATGACTTGAAAGATCAAAGAAGAAATAGGTTTGGGAGGATCGCTTTGTCAACCTGGCTGCCTTTACCAGTTTCCATATGTGGTGGCCAGTGAGGTCTCTAACTCTCAAGCAACAATTTCTATTGAAGGATTTGGAGAAGTACAAGGCAACTATGTTGAGATAGTTCATGGCACGAAAGTTAGTAAGATCCACTGTTGCCTCGTTAAAAACCTTACCGGAAAATTCATTTGGGAAAAAATCGGTTTTAGAAAAAAAGAGTGCAATGCGTGCTTTCAGACCTAAAGACTTCCTGCTGCTCCTTGTCGATCACTTGCAAGTGTTTGCCCGAAAAATAAAAGAAAATGAATGGGGTCATACCTTAGCAGCAATATCGTTTTAGGTGAGTTACATTCCAATTGCTCGATAGTTATTCCCCGTTCATCGTTCCGAGCTTATAGGATCCTTTCTAGGTGACCTCGAGAATTTGGTACGGTCCTTTCCAGTTCAGACCCAACTTTCCTTCATTCGGATTTTGGGTGTTTAGTGGGACCTTCCTTAGTACTAAGTGCCTGATATTGAAATATCAAAGGTTGGCCTTTCGATTATAATACCTCTCGATCTGTTACTTTTGAGCAGCCAATCGAACAAGGGTTGCTTCACGACTATCATCCAATAGCTCCAAGCTCGTATTCATGGCCTCGTCATTTGATTCCTTTGTTTCATATTAGAATCTGATACTTGGCTCTCCGACTTCGACTGGTATTAGAGCTTTAGTGCCATAAACCAATGAGAATGAAGTAGCTCTGGTACTGGACTTCGAGGTCGTGCGATATGCCCAAAAGACTTCAAGCAGGATCTCCTTCCATTTTCCTTTGGCATAGGTTAACCTTTTCTTAAGTTTTTGTATTATGGTTTTGTTGGTCGATTCGGCTTGTCCGTTCCCACTAGGATGATAAGTCGTCGATAAGATTCTTTTGATCTTATGATCTTCGAGAAACTTGGTCACTTTGCTGCCAATAAATTGTTTCCCATTGTGACATATAATTTCGGATAGCATCCCAAACCGACATATGATGTGGTCCCAAATGAAGTCGATAACTTCCTTCTCCCTGACTTTCTCATATGCTTGTGCTTCAACCCACTTAGAAAAATAGTCAGTCATAAATAAGATAAATTGAGCCTTACCCGGTGCCCATGGAAGAGGGATAACGATGTCCATTCCCTACTTCATGAATGGCCATAGTGACAAGACCGAATGCAGCAGTTTCCTAGAAGTACTTAGTAAAGCGAGCGCCCATTTTTCTAGGTGAGGATATCTAATTTTGGCCTCACCTAACATAATAAATTGGAAATTGCATACCTTGTTCTTCCCGAACTAGGATTCCACTTACCGCTATTTCCGATAATGCCAAATACAAGTATAGTCATTCATTTGCCCTCAGCGTATGAAGAAGTGGCGGGCTCGATAGATATCGCTTACGTTCTTCCAAGGCCCGTTGGCATTGCGGGGTCCATGTGAATTTGTTTTTCTTTTTCAGTGACAAGAAAAATCAATGGCTTTTATCGGAGGACCTCTAGATGAATCGCCCTAGGGCGGCAATGCGTCCGGTTAGCCTTTGTACGGCCTTCACATTGTCCACTACCATGATATCCTCGATAGCTTTGATCTTGTCAGAGTTGATCTCGATTCCTCGGTTGGACACCATGAACCTGAGAAATTTACCTGATCCAACTTCGAACGCGCATTTTTCTGGATTCAGCTTCATGTTGTACTTCTTCAATATACTGAAGGCTTCCTGCAAATACTTTAAATGGTCCTCTGCTCGCACGGACTTAACTAACATATCATCAATGTAAACTTCTATGGATTTCCCTATTTGTTCTTCGAATATTCGGTTAACTAGGCATTGGTAAGTGGCACCGACATTTTTTAATCCAAATGGCATTATGTTATAGCAGTATGTTCCATACTTAGTGATGAAGGAGGTCTTTTCTTTATCATCTGGATTCATCCGTATTTTATTGTACCCAGAGTAGGCATCAAGAAAACTGAGGATCTCATGGTCGTCCATGGAATCGATCATGCGATCGATGTTAGGCAAAGGGAAAGAGTCTTTGGGGCATACCTTATTTAAATATTTATAATCCACATACATTCTCAGTTTGTTCCTTTTTGTAGTGACTACTACTACATTTGCTAACCATTCCAGGTATTTGACCTCCCGGATGGACCCTATTTTAAAGAGTTTAGTTACCTCGTCCTTGATGAAAGCATGCTTGATATCGGACTGGGGTCTCCTTTTCTACTTGACCGGATGGAATTTCGAGTCCAAGCTTAGCTTGTGAGTAGTGATCTCCAGTGGGATCCCTGTCATGTCGAGATGGGACCAAGCAAAATAATCCATGTTAGGTAGAAGAAATTGAATGTTTTTTTGAGCTCGGGAGTTAACCCCGTTCCTAGGTATACCTTTCGATCAGGTAGATGTCGATCAGTATGACCTGCTCCAGCTCTTCAACCATTGATTTGGCAACGTCGGAATAATCAGGGGCTATACAGGATCGAGGAACCCCATAAGCATCATCTTCGTCAGTCCCCTGCTTGTCCGATTGGGTCGAGTCTGGCATCCGTAATTGTTATTTGGCTTGTTGTTTTGCTTTCAAACCTGGCTCCTTAGTCTATGAGAGTGTTGATATTGAAATTACTTCATCAATGGCAAACATCTCCTTTGCAGCGGGTTATTCCCCGTAGATTGTTTTAATCCCCTCCGGTGTAATTTTAATACCTGGTGAAGGGTTGAGGGCACAGTAATCATGTTGTGAATTCATGGTCTTTCGAACAGGGCGTTCTACCTCATGTCCCCTTCGATCACATAAAAATTGGTCTCCTGGTTGGTTCCAGCTACGTTTACCAGTAACGTTATTTCTCCCTTAGTAGTTTTGCAAGCCATGTTGAATCCGTTTAGCACTCGGGCCGCATGCACGATTTGGTCCTGTAGGCCGAGTTGCTCTACGACCCTCGATCAAATGATGTTGGTTGAGCTATCTGGATCAATTAACACACGTTTAACTCGAGTTTATTCATGAGTACAGATATTACCAGTGCATCATTATAGGGCTTCATGATTCCTTCTGCATCTTATTCGTTGAAAGATAAAGTTCCTTCTAGTATGTAATCTCGAGTCTGTTTCTCCCTCGTAATTGATACTTGGGTGCACTTTAACATTGGACCTTGAGGAATATCGAACCCTCCGATGATCATATGAATGACGTGTTGAGGTTCTTCTTGCTCGTTTTGTTTATTGGAATCCCTGATCTGAAAGGATTCTTGGCTCGGTCGTTTAGAAATTCCTGAAGGTGCCCGTTATTGAATAACCGGGATACTTCTTATCTCAATTGTCTGCACTCCTCTGTTCTATGGCCATAAGTGCCATGATATTGCACATTTGGTTGGGATATCTTTGGACTGGATCGGTTTTTAAAGGTCGAGGCCATTTGGTATCTTTGATGCATCCGATAGCCGATACGATGTCAGTTGTATCAACATTAAAGTTGTATTCTGATAATCGTGGTGCTTCTTTAGGTTCGATAGGCCTATCAAAGTCGTTCTTACCATGAGCCCTCGAGAGCTCTGGCCTCGATCACTTCTCCTTTCCTTCGTACAGAATTTCGCCCAGATCCGATGCTCATACGATCACCATTATATGGCTGGTATAGATCTATGTTCAACCTCGATTCTCGGTCAATATCCCTCTTGATTCTATCGACGGGTCTGGTAGGATAAACGGACTCGGAAGGAGCCCCAAGTTGATATTCTTCGACCTTGATCTTCGATTGATACCGATTATGCACATCGGCCCAAGTAACAGCCAAGTATTCTATCAGATTCCGCTTCAACTGCTGCGAAGCCACCAAGCTTCGAACATTGAGTCCTTGGGTGAAAGCTTGAACAGCCCAATCATCAGCGACTGGTGGCAGGTCCATCCATTCCATTTGGAATCAAGACACAAATTCTCTGAGCATTTTGTTATCCTTTTGCCTTACCTTGAAAAGGTTCGACTTCCTGGTTTCAACCTTGATGGCCCCGGCGTGTGCCTTTACAAAAGAATCTGCAAGCATAGTAAATGAGTCAATAGAATTAGGTGGTAAATTGCGGTAGCATATCATAGATCCCATCGACATGGTCTCTCCGAATTTATTTAGCAAGACAGATTTGATCTCGTCATCCTCAAGACCATTCCATATCACATGTGTAAGAGGTGACATGCTCATTCAGATCGATCGCTCTATTGTATTTAGGAATCTCGGTCATGTGGAACTTCTTTGGGATCGGCTTGGGAGCCGCGCTGGGGGAGGTTTTTGAACAAACTTTTGGAGTCTGGACCCTTCAATATCGGCGGTGCCCCCGGGATTTGATCGATCCTGGAGTTGTAAGTTTCCATTTTCTTGTTGTTTGCCTCGTTCTTCTTTTCCCCTGACTCAATTCGTTTTGTCAGTTCTTCGAGCATCTTCATGATTGTAGGATTGGTCTTCGATCCTTTCTCGTTTGATTTTCTTGAAATCTATTCGACCATGTGGATAAATTCCTGGGATGGCTCGGGATCGATCCTACTCGGTGGGTGATTTTGGTTTTGGAGCTGGGCTATTGCTACCTGTTGAGCCAGCAACATTTCAAAGATCACCTGTAGGCTGATCCCGCAATCTTTGCCGCTATATGTGCTTTGAGCGACTATCCCCATGGACGTTTCCCTCGGGATCGACGGCCAAATTTGCGTTGATGGCTACATGTGAGCTGACCTTGATTGGATCTACAGCCGAAACTCCATCGAGGCAAATCGGGGTACATCGTTCCCTGGTGCTATGTTATCATTTTCGCCGCGGTGGCCGAAATCATTGTCAACGTGTAGGGGTGCTGACTGAGAGTTCGATATTTTGGTCCTGGAATCAAAGATACTCCAAAGAACAAGTGTAAAATAGTGTGTGTTATGAAAGTTTGTACCAGGTAATCACTAATATCTTTAGCCCCATGGGGGGGGGCGCCAAATTGTTTACCCTTAAAATCGCGTATAAATTGATACATGATATAACTTGATACAAATTAAGAAAACAAATTAATATTGGAATTGATGATAAGAGAATAAATACAAACCACACAAATTGAACAGCCTTGACCTTTGAGTCTGATCACCCTCGAACCAAGAAATGCCTCAACTGATGTAAAATGATAAGAGCTATAAATAATAGTGTATTGCTTTTTGCTGCGTATTACAATGTGTTTTACAAATGATCAAACCTCCATTTATATAGACACAATTCTATAAAAAGTAACCAATCTCATGATTTGCTAATTGATCGGTCTCTCCTTGATGCGTGCTAAGATTTTCGCCGTGATCTTCAACCGATCCCGAATATTTCGGCCTTCTGTTATTTGGCTCTTCAAAGTTCCCTCGATCTTGTTCAGTCCTGGAGTCACGAGCTTAACGATTTAACTTTGCGCCTTGGTTCGATATAATCCGAGCTTGAGCTTTGACCTATCACATTTCAATTTCGGGTGGTCATACAATGGACGAACTCGGTTTCAACCGTATACAATATATATAGAGAGATGAATAATATGAATCATAATTGAGGTTAACTTTGACAAAAGAGTATGAATCTTGTGGATATTAACGATCAATCTTAAATATTACGATTCTATTCAATATGGAATAAACTATCTTTAAGAAATAACTTAATTTTTAAGGGTATAGAATTTCTATTTTTTTTGTCAATCAAAATTTAGCTTTCTAATATTATAATAGTAAAAATAATAATATAGATCGATAAATACATATAAATATAAATATAGATATAGATATATAAATAAATTTATAATATTATATAATAAGGTATAAAAATATATGCATTGTTGCAAAAGAAATACTCCATCAATTATGGGGATGTGATGTGAGTGCAATATATTGTGTTGGGCTATATATTTGTGTAAATTTCCCACTAATGTATGCATTAGATATGTAAAAATTTATTTATATGTAATAAGAGAGGCAAAGAAAGGTTATGATGACAAGTGGCATAATATTACATTCACACATATAAAGTTTTTGGACAATTCTCCAACTTTGTTGGAGATTCAAAATTTATTTTTAAAAAAAAAATGTAAATTTTTCAATTTTTTTTTAAAAAGGTAAAAATTTCAAACTTGGCAGTTAATTTCTGCCAATTCCAAAAGTTTATTTTGAATTTTATATTAAAAAAAAAGGTAAAAACTTCAAACCTGGCCGTTACAAATATTATTCTAAAAATCTTTAAACATGTTTCTTTCTGCCAATTCCAAAGTTTATTAATTATACTTAATACTTATTATTCTTTACACAAATATATGAAAAAAGGAAAAAAAAAACATTCCAAAATTAAACCATACGACTCCATAATTCCCAAACGTGGGATTGGCATAACAATTAGGGGTGGGCATAAAATCCGAAAAACCGAATTCCGAACCGAACCAAATTAATTTGGTATTTCGGTTTCGATTTTTTCGGTATTTCGGTCTAATTCGGTACTGAATTTTCGGTATTTCGGTATTTCGGTTCGGTTTTCAATTTTATAATTTAACTATTTCGGTAAACCGAAATACCGAAATTTGGCCCAAACCCAATTACATATTTTATAGGCCCACACGGCCACACATGACACACCCACACCCAGCCAGGCCATCTCCCCCAACTCCCAACCCAAGCCCAATCTTCTGCCTCAAATAATCGATTAGACGATTACCCTATCAGACACTAGTGTTCTTCGACACTTCGTTTGCCCAGTGGGAGATATCATCGAGATAGGGTTTGCTTACTGCTTCAGCCTTCAGTGCTTATTGCTTAGGAGATATCATCGAGAATGAGAAGAAGAAGACGAGAATCGACTGCGACTCTAGGATATCAGTCTGCGAATCGAGTTACGACCAGTCGACATTCGAGCCCGAGTCTCATCTCATCTTCACCGGTTAACTTCACTACTTTTGTAAGTTTTGTAAGTCTCATCTCATTCTCATGATCTCATCCCAGTACTCGACTACTCTCTGAGGTTTTTGTTGAGATTTAATTTCTGATTTTCTGCATCAAACTATTTTAGGGTTATAGGCGGCGATTTCCAGCTCGATTCGATTCCGGGCAAACGAAGTGTCGAAGACGCTGCTTTCCTGTTCCAGTCTACCGAGCTCGATTCAATTTCAATTTCAAAGGTATGTTTCGCTTTCTTTTGGTTGTATTGCTGATTGAATGAACTGATGTTCCGAGCTTTTCCCTTTAGTAGGAAAATATCATCTGTATCACGTTAATACTCTTTCTTTTGGTTGTATTACCTTGTTTAGGTTTGATTTTTTGAACTTTACCATATCATATTCATATGAGTAACTAACAATAGCAGACTCCTCTCTTTGAAAATCATGAAATACAGTATCTTCTAGTATGTTGGCTTCTAGAATTTCAAGAAAAGATTTAGTCACTCTCTTAGCTTCTCAGCTGAGCTGGAGTTCTCAATGGTGTTACATCAGCTCTATTGTCAGTGACTATCAAGAATTGGTGTAACAATTATGATTGATGTAATCAAGACCTTAGAAACTATCAAGAATAATGTTTCTAAAGCAAATTCTAAGTTACAGGAAATTGTTATTGATATTCAAAAAGTCAGAAAATGATAATACTTGAAGATAACTAAAAACCACTGAAAAGTGAAAATGCTAATCCTAGACTTATAATGTGCACACATAAGAAAACTCATGTTACTTTGGTAGCAAGGTAGATAATACTTGTATTTGTTTAATTTTGTAAGGTAGCAAGGTACTTATTAGTTAATTGTTATTGATAGCAAGGTAGTTATTAGTTAATTTGTTGGTTGTTAATTTATGTTTATATTTGTTTAATTTTGTATAGATGGAAGATACAAGTAAAGTAAGTGATGTTGGTTCTACTGAAAGTTTACCTATTATGGTAGATAGTAACACCAACAACATTGATAGTGAAGATTCCAAGAAAAGGAAAGCAATGCAACCTAGGTCTGACGTTTGGAACCATTTTGATAAATTTGAGGTTAATGGGGTTGGGAAAGCACGGTGTCGATATTGTAAACAAGCTTATGCTGCTAATTCATCTAAGAATGGAACAACAGGATTGAAGAATCATTTGCTTAGATGCAAAGAATACCCACTTAAAATTGCAGAAGATAATAGTCAAACAAAGATAAATTTTCAATCTTGTCAAAATGATGAAGGATCAATTTGGAAATTTGATCAAAAAGTGGTTAGGAGGGCCTTAATTGAGATGATAGTTACTGATGAACTACCATTTAGCTTTGTAGAAAATGAAGGCTTTAAAAAGTTTATGAGAAAAACTCAACCACTATTTCGTATTCCTTCTCGTAGAACAATAACAAGGAACTGTTATGAAGTTTACGGTGAATTGAGGGAAAATCTAAAAAGTTCTTTTAGAGAAGCACAACCAAAAATTTGCCTAACAACAGACACTTGGACTTCATTACAAAGAATAAATTATATGTGTTTGACAGCCCACTTCATTGATAGGGATTGGAAGTTGCATAAAAGAATACTTAATTTTTGCCCTATCACTAGTCATAAGGGTGAAGAGATGGCTAAAGCTATTAGGGATTGTTTGCTTGAATGGAAATTAGACAAGGTTTTCACTATTACTGTGGACAATGCTTCTTCAAATGATGTAACTGTCAAAGAATTGTCTAAACAGTTAGATATGTGGAAAACTAATATGATGAGTGGTAAACATCTTCATGTGAGATGCATGGCTCATATACTAAATCTAATTGTGCAAGATGGTTTGAAAGAACTTGATGCTTCTGTGACACGTGTTAGAAATATTGTGAGGTATGTGAGATCTTCGCCTGCAAGGACCTTAAAGTTTAAACAGTGTTGTGCACATGTAAAGGTAGAATGTACCAAAACGTTGTGTTTGGATGTTCCTACCAGGTGGAATTCCACCTATTTGATGTTGGATACAGCACAACAATTTGAAAAAGCCTTTGACAAGTTGCATCTTTTTGATGATGGATTTTCTGCATATCAATGTTCTCATATTTATGAAGATGGTGGTAATGCAGGTCCTCTTGAATCTGATGATTGGGTGAATGTGAGGAATGTTATAGAGTTTCTTGCAAGATTTCACGAGCTAACTAAAAAAGTTTCAGGTTCACGTTATGTCACTTGTAATTCTCATTTTGAGGATGTATCTGAACTTTATTGTCATTTGAAAATGTGTTTAGCTAGTGAGGATGGGCATTTGAGAAAAATGGCTGAGCAAATGAAAGAAAAGTTCAAGAAGTATTGGGGTGAGCCTGAAAAGATGAATAAAATGATTTTTATTGCTTCCGTCTTGGATCCACGTAACGAATTTGAATATGTTGAGGGAGCACTTGAAGAACTTTTTGGGGAGGAAAAAGGGAAGAAAATAAATGTTGAGGTGTATGCTTATATGAATTCTTTGTTTGGGGAGTATCTAAAAAAGTATTCAACCGAATCTTGTCATCAATCTCCATCTAGTTCTACTTCAATCTAACAACACATCTAATACACCTAGTGGGAGTGTTATAAGTGCATCAAAAATTAGGACTAAGCTTAGCTTAAAGAAACAAAAGGAAGACAATGGAAGTGGGGGTGCTAAATCGGAGTTGGATAAATACATTAGTGAAGAACAAGAGCCTTTTAGTGAAGAATTTGATATCTTGAGTTGGTGGAAAACACATGCTCCTAGATTTCCTATTCTTTCGGAGTTGGCTCGTGATGTGTTGGCAATTCCAATTTCTAGTGTGGCGTCGGAATGCGCGTTTAGCACTGGTGGCCGTATTCTTGATTCATTTAGGAGTTCATTGACTACTAAATGTGTGCAATCTCTTATTTGTGTTCAAGATTGGATTAGAGAATAGAAGAATCCTATTAGTGTTGAAGAAGACTTGAAGTATCTTGAGGAACTCGAGCTTGGTAAGCTTTAATATTTTGTTTGTATTTTAATTCAAAATAATATATCATGCCTTTTCATTTGTATGACATATTTGGTCGTATTATCTTTAGATATGGAAAATAATGGAAGCACTACTAGCATTGTTTGATGTATAGTTGCAACTTGCATCTTGAGGGGTAAGTTTAATACTCTATTTGTTTGGTGATAATGATATACTTAATAGTTTGTAGTTTTGTTTTATTATCATCAAACTATAATATTCTAACATATGATTTATATTTTTTTTAGGTTCAAGTTCAAGTGCAATCATGCCCCGTGCTACTGCTCAACGCTCCGATATTTGGGAATACTTTGTGGTGAAAGAAGATAACGGAGAAGTTCGCAAGTTTGTTGTCTGCAGACTGCAGTTTGGACTGCAGTTTAGCATCTGCAGACTACAGTTGTGCCTATTTTTTCTGCAGTTTAACTGTTTAACAGTTTTAAGTGTTCAGCTACCATGAGTTTAAGTTTGGACTGTGTTTTTAACTTTTTACTGCACTGTCAGTTTTAAGTGTTAACTATTAAGTTGATTGCCAGATCTGGCGTGCAAGTTTGCATCTGCACTTGCCAGATTGTGAAATTGTTGTCTACAGAATGATATGCTTTCTTTTTTCATGCTTTCAGCCATGAGCCATGTGCAGTTGTGCAGTTGAGCACATTGTGCAAAGTGCAAACACTTTAGAATTTCGATTGTGCAAACACTGCATTTGTTGGACTGTTTTTATTGCACTGGATTAATGTGTTTAGCATCTGCAGACTGCAGCTGTGCAAGTTAGCATCTGCAGTTTAATTAACTATTTAACAGTTTAAGTGTTCAGCTGCCATGTGTTTAAGTTTGGACTGTGTTTTTATTGCACTGTGAGTGTTAAGTGTTAACTAATAAGTTGATTGCCAGATCTGGCGTGCAAGTTTGCATCTGCAGTTGCCAGATTCTGAAGTTGTTGTCTGCAGATGCAAACTTGCAAATTTGTGCTTCCTCTTCCAAATTTGTGCAAATTTTTCAGTGTTTTCTATGTGCACTGTGCAGGCTTTTCAGTGTTTTCAAACTTGTGCACATTGTGCAGTTGTGCAAAGTGCAAACATTGACTGAAAAAACTGCATTTGTGATTCCTCTTCCAAGTTCCAATTGTGCATGACTGCATGTGCAGTTGTGCACTGTTAGGCGTTAGTATTTAGCATTGATTATTCAATATTCATTGATTGTTAAATCGAAACCGTACCGAACCAAAATAGTAAATACCGAACCGTACCGAAATATTTTGGTACGGTATTTGGTATACACAATTGATAAACCGAATACCGAAATACCGAACCGAAATTCTTACATACCGAACCGAAATACCGAACGCCCACCCCTAATAACAATCCTAATGTACCTATAGTTCTGCACTTCTCTACGTTCTCCAGTTACTATTTATGCGGTTTGTTCTTCAAACTTATTTTCCATCTCTCTTTACTCTGCTCTGAATTCATAAATTCTTTCGGTATATTGGAAGATACAGTTTTAAAAATCTTAACTTCCTCCGAATTTCATGATTCTTCTTCGATTTGGTAGATCTGCGTGGATGTAAATATAGAAGGAATTTCCATGGCTAGCAAAAAAGCGCTCCCCAAAAGGCACGACATGGAGATCAGTGTTAGCGAGAAAGAGAAAAACGATACTATGACGAGTAATGTTTATGTCAAAGATGGTAATATTCTTCGGGTATTTTCACTCTGGTTTTTTGAACCTATTTTTCCCTTTTTCTGTCCAAGTATGAATGTTTAGCCCACAACGTCGTCAGTATTCATAGTTCTATGATTAGAAGATATTCTTTTTCTTAAGAAAAAAATTATAGTTATTATGATGATTTCATAATAATGAAGACGAATTTCATTGACCGTAAATTATTGAAAGGTAAGTAATTTGAGATAATACATTCACAGTTTACTCCAAATATAATATAAAGGAGGAAACTGGGTAAGAATTAATTTTTAAATCGTGATAAAAGACCAAAAATTTCTAAAGTAGAATGCCTGAAAGAGAGTTAGTAGGCGTTTGGTCTATCTTGAGCTTTTATTAATTATAACTCATTCTCTATCTTGAGTGGTAAATTCTATAGAGGCTCTATTCATATGTTAATTAGTCAAGTTGTGCATGCTTATAGGCCTTTGATGCAACTCTGAATGTTGCCAAAATAACAAAGGGCTCAAGTGTAGTTGCTTTTGGATTGGGAGTTTGTCACGACCCAAACAGATGGACCGCGATGGGCATCCGGTACCTTACTCAACCGAGTACCAATATAACGTATCATTTCAAGTCATACTATTATAAATAATTGAGCTGTAGAGGCTACCGTGAAATAGGTAGAATACAACAGGTAATGCCAACTTATACATAATATCCACTTGAACACTGAACATAGGCCGACAAGGCTATACAATCTTTTACGTACATGACATCTATCTACAAGCCTCTAAGAATACATAATTTTCATAAAGATTGGGGCTGAGTCCCGCCATACCAAACAATACACATCTAACTCATACTAACCAACCAAGCAACTCCGAAGCGAATGGAGCGCACCAACATCTTCCGCTGAGCTGATAGCTTACTTGGAGGGATCTCGACCTGTCTATCAGAACATGCGGGCATGAAATGCAGCATCCCCAGGCAAAAGGGACATCAGTACGAATAATGTACTGAGTATGTAAGGCGCATAAATAAGTACATAACAGACATGGAGGAAATATAGAGTAAATGCCTCCACCTGTAAATCTGAATAACTTTGTAAATCATGAAATAATTATAGTGTCATGCATATGTGTATGAATGTCATGTCGTGCATAGGTATATGTTTCATAACATCATCAGCATCTGAGAGCATCCCATCATATCATCTTGGCCACTGTGGGCAAAATCATCAACGTATACCAGTTGATCAGGTGGTGGTGCGTATATAACGCCATAACCTTTCTCATATCCCCTATATATATATATATAACGCCATCTAGTCATGGGTCAATGTACGAATGCAATGCATGAAAAGTACAATAATAAATTCTTTTGGAAAGTCATAAGACCATTATACCTTTGAATAATATCATGAAGTAAACTTTTTCAACCTACGTATTTTTCTAGGACTCATGAACAGATGATAGAATAATATGACACATGGAGAATCAAGAATATAGGCATTTCTAATATTTCTATGAATAGAGTCATGTATAAAAATTGTGCATTTGCACGTTCCATTTGTGTCATATGGATCATGCCAAAAGAAATAAGGGGTAGCCTTAACATACCTGGGGTAGGAAAAACTCCATCTAATATTTTTGGAGAAGATTGCACCGTACTCCTTTAGAACCACAAAATTTATGTTGCTACGATTCTAACAATTCTCGTTGGAATTGTTTGATAAAGAATTTCCGTTGGAGACTGGATTGAATTTAGCTACTGTTCTTGAAGTATTTTGAATCTATGAAGAATGATATTGCAATGAAGATGGATGTTCTGAACTTTGTCCAAAATGAAAATGGAATCAAGACTTAGTAGTAAGTCTTTCTTTTGTCCAGATGAAAAATGAGCCAAGACTTGTAATAAGTCTTTACTTTAATTTCAAATACATCTTAGATAGCCACCTATTCAAGAAGACTAATGAGTCATTTCTTAGTTTTGTGGCTTTTTGCCACGTTTTTGGGGGGAAGATTTAGTCTTTATCTCATTTTTTAATAATTAACTAGGTAATGTCCCGTTACCCGGTAATTAACCAATTACTCACGTAATTAAAAACTATTTCCACTTACTTAAAATACTACTCACTTTTCACATAATTTATACACCTTACTATCATGTCCGTGTAGTACCTAGTATGGTACTAGTACATAAATATCGGGTATTTTAGCTCAGGCTATATTTTACCCCAAAAATGCCAACTTTGACGAAAATTCATTTTCTTGGACTTGTTTCCCCTTTCACCTTCACGAATTTAATCATCACTTTTTAAATATCATAATCCTTATAATCTCCAAATAATCTTTTACTTGAACTGATGTCAATTACCTTACGACCAATTCAATGTACAATACTTCAGGGTGCAATATCATCGTAACTTAATACTGCAAAGCGTATCATCACCGTAATGTAATACTACTGGGTGCAACACTGTCGTAACTTAATACTGCGAAGCGTAACATCATCGTAATGTAATACTGCAAGGCGTAACATCATCATAATATAATACTATAGGACGTAACATCATCATAATATATTACTGCAGAGGATAACATTATCGTAATATATTACTGCAGAGCATAACATCAACGTAATACTGCGGGGCGTAACATTATTTCCCCTTTTGGAACATTTGTCCTCGAATGTTGACTAATGCACTTATCATTTTCATAACTTATAGCTCTTGTGAATACCTTAATACTCTCTTTGCCATTTAAGCAGTTGCTCTGTGAATAAATCCAAAGTCTATGGTATTCCTCCCCCCCCCCCGTCTTTAGTCTTTTTGCTCATATCATGACTTGTGGTTGAAATCTTTCTAATCTCGCAACTTCTACTACCTCCTGTCATGCAACCTGTATGACCCTAGATTTGTAAGTGCACCTTATGCGACTCTTCTTCCCTTTTCCCTCCACTTTTATCCAATCTCTAAGCCTCACTTTGTAAAGATGTACAGAGCTTGACAAGATATCCCTCTGGGGATCTATGGGTATACTTGAAGTTCTTTGCTCAATACTTTGTTGAACTTATGAATATTGCTATATCTTATTTCATAGATCCGTTTATCCATCCGTACGACTTTAATGCATCTAGCTGGGTCATACTATACCATGACTCTTACTTCGATTTATAGTTACTGAGGTCTACGATCAAACTCCAGGTTACTCTTTCGCTCCTTATCATATATGTATAAGTCTAAGTTTTTTAATACTCCCTCATTACTGTTCATCTTAGGAATGATTGTCTAATCTCATCACATACTTTTTAACTTTTATCCATCCATTGTCGATTCACCTTAATGTTTATTTACAATCTTCCATTGATAACTTGAAACTTCTTACGTAATACATTGCCACTAGGGCTTATGTTGCATCGAGGAATATTTGAAGTGATTTTTCTGATCCACTTAGGGGCGATACTGTACTTCAATAATCATATTTTATAGCATCCTAATGTGATTCACCTCACGTGGGTATTTTTATTCCGTATAATTCGTGAAATCCTCTTCAAATCATTACTCAATCGAAGGCCCGAATGTCATCCTTTATATACAACAATTACACCCTTATTCTATTACTAGGGCATCATTCCACCTCTTTTAAATTCCATTTTTCTTTGACTCCTTTGAGTTCATTCAGGCTATACTAAGCTTTGTATAGCATAGAGAAACCATATGCTCTTCTGGTTTTCATGGGCTTAATTCTAAGGACTTAACCATTTTGTTACTTTCCCATTCGCATGTTCTTATCCTTACTCTTGTCTTCTAGAACCTTGTCGCTTCACCATACAATAACTTGTGACCTACACATCTCTATTTATATTACTTGCAACCTTTCAACTTGATTGCATCATAGATTTCCTTATGTCATTTGGAACATCAAGCGAGACATCACATCATCTATAACTCTTCTTTACTCTCTTAGTCAAGTTTTTCGATACCTAGACCATAGGCTGGAATGTATGCTACTGATGATGCCGCTATTATTCCTAAATAATGAATCCTCGTGCTTCTAGCCCTTTTATCCGAAGTATGGACTATTCACGATCTTTTGCCTTTGAGTATCTCGTACGTTGTTCACCTTTACCTTACTTACCTTAAAATCTCTCATCGTATCTTCTATCTCTTTTATGACCTCCCTTCCACCTAGGTGTAATTCGCGTCCATAACTTAAAGCTCTATTATATTACTTGCAACTCTGGTGCATACACAATCCCATGGGAGCTTCATACTGACTTCTTATGAGGCCGGTACTATTCTAACTGGCTTTATTGTAGAGCCATTATAGAACATAGTTGTTGTACTATCTCTCTTGTGCCTCTAATATTAAGAGTGATTCTGCTATGTTCTCAATCATGATTCCTATAACTTCTGGGACCAATAATCAGATTCTTGATTTACTTCATTGATGTAACTCTTTAGTTTCCTTCTTCTTCTGATCGACCTTTATGTTGGCTTAAGTTATCCTTTAATCTACGGCTCATGGTATAAGTTATTACTTTAGCCTTCCATGGACGTTATTGAATATCCATGATATAATCTTCTAACAATTTATTCCTTTGTCTATGACCTGGGCTCAATTCTTTCTTTTAGCTTATACCAGAATCTTTTACGCCTGTATGATTGTGAACATATATGTTGCATGGATAATACTCCGAACTCTTAAGTGCGTTCATAACATAAACAACTCTGGATATTGATTGAATGATTCTTTCGTTCCTTCTCAGTTTTCTTTAAACATAAGCCATTACCTTTCCTGGTTTTTCTCCCCCTTGTTGTGTGCATACTTAGCTTATCTTAGCTCTCACGCATGCCGGAATTTTCGTACAACTCATATGATCTTTGAATATTGCTTTTGATTTTACTTCTCGTTCACTAGCCACGGTGGGTTCCTCTTTCTTATGGAGGACGTACAATATTGTTGTGAAACTGTTGTTACAAGACCATTTCCTCTTTAGGTTACTATGCTTAGGTTAAACCTTCTTCCTCATTTCCTCGGCTAGTCTTTCACTGTAGTACTTAGGGAGAACCCTCTGACTCTTGTAAAGATGCGAGCTTATTACATCGTATACCCAATAAAATTGTTGATGTCCTTCATCGCGTACAATTATCCGTAGTTACTTACCTCCTCACCTTTGTGCACGTAGGGTTGCTTTTAAACTAATATTTGACTGTCTTTCCAGTGGCACTCTTTTTTATTCCCTTAACATTCATAAGGTACCTTTAAGTACCCCGGCTCCTTATTTGAACATATCTCACGTATTATAATGACATTACAGCGAGGCTGAATTCTCCATGTTAGGGTTTACTACATTTATCTTGCACGATCTATAGATTTTTCTGTAACTTCTTGTCTAGTCATGACTAGGCTCTTCCTGAATCAACTACTAATTACTCGTGGGCACATTCTCATATCCATATTCTGCGTCATCTTTCTTGGGTTATTTCCTTGTCTTAACTTACCTTACGTACTATCTCCTTATCTATCAATAACATCTCGTGCAGGAACCCTTACTTCCTTTTGGATAAGTGCAACCTCATCCATTTCTCATTTTTTTATCGCATTCTTCCTTTATTATTCCATATTCCCCCCCCCTTTAGGGGAGTACTAAGACTTGGAGCTATGACGACCTTCCTATAAATATTTTTCCTCTTCATCTTTGGCGTCCTTTCACATTATCAATGACCCTTACTCACCTTGCAGTAATCCTTTTGTACCAAGGATAACAAAATCTCTCATTTGCGATGGTGACACTTAGTGTAACTGGCACATACAGTCTCTTAAGCTTAACTTTGCTCACCTTGCTTGCTTTAGAGAAGCGTCTCCCTGAAGACCATTCTCTAAATTCATCATGGATCTTCTTATGTTGTCCATTCTATTATTGCTGGAATGCAATCTGAAATTCTCATGATGCTGACTATTAAAAAATCACTAAGTTCCTTATTCATGTTTAGTTTATCTTATTCACCAGTCCATACATATTTCTATTACTCTAGGGTCTAACGTTTCCTTCTGTTAATCACGTTAGAGTCGCGAACTTATTTCTCGAAATGAGGATGTGACTGTATGGCCTATACTCTTTTGTTGTCTTAAGGCTTATCACCTTTCGTCTCTTTCTTCATTTGACTGTAGGTTCTGTAATACTCTACCGTTGTTATCCATGTGTCACACCTTATTCATAATGCTTTCTTATCTCTCTTCTCATTACTCTGCTATTATTTCTGCATATCCCTTTTCTTGTGAAAGCTTCAACACGACCTTTCGCTTTTAACTCTCCTTGTGTGACGACCCAGCCGGTCATCTTAAGAATTTATGCCCTGATAACTTATTACAAGTTTTCCCCGTATTTATTGCTACTATTTTGATTTGCCGAGATGTTCGGTTTTGAGTTTCGGAGAGTTTTGGGACACTTAGTCCCTAAATGAGAGATTAGGTGTTGGAAATTTGTCCGGAGTCAGAGCAGTGTGAAGATGGCCTCAGAATGAAAATCTGATGGTTCTGTTAGCTCCATTGGGTGATTTTGGGCTTAGGGGCCTGTTCGGATTGTGTTTTGGAGGTCCGTAGCTAATTTAGGCTTGAAATGCCAAAAGGTCGGATTTTGAAGTTTCCGGTTCGATAGTGAGATTTTTTATCCGAGGGTTGTAATGGAATTCCGAAAGTTGGAGTAGCTTCGTAGTGTTGAATGTGACGTGTATGCAAAATTTCAGGCCATTCAGACGAGGTTTGATAGATTTTTTGATCGAAAGCGTATTTCTCGAGTTTTGGGGTTCTTAGGCTTGAATTCGCGGTTGATTCATTGTTTCAATGTTGTTTTAGGTGTTTTAAGGATTGGTATAAGTTTGGACAGTAGTATTAGACTTGTTGGTGCTTTTGGTTGAGGTCCTGGGGGCCTCAGGGTGATTTCGGATGGTTGACGGAAGGATTTTGGAGTTTGGAGTTGCAGCTTCAGCTGCTAGTTTTCTGTCATAACCGCACCTGCGAGTGTGGGACCGCAGGTGCGGCACCGCAGAAGCAGCTCTGTGGTCGCAAAAGCGGAAATGGGGAGGTTCAGTAGGAGCCGCAGAAGTGGTAGAATTTCTGAAGAAACGGTACCGCATCTACGGATGGGGAGTCGCAGATGTGGAAGTTGGTCCTAAGTGAAAGGTCGCAGACCGCAGATGCAGAAATAGCTGGGCAAAAATATGAAATTTCTAGGGTTTAGTTTCAAAAGTTGGAAATTCGATTTGGAGCTCGGGGAGAGGGCGATTTTGAGAGGAAATTGAAGAAGAGGTCATTGGGTAACAATTCTTTAACCCTTTCTAGTTATATTCCATCAATCTATAGTTAGTTTCATCATTTAATTTCGGATTGTAGGTAAAATTTTGGGGAAAAGTTGGAAGAAAGTTCTTAGACCTAGAATTTGACTTTTGATTAGGAATTTGATCTTAGATTTGGATAATTTTGGTATGCATGAACTCGTGAGAGTGGGAGGATTCTAAAAATATAAATTTTACCCGATTCCGAGAGATGGACCCGAGGAGCATTTTGGTTATTTTACCTAATTTTGCGTATTATCTTAGAATTTAATTGTATAATCAGTTACTTGAAGTGTTATTTACATTATGAAATTAAACTAACTAGATTCGGGCCATTAGGAGTCGAGTACTCGTGGCAAGAGCATGGTTTCGGATTGATTTGAGCTGGTTCGAGGTAAGTGGCTTGCCTAACCTTGTGTGGGGGACCTTCCCTTTAGGATGTGGTATATTTGGTAATTGAAATGCCTTGTACATGAGGTGACGAGTGCTTACTTGTGCTAATTGTTGGAAATTCGGTTTTCATTAAGTAATTACTAGTATGTTTCCTTTCCTGTTTTTATTACTTGCACTATTAAGTCTGTTGTTAGCTTAGGAAATCATGTCTAAATGACTTAATTGCTTTACTTGCTCAAACTGCCTTACCTGAATTTTGTGCAGCATGCTAGGCTAGAATTACTTGTTGCCTTAATATGAAATTTGCCATTTCTGAATATTTTCCTGTTGCTGCTTTGTATTTACATTGGGACTACGGTGTGGGATTCCGGTAGCTCCCCCTTGTCTGTTTATTTTAGGACTATGGATGTGGGATTCCAGTAGATCCCCTTGCACAGTTATATGGAACTACGGGAATGCACCCGGTAGATTCCCCCAGTACTGGGTATTTACATTTGGGACTACGGAACAGGGTGGGCTAAACATTCCCCCAGTACTGGGTATTTACATTCCAGTTATAGTTGTTGTTGCCCTTTATATCTTGTGTTACTTTTATTATTGTACTTATTCATATTGGTCTGTTCTACACTGTCGAACTTTATATTTTATTTAACCTCAGTAAGGCCCTGACCTTCCTCATCACTACCCGACCGAGGTTAGGCTTGGCACTTACTGAGTACCGTTGTGGTGTACTCATGCCCTTTCTGCGCATGATTTTCATGTGCAGATCCAGCTACCTTGACTCAGTCCTATCACCTTTCAGGCGAGGCAACTGTTCCAGAGACTTCGAGGTATATCTGTCGTGTCCGCAGACCGAGGAGTCCCTTTCTACTCTCCCTATTGCATTCGCCCTTCTGTATTCCCTTTTCCTTGTTAGATATTCTGGAGTTAGACACTAGTAGACATTCCAAGTCTTGTGGATTCATAGGTTTCCTGGTTTTGGGAAAAATATATTAGTTTTGAGGATTTATATTGTGTATGCCGAGCGATACTTTTAAACACTGTTACATCACTTTATTTCTGTTTTAAATTATTTTCTTTCGCAAATTGGTTTATCTTTCACATTTTACGCTTACCTAGTCATAGAGACTAGGTGCCATCATGATGGTTCACGGAGGGTGAACCGGGGTCGTGACAAGTTGGTATCAGAGCTCTAGTTTCATAGGAGTCATGAATTACAAGCCAGTTTATTAGAGTATTGCTGATCGGTACGGAGACGTCTGTACTTATCTACGAGAGGCTATGTAACTGTTAGGAAAATTTTCACTTCATTTGATTTCCTTGTCGTGCAATATTTTGGACATCACAATTCTAAACTTATGTCTTCTATTCTCTCACAGATGGTGAGGACATACGCTACACGATATGATCAGGCACTCGAGCCCTCTATTGCAGCCGCCAGAGGCCGGGGTCGGGTAGAGGTGGAGGACGCGCACGCGGTAAAGCCAGACCACCTACGCGAGATACCACCAAGGTACCACCAACAGATCCAGCCGGAGCCCAGGCACCTGATGCGCCTACTGCTACTACTACTCTAGCACTTTAGGAGACTCTGGACAAGTTCATGAGCATGTACACCACTTTGGCTCAGGCAGGGTTGCTTCCCCTTGTTGCAGCTACGTCTCGGGTCGGGGAAGGAGCATAGACTCCCACCGTTCGCACTCCTGAGTAGCAAGTGCATGTTGAGCAGGTCCCTGAGATTATTCTTGTACAGCCTGCAGTCCGAGATCAGCCCGAGGACAGGGCAGCGGCTTCCGAGGATGAGCAGCTGAGGCTTGAGAGGTTCAAGATGTACAAGCCTCCTATTTTCAGCGGTCTAGCATCGGATGATGCTCTGGGATTTCTAGATGAGTGCTACCACATTCTTCGTACTATGGGTATATCAGGATCGAGCGGGGTTTCCTTCACTACTTTCCAGCTTCGAGGAGCCGCCTATGAGTGGTGGTGCACCTATGAGTTAGACAGACCGGATGAGGATGTTTCATTGACTTGGACTTAGTTTTTAGATCTGTTCCTAAGAGAGTATGTTCCTCAGAGCCTCAGGGATGCATGGCGCGCAGAGTTTGAGCACGTTCGCCAGAGTGCTATGACTGTCTCAGAGTATGCTGTCTATTACACTAGTTTGGCTAGACATGCCCCAGCCTTGGTTTCTACTGTTCGCGAGAGGGTTCGCCGGTTTATTGAGGGGCTTATTCCCAACATCAGGTCTAGCATGGCTCGTGAGTTGGAGATGGACATTTCTTATCAATAGGTGGTGAGCATTGCTAGGAGGATTGAGGGTATGCATGCTAGGGAGAGAGAGGAGAGGGAGGTCAATAGGTCTCGAGAGTCGGGCCATTTCTTTGATGCTCGTGCCCCAGCAGCAGGTCATCATGGTAGGGGTTATATGAGTTGCCCTGTTCATTCAGCTCTTCCAGCAGCCAGTGGTATTCCAGCTCCTCTTAGACCTCAAGAGCCTTATTATGCACCTCCGGTATCTAGCACGCCTCCTGCGGGGTGCTTTCAAAGGTCAGTCCAGCAGACCTGGCTCGAGCCAGTCACAGCCACCACATCCTCCCAGAGCTTATTTTGAGTGTGGTGACACACACCATATGGTGAGGGATTGCCCAAGATTTGGGAGGGGTGCACCTCCACAGACCCTAAGCCGCAGCGTGCCCCGCAGAGTTCTTAGGCCATGGTTACAACTTCAGGTTCTTTCCCACCTGCTCAGCCAGCTAGAGGTGGAGGTCGGGGAGGTAGAGGTCACCCTAGAGAGGGAGGTCAGGCCAAATACTATGCCCTTCCTGCCCATACCGAGGTTGTTGCCTCCGATTTTGTCATACAGGTATTATACTGGTTTGTCATAGAGATGCATCTGTTCTATTCGATCCAGGCTCCACTTATTCTTATGTGTCTTCTTATTTTACTCCGCATTTGGGTGTATCTCGGGATTTTTTGAGTTCCCTTATTTATGTTTCTACTCTTGTGGGAGATTCTCTTGTTGTGGACTGCATTTATCGGTCGTGTTTGGTTGCTCTTAGTGGTTTTGAGACCAGAGCCGATTTATTGTTGCTCAGCATGGTAGATTTTGACATTATCTTGGGCATGGACTGGTTGTTGCCCCATTATGCTATCTTTGATTGTCATGCCAAAACTGTGACGCTGGCTATGTCAGGTGTACCGCGTGTTGAATGGAGGGGTACTTTAGATCACACTCCCAGTAGAGTTATTTCTTTTCTTAAAGCACAACGTATGGCTGAGAAGGGGTGTGACACGTATTTAGCTTATGTGAGAGATGTCAGTATTGATTCCCCTTCAGTTGATTCAGTCCCAGTAGTACGGGATTTTCCTAATGTATTTCCAACTGATCTTTCGGGCATGCCGCCCGATAGAGATATCGATTTTGGCATTGATCTGTTGTCGGGCACTCAGCCTATTTCTATCCCTCTGTATCGTATGGCTCTTCCTAAGTTAAAATAATTGAAGGATCAGTTACAAGAATTTCTTGATAAAGGTTTTATTTGGCCCAATGTATCACCTTGGGGTGCTCCTGTCTTGTTTGTGAAGAAAAAGGATGGTTTTATGTGTATGTGTATTGATTATCGCCAGTTGAACAAAGTTACAGTTAAGAATCGTTATCCTTTGCCTCGTATCGATGATTTGTTTGACCAACTTCTGGGTGCATGGGTGTTTTCTAAGATTGGCTTGCGCTCAGGTTACCATCAGATGAAGATTCGGGAACCAGATATCCCAAAGACTGCTTTCAAGACTCGGTATGGTCATTACGAGTTCCTTGTTATATCATTTGGGCTGACTAGTGCCCCAGCAGCCTTTATGTATTTGATGCACAGTGTCTTCTGGTCGTATCTTGACTCGTTCGTCATTGCCTTTATTGATGATATTCTGGTGTATTCCCGGAGTCGGGAAGATCATGAGCAGCACCTGATGACTGTGCTTCAGACTCTGAGAGAGAAGAAGTTATATGCTATGTTCTCGAAATGCAAGTTTTGGTTGGACTCCGTGGCATTCCTAGGCCACGTGGTATCGAGTGAGGGTATTCAGGTGGATCCGAAGAAAATAGAGGTCGTGTAGAGTTGGCCCAGACCATCCTCAACTATACAGATCTGCAGTTTTCTTAGCTTGGCGGGTTACTACCGTCGTTTTGTGGAGGGGTTTTCATCAATTGCAGCCCTTATGACCAGGTTGACCCAGAAGCCGTTCCAGTGGACGGAAGAGTGTGAGGCGAGCTTTCAGAAGCTCAAGACAGCTTTGACTACAGCCCCAATTTTGATACTGCCTACAGGTTTGGGGTCTTATACGGTCTATTGTAATGCCTCGAGGATTGGCCTCAGAGCGGTGTTGATGCAGGACAGTAGGGTGATTGTCTATGCGTCCAGATAGTTGAAGATACATGAGAAGAATTACCCTGTCCACAACCTTGAGTTAGCTGCCAATGTTCACGCCTTGAAGATCTGGCGCCATTATTTATACGGGTTCCCTGTGAGATTTATACTGACCATCAGAGCTTGCAGCACCTGTTCAAGCAAAAGGATCTAAATTTGTGCCAGAGGAGATGGTTAGAGTTGTTGAAGGATTATGATATCACCATTTTGTATCACCCGGGCAAGACCAATATGGTGGTCGATGCATTAAGTCGCCGGCCAAAGAGTTTGGGGAGTTTGGTTTATTTACCAGCATCAGAGAGACCTATGGTAATGGATGTTCAGGCCCTAGCCAGCCAGTTTGTAAGATTGGATCTTTCGGAGCCCAGTCGGGTTCTAGCTTGCGTGGTTTCTCGGTCTTCCTTATTTGATCGTATCAGGGAGCGGCAGTATGATGACCCTCATTTGCTTGTCCTCAAGGACAAGGTTCAGCACGGTTATGCTAGAGATGTGACTATTGGTGATGATGGGGTATTGAGGATGAGGGTCGGATTTGTGTACCCATGTTGATGGGCTTTGGGAGTTGATTTTGGAGGAGGCCCATAGCTCGCGGTATTCCATTCATCCGGGTGCCACGAAGATGTTTCAGGACTTGAGGCAGCACTATTGGTGGAGGCATATGAAGAAAGATATAGTTGGATTTGTAGCTCGGTGCCTCAACTATCAGCAGGTGAAGTATGAGCACCAGAGACCGGGTGGGTTGCTTCAGCAGATAGAGATTCTGGAGTGGAAGTGGGAGCGGATCACCATGGACTTTGTAGTTAGCTCCCACGGACTTTGAGAAAGTTCGATGTTATTTGGTGGTTGTGGATCGGCTGACCAAGTCCGCCCACTTCATTCTTGTGTGTACTACTTATTCTTCAGAGCGGTTGGCGGAGATCTATATCTGGGAGATTGTCCGTCTGCATGGTATTCCAATTTCCATCATTTCAAATAGAGGTACTCAGTTCACATCACAATTCTAGAGAGTCGTTCAGCATGAGTTGGGTACTCGGGTGGAGTTGAGTACAACATTTCACCCTCAGACGAACAGACAGTCCGAGCACACTATTTAGATTCTTGAGGATATGCTCCGTGCGTGTGTGATTGAGTTTGGAGGATTTTGGGATCAGCTCTTGCCATTGGCGAAGTTTGCCTACAATAACATCTATTAGTCCAGCATTAGATGGCACCGTATGAGGCTTTACATGGTAGGCAATGTAGATCCTCGGTGGTTTGGTTTGAGCCGGGTGAGGCCAGATTATTGGGCACAGACTTGGTTTAGGACGCTTTGGAGAAGGTTAAGGTGATTCAGGATAGACTCTGTACAGCCCAGTCCAGATAGAAGAGTTATGCGGACCAAAATGTTCGTGATGTTTCTTATATGGTTGGAGAGAGGGTTCTGCTTCGAGTTTCACCTATGAAGGGCGTTATGAGATTTGGAAAGAAGGGGAAGTTGAGTCTGAGGTTTATTGGCCCTTTTGAGATATTGAGGCGTGTTGGGGAGGTTGCTTATGAACTTGCCTTACCTCCCAGCTTGGTAGGAGTTCATCCGGTATTTCATGTTTCGATGCTCTAGAGGTATCATGGTGATCCATCGAACGTGTTGGATTTCAATTCAGTCCCGTTGGACAAGGATCTATCTTATGTTGAGGAGCCGGTGGCAATATTGAACAGGTAGGTTAAAAAGCTGAGGTCAAAGAACATTGCATCCGTAAAGGTTCAATGGCGGGGTCAGTCAGTCAAGGAGGCGACCTGGGATACCGAGCAGGATATGCGCAGCCGTTACCCTCATCTTTTCACTACTTCAGGTATGTCTCTATGCTCGTTCGAGGACGAACGAATGTTTAAGTGTAGGAGGATGTGACGACCCGGCTGGTCGTCTTAAGAATTTATGCCCTGATCCCCTATTAACTGCTTTTCTTGTGTTTATTGCTGCTATTTTGATTTGTCGGGATGTTCGATTTTGAGTTTCGGAGAGTTTTGGGACACTTTGTCCCTAAATGAGAGCTTAAGTGTTGGAAATTTGACCGTAGTCAGAGTAGTGTGAAGATGGCCTCGGAATGGAAATCTGATGGTTCCGTTAGCTCCGTTGGGATATTTTGGGCTTAGGGGCGTTTTCGGATTGTGTTTTGGAGGTCCGTAGCTAATTTAGGCTTGAAATGCCGAAAGGTCAGATTTTGAAGTTTCCGATCCGATAGTGAGATTTTTGATCTGAGGGTCGTAATGGAATTCCGGAAGTTGGGGTAGCTCCGTAGAGTTGAATGTGACGTGTGTGCAAAATTTCAGGTCATTCGGATGAGGTTTGATAGACTTTTTGATCGAAAGTGTATTTCTAGAGTTTTGGGGTTCTAAGGCTTGAATCCATGGTTGATTCGTCATTTCGATATTGTTTTAGGTATTTTAAGGATTGGTATAAGTTTGGACAGTGGTATTAGACTTGTTGGTGCTTTTGGTTGAGGTCCCGAGGGCCTCGGAGTAATTTCGGATGGTTGACAGAAGGATTTTGGAGTTTGGAGTTGCAGCTTTAGCTGCTAGTTTTTTGTCATAACCGCACCTGCGAGTGTGGGACCGCAAGTGCGACGCCACAGAAGCGGCTCTGTGGTCGCAGAAGCGGAAATGGGGAGGTTCAACAGGAGCTGTAGAAGTGGTAGAATTTTCGTAGAAGTAGTACCTCATCTGCGGATGGGGAGTCGCAGATGCCAAAGTTGGTCTTAAGTGAAAGGTCGCAGGTGCGGCCATTGTTCCGCAAAAGCGAGACCGCAGATGTGGTCCCTTGACTGCAGTTGCGGTAATAGCTGGGCAGAAATATGAAAATTTGAGGGTTTAGTTTCAAAAGTTGGAAATTCGTTTTGGAGCTCCGGAGAGGGCGATTTTGAGAGGAAATTGAAGAGGAGGTCATTGGGTAACATTTCTTTAACCCTTTCTAGTTATATTCGATCAATCTATAGTTAGTTTCATCATTTAATTTCAGATTGGGGGTAAACAAATTGGGGGAAATTTGGAAGAAAGTTCTTAGACCTAGAATTCGACATTTGATTGGGAATTTGACCTTAGATTTGGATAATTTTGGTATGCATGAACTCGTGAGAGTATGAGGATTCTGAAAATATAAATTTTAACCTATTCCGAGACGTGGGCCCGAGGGGCGTTTTGTTCATTTTACCTAATTTCGCGTATTAGCTTAGAATTTAATTGTAGAATCAATTACTTAAAGTGTTATTTATATTATGAAATTGAATTGACTAAATTCGAGCCATTTGGAGTCGAGTACTCGTGGCAAGAGCGTGGTTTCAGATTGATTTGAGCTGGTTCGAGGTAAGTGGCGTGCCTAACCTTGTGTGGGGGACCTTCCCCTTAGGATGTGGTATATTTGGTAATTGAAATACCTTGTACGTGAGGTGACGAGTGCGTACTTGTGCTAATTGTTGGAAATCCGGTTTTCATTAAGTAATTACTAGTATGTTTCCTTTCATGTTTTTATTACTTGTACTATTAAGCCTGTTGTTAGCTTAGGAAAGCATGTCTAAGTGACTTAATTACTTTACTTGCTCAAACTGCCTTACCTGAATTTTGTGCAGCATGCTAGGCTAGAATTACTTGTTGCCTTAATATGAAATTTGCCATTTCTGAATATTTTCCTGTTATTGCTGTGTATTTACATTGGGACTACAGATGTGGGATTCTGGTAGCTCTCCCTTGTCTGTTTATTTTGGGACTACGGATGTGGGATTCTGGTAGATCCCCCTACACAGTTATATGAAACTATGGGAATGCACCCGGTAGATTCCCTAGTACTGGGTATTTACATTTGGGACTACGGAACGGGATTCCGGTAAATCCACGCGCACTATGAGTTGTACTACGGGATGAAATACCGGGAGATCCATTGGATATGTATATTGGGGACTACGGGACGGGATCCCGGGAGATCCATTGGGTATGTATATTTGGGACTACAGGACGGTATCCTAGGAGATCCTCGATTGTTATTTTGGTGCTGAACCGTATTTCTTTCTGTGTTTACCTTGTCTCTGTAATAGTTGTTGTTGCCCGTTAAATCTTCTGTTACTTTTATTGTTGTACTTATTTATATTGTTTTGTTCTACACTGTCAAACTTTATATTTTATTTAACCTCAGTAGGGCCTTGACCTTTCTCATCACTACCCGACCGAGGTTAGGCTTGGCACTTACTGAGTACCGCTATGGTGTACTCATGCCCTTTCTGTGCATGTTTTTCATGTGCAGATATAGGTACCTTGACTCAGTCCTATCACCCTTGAGCCGAGGTGACTGTTCAAGAGACTTCGAGGTATATCTGCCATTTCCGTAGACCGAGAAGTCCCTTTCAACTCTCCCTATTGTATTAGCCCTTCTGTATTCCCTTTTCCTTATTAGATATTCTGGAGTTAGACACTGGTAGACATTCCAAGGCTTGTGGATATATTGGTTTCTGGGTTTTGGAAAAAATGTATTAGTTTTGAGGATTTATATTGTGTATGTCGAGCGGCACTTTTAAACGTTGTTATATCACTCTATTTCTGTTTTAAATTATTTTCTTCCACAAATTGGTTTATCTTCCGCATTTTAGGCTTACCTAGTCGTAGAGACTAGGTGCCATCACGATGGTTCACGGAGGGTGAACCAGGGTCGTGACACCTTGCTTCACTCATCGGCTCTTCGGGTTACTCAACGTCCTCGCTCTACTAGGGACGAGAGTCACATTAAGGTAATTTTTATCCCTTCGAGGCTTTCAGTGCCTATCATCTGAATTTATTTTTTTGATCATGCTAGTATTCAAATCTAATTGTAATATTCTAAAGTACACCATCAGGGTGTCTCACCAGGGGATCTATTAGGACATTTGCATTATCCTTCGGCAATGTCAACTAACACAAGCAATCCATTTACCAATCTGGTTTACCCTAACCCAGGCAGATCTTGATATCCCATCCTTATCTTAAATATACATGTTGGACCCCACAGGGCATAACTGAAATGGGTGTGACCAATTGTATATTCCTCTGTTACTACTATCGAAGGAAACTCAAAATGCTTATATCTCTCTACTTGAGTTGAAAATAGTGATAATCTTCATTAACTGGGTACCTCGTACCCTTTTTTCACCTTTCTCCTTTTACTTGCTGAAACTTGTACTTATCTTTTTAATCTCTCATTGTCCTTCACTATAAATATGGATATGCATTCTTGCCTTAAGGCTTCTTATCAGGAAGCTTACACCTTTCGGTATACCTATGATCTTCTAAAGACCTCATATTTACTTATCTTAGGCATCATACAAAAATTCAATTCCTCTGACTCAGCTCTTCCACAACTATCTCTCTTTCCAACCTTTTTTCCGGATGTAGGTATCGTTTTATTACGAATAAAATAGAATTTCGGAATTTGAATTCTTATAAGTGAGCTCTACCATACGATCTAGAGTAAGAAGAAAGAATGACAATCCTAAATGCCCTTTAGCCTCCTGCTTATAAGTGTGGTACACGACACACCCATAAACAAGACTCTACTAGACACAGCTTGTAGACTCCCTAGAACATAACCACTCTAATACCATTTTTGTCACGACCCAAACTGATGGACCCCGACGGGCACCCGATACCTTACTCAACTGAGTACCAACATAACGTATCTTTTCATGTCATACTATCATAAATAACTGAGTCGAAGAGGCTATCGTGAAATAGGTAGAATATAACAGGTAATGCCAACTTATACATAAGACATATGGGCCTCTAAGACCAAAATATCCACTTGAACACTGAACATAGGCCGACAAGGCCATACAATCTTTTACGTACATGACATCTGTCTACAAGCCTCTAAGAATACATAATTTTCATAAAGTTCGGGACAGAGTCCCGCCATACCAAACAATACACATCTAACTCATACTAACCAAACAAACAACTCCGAAACGAATGGAGTGCACCAACATCTTCCGCTGAGCTGATAGCTTACTTGGAGGGCTCTCGACCTGTTCATCAGGACCTGCAGGCATGAAATGCAGCATCCTAGGAAAAAGGGACATCGGTACGAATAATGTACTGAGTGTCACACCTCCTTTTTCACCTTACACCCCGGAGTAGGGTATAAAAAAGGGAGTTTTTCCAATTAAAGGACAATCGAATCGGGATTTATTATTTAATTCAGATTCGTCACTTGGGAGATTTATGGTGTCCCAAGTCACCGGTTGGATCCTAAATCGACGAAAAGATTAACTCTGTTTAACAGTCTGCGCACCAGAAATCCGGATAAGGAATTCTGTTAACCCGGGAGAAGGTGTTAGACATTCCCGAGTTCCGTGGTTCTAGCACGGTCGCTCAACTGTCATATTCGTCTTAATTATCTGATTTTTATACAATTATGAACCTATGTGCAAATTTTAACTATTTACCGCTTTTGTTATTATTTATTCAAAGAATTGCAACGTCGTGAGAATGCATCTCGAATTGCGTCACATAAATGTGCCCGCAATTTTCGATACGTTCCAACTTCGTTGAGATTTGGATTTGGGTCACATAAATGTGCACCCGAGTTTAGAAAGATAATATTATTAAATACGCGCCTAAAGACTAATGCGTTGTTATTTTGAGAAAAGCCGTAAAGTTCGCTATGCGGACTGTCTTGAAATCTAAGCATTTGAAATAACTGTCCGTTGAGGGCCCCGCAGTTTGTGTATTCTTGTTTGTCGAGGCTCGTCTCCTTTTCATTTTAAAAAAAAAGTAAGCCTAAAGCAACTATAATTTGCTATTTTTATTGTCTCTAAAGTAAAAAAAAAAAAAGTCCTAATTAATTTGTTTTAAGAGCTACTTCCCCTTTAAGAAAGAAACTTATAATTAATCCGCATCGGGCCTCCAAGGCCTACCCATGGGACAGCCGGCTTTCATCTCCAAATCCAAGCACAACTTTCCTAATCAGTTAACTAATTAACAATGGTTACAATTATTAGCTTAATAATATATTACCATTAATTTCCAATCTCGTGTTAACTATTGACCATTCTCTATTACTATCAGATTGAAAACGTGTACCATAACATTATTATTATAACTAAAATATATTACTTGTCTAAACTACGACGATATAAGTTTACACATTACAAAATATTGTCTAAAGCTTGTCTAAACTCACTAATGGCAATATTGTTTAAAACTTACATAAATATACGCATTATAAAATATATATAAAAAAAGAGAATTTTACGAGAATACATAGATATAAGTTTAATTCTTAACAAAATATGAATAACGGATGCACTCTTATTTAATAACCACATTTAAACCCATACTTGCTGATTTCAGCTCAATTTTATTAGTGCAGGCGAAATGCATGAATTCGAAAAACACTTTCCTGTTTCAGCTTGCAGCTTGCTTCTTATTTCAAAATTATACTACAAAACAACACTAAACCAATATGACTATTACATAATCATATTCCAAAATCCAAACAGTCCCGGAATCAAGCAGCCCAATCAACTTATAATTAGTCCTAATTATACAGTCATCTATTATTCATGTAATATAAACAGTCCTAGTTCAAACCCGTGCAGTCCATATCATGTCAACAAGCCAACTAGTTAAAAAAACTAAATAAGTACAACCTTTAACGAACTATAACTACAAGTATTCAAATGAACTCGACTCTGGCATAAAACTACATTTTTCACTCCAAGGTTGAACTTACATCAAGGGAATTCGAAGCATATACCTGGTATTGACAATACAAGAAGAGGACGAAGAGGATCAGCAACAGCAGTAGTAACAAACAGCAGTTGCAACAACAGTGCAATAACAAATAACCAGCAGCTATAAACGACTCCAAGTATAGAGCAGAAGTAAAAGGAAGAAAGATTCTAGCTACTTCAGATCCTAAGCGAGGCAATGAAAACAGTAGCTATTCTTTTTTAACTCCCCAAGCTCTCCAAAAATCAATCTCCTCCTTTCAGTCCTAATCCCCCTCCCTTATATAGCCATCCAGACCTGCCCTCTCTCTCAAACTTAATTGCCCGACCCCCTTCCCCACTAAAAATCTGCCTTTTTTCCACTTAAAACCCACTAAGGAAAGCTTTTTCTTATTTTCATCCCCCATTCCCTCTTGTTCCCCATTACCTTATTAATTTAAGGACATTTAATACCCCACTAACAAGTCACTAACACTAAAATATTACCCTAACTGTTCCATTCCCAAATCACCCATGAAACCCCTTAATATTACTGCCCTTAATACAATCTATTCATCCGTATTAAAACCTTTTAACTCTAAAATCTGTTCAAGCTAACAATGATTTAAAACTAAATCTGACTAACAGCTATAACCAATCCTCCTGACAACTAAATGACTAAGGTTGAGTTCCAATTGAAACTAATGGACTGAATTTAAATCACAACACAGAACTCAACAGAATCATTAAAACTGAAATTGAAAATTGAATCAAAATGAACATGAATGCAGGATCATTATTAGCCTATTGACAATGCCCTGAAGCTAAGTGTCCACAGATCAAGCACACACAACAACCATTTGACGAACTTATTGGTTTACAAACAAGAACGAATTAATCGACGAAAACTAATTAACCGATTGCCTACAACAATTGACATCAATCAATCAGAAATAGATAATCAGGCAATTCAAGCAGCATTGACAAGAACAGGGATTTGTAATAAAACTTAACTAATCGATGAAACTTATTTGAATCGATTACACAACCTATAATTATTCACAACAACGATCAGAAACAAATTCGACCAAATAAAAAGGTCTGAGGGAGAAGAACAGAACAATCGACAAAAATTAAAAATTAATATAACAATACTAGACAAATAAACAGACGTTTAAAACATCAAAATAGAATAAAAGGAAAGAAGGAAAAATACCTTAAATGGAACAGAGAACAGACGGACTTGAATCGACTCGAACTTGAACTTTTGAGGTCAAACGGACCTTAATCGAGTGTTCTCAACTGAGAACACTTCGACTAAGGTCAGTTAAACACCCAAATCCCCTTAAACTTCGGACAGAAACCAGTTTTGGTTTTCTAGGGTTCTTACGTTTCGATTTGGGGTTCGAGTGTTTCTAGCCAGATTCGAACCAAACCAATGGTGGTTTGGTCATGAGGGAGGTCAAGGGGTGTCAGGGTGTGAGTTCAGGGCGGATTGGGGTAGGTCCAGGTTTTGCTCGAATCTTCAAATGAAGATTCGAGAAGTTTGAGGATGATTCTAAGAAAACGGGTAATGGATCTGTGTTGTGGGTGGTTAGGAGGTTCAGTGGTGTGAATTTCACGGTCATTGGAGCCGGTGTCGTCGGGTTTTCAGGCGAAGGGAACGAGGGCGGCTAGGGTTTTGGGGGCGTGACTGAAGGGTCTGAGAGTGATGATGGGGCGATGGGGGTTTGGTTTGGGAGGGCGGGGGTATGGTTTGGACTTATATACGGGAGGGGGCGTTTGATCTTGGCCGTTGGATCATTCACGATCAACGGCCCTGATCACTTCACTAAGGAGGAACAGTGTCGTTTGGAGTAGTACTGGGGCGGCTCGGGTATTGGAGTGACGGGTCGAGGGTCGGGTTTGGTCAAGGCTTTGGGACCGTTTGATCAGCTGAGATAAACGGTCCAGATTGAAACACCTGAAACGGCGTCGTTTGGTTGAGGCTGGAGACGGGTCTAGGGTAGTTGGGCCAGTTTTGAACGGGTTTGGATGATCTTGTGTTTGGGCTGGGGATTTTTTGGCCCAGATCTTGTTTCCTCTCTTTTATTAATTCTCTCTTTATTTTCTTCCTATTTCTTTTATTCTTTTCATTCATTTTGATTTCTAAATTATTTTCTAAAATCATAAACCAAGTTAACTTACTAAAAATACTAATTATCTTTTAATAACATTTATCACATACAATTAAATGCCAATTAACAATAAAATCACACAATTCAACATTAAATGCTAAAAATGCAAAGTACATTATTTTTTTATGATTTTCATTTTCCTTAAACATATCATTGGTTAATTAATCCTAAATTGTAAATGCAAATGCAACACATATATTTTTGTATTTTTTAGTAGTAAAAATAGAATAAAACATACACAGACAAATACAAATAAATCACAAGCAACACACAACTATTTTATTTTTAATTTTTGTGGGAGTAGTTCTTGTAGGGCAAAAATCGTGTGCTCACAGCTGCCCCTCTTTGTCCGGAAACATGAAGAGTTTCCGTGCAAAGATAAAGTGAGCGGATACGAGCGATTTTTGCTCATTCGGCTACTCCGTGTGAAGCATTTTCGAAAGATTTGACCGAACCTCTACTTCAAAGGTTTCCTACATATCCCTGGCTAAAAGGGAATCAGGTCAATGTAGTTCGGAAAGTTTTGGTAGCTGGGACTACCATGGGACTGCGATGTTGCTATTACTATTGTTGCATGCTGTTACCACTGCTTTTCGACCTCCTTATTACCCCATTGCTAGAAAGAAAACAAAAGTTAGACTAAACTGATGATTACAGAATCTTATCTATCTTCGACTTGCTCTTGTAGTCTTCTTTTTGATTTCTGAAGTGGGATTTGTGTTGGGGGTATTTTTGTTGTGACCCTCCGCATTACTGACTTCTGACTTGCTCTTGGAATGTATTCCTCTTTTCTGCATGCGGGCTCCTGACTTCATCAACTTCCAATATAACAACCTCCATTCTAACAGGCGGGCTCCTGACTCCTTCAACTTAAAATTTAACAACCTCCATTCTACAGGCGGGCTCCTGACTCCAACAACAACTTAAAAATAATTCAGCCTCCATTCTCCAGGCGGGCTCCTGACTTCATCAGCAACTTTGAAAAATAAATCAGCCTCCATTCTCCAGGCGGGCTCCTGACTCCAACAACAACTTAAAATAATTCAGCCTCCATTCTCCAGGCGGGCTCCTGACCTCGACAACTTCTTAAAATGTAACACCTCCATTCTCCAGGCGGGTTCCTGACTTCAACAACTTCTTAAAATGTAACACCTCCATTCTCCAGGCGGGCTCCTGACTTCAACAACTTCTTAAAATGTAACACCTCCAATCTTCAGGCGGGCTCCTGACCTCAACAACTTCTTAAACATACAACACCTCCATTCTCTAGGCGGGCCCCTGACCTCAACAACTTCTTAAAATGTAACACCTCTATTCTCCAGGCGGGCTCCTGACTTCAACAACTTCTTAAACATATAACACCTCCATTCTCCAGGTGGGCTCCTGACCTTAACAACTTCTTGAACATATAATACCTCCATTCTCCAGGCGGGCTCCTGACCTCAACAACTTCTTAAAATGTAACACCTCCATTCTTCAGGCGGGCTCCTGACTTCAACAACTTCTTAAACATATAACACCTCCATTCTCCAGGCGGGCTCCTGACTCCTTTAACTTGAATCGTCTTCTTTCAGAACTGCTTCCCTCAAAAACTGGTGTTTTATTCCTCTGAAAACTGCTGGGGATAACACCGATATTTTATTCACAAATATGTTATTTTCCTTCTTCAAAGACTACTTCCTTTAAAGCTGGTGCTTTTGCTTCCCTGAAACCTGCCGGGAATCACACTGCTGGGGAATTATCTTCCTCCTTTATGACCAGTTACTCTTCTCCTTTTAACAATGGTGGGGATGATACGGATTCAAAGGCCACTACATTTAGAACTTTGGGTTATCTTGCTTCTTCCAAGATTGCTTTCTTTAAAACTTGTATTGCCTTTTCTCGTATACTGTTGGGGATTTTACTTCCTTCAAAACTTGTGTTATCTTCCATCTTCCCCAAGTGGCTATCTGATTTCAAGAAAATTTTCGCAATGAGAGAAAATTTTCTGCCCCAATTTGATAATCTTCTTTGTGGCCATGTCTTCCCGCTGTCAATAACATTTCCTTTCCCTGCTTCAAATCAAAGAAAAATTTGTTAGTTTAAAACGTGGTGAGTGGTCGTGCCACTCCTGCCGGGGATGGTTTTTCCCTTCTCCCTTTCCCTGCTTTGCGTTTTATTACAAAACTTGCTGGGGATGATATTATTTGTTGAGGATGATACTCCTACTGGGGATGGTTTTTCATTTCTCTTCCTTCCCCGCTCTGTGTTGTCCGACCATTGCGGAACTTGGTCGAGAATCTGTCGGAGTTGTTCCTGTATCTCGCAAATCTGTTGGGGATCCTCATAACCTTTTAACTGTTGCTTTTCCGTTTTTCTCCAACTTCCCCTGGAAATTTGGTCCTCTTGGGATCTAGACCCATTCATCATTTGGTCTTGCGACCAACTTCTTTTTGCTTTGTCGCCTTATCTTTGGCCTGTCCTATTCGCATTTTGCTTTGCACCATTTTGGCAACTGGTAGTAAGCTCTGAAAATCCTTTTCAAAAATAAACTGCTGGGAAGGTAAAGTCTTTAAACCAAGAAATGAAAAAGTGATAATTTAAAAAAAATAGAAAAAGAAGAAGTCTTTCTGAACAAATGCTGGGGAAAAAGAAAGAAAAGAACTTATCTGAATGATATAACCGATCCCAACGATCATGTCGTGCATTCCGGATTAATCAACCCAGTTTATTCGTATCAATCAATCTTTCGGACGGCCTCATCCTGCTGGGGATAAATAGGCATTCAACTCTTTGCCAACTGCGGATCCTTCCCGCCAATCTTGTCTTGTTGCCTCATAGTGCCCTTCGAGGGGTTTTCACTAATAAGACTCTCTCGTTTCTCTCAACTCCCGTTGCCTTATAGTGCCTGTGAAGGTTTTCACCGATTAGACTCTCGTTTTATTTCTCTCATCGTCCGTTGCCTTATGGTGCCTGTGAAGGTTTTCACCGATAAGACTCTCTCATTTTATTTTATTTTTCAGTTGGGGATTGGAGTGTTGCCGATATGACTCTCTCTGTTGGGGATTCTTTTCGGCTATCAATTCATTTCCAGTTCATGATCCTCTTCTCTGCTAGGGATCGGGGTGTTATACCCGACTTCCGTTTGCATGACTTGGCACTTCTCGGATACTGATCGGGAGGTCTTTTTTGGACATCAATATGGGTTTTCGTGTATGGCTAAAGAAAAGGGGTATCAAGAGTTCAAAATAATTTTGATGAGTAAAATAGTACAACTCTTGGAATCAAACTTTCTTTCCAAAATTACGAACACAAACTTATGCCCCAGTTTTTCTTGCTTGGGGATTTTTATTTTTTGTTACACTATGACCGAGCCGTGAGGCGCCTACGTATCCTTCTTTGAGGAATCAGGTCAAACGTAGTTCCCAATCCCTTTGTTTTTCTTGTGACTTTTCTTTTGTCTTTATTATCATTATTTTTCTCTTCTATTTTTCTTTCATTTTCATTACTGATTCCAAAAGAGGGGTATGAAAAAATAAATAAGGCTCAAAAGGGAAGCAAAGGTTAAAGTGTTTGGATAGAATAAAGAATTGCCTCCGTCATTTCATTCTCCGATAAATGCCAAGTACAAACAAAAAAACAATTACAATTAAAAGAAATCATACATAATATCTATTAACTGCGCCAGAATTGATAGCCATGTCGACGCATTTCCCTTCGATATCTGTTAAACATAAAGCGTCATTGGACAACACTATGGTTACAATGAATGGCCCTTGCCAATTCGGGGCGAACTTGCCCTTTGCCTCAGCCTGATGTGGGAGGATGCGTTTCAGCACTTGCTGGCCCACTTCAAACTTTCAGGGACGCACCTTTTTGTTGTATGCTCTTGCCATTCTCTTTTGATACAACTGGCCATGACACACAGCTGCCAATCTCTTTTCATCAATCGGGTTCAACTACTCCAAACGGGCTTTGACCCATTCGTCATCATCAATCTCGGCCTCAACGACAATCTGAAGGGATAGAATTTCAACCTCCGCCGGTATTACTGCTTCAGTTCCGTATACCAACAAATAAGGAGTTGCACCTACTGAAGTACGAAAGTAGTGCGATAACCCAATAATGCAAATGGTAATTTTTCATGCCATTGCCTCGAACCTTCTACCATCTTCCGAAGTATCTTCTTTATGTTTTTGTTGGCTGCCTCAACTGCTCCATTCGCCTTGGGACGATATGGGGTGGAATTCCGGTGTGTAATCTTAAACTGCTGACATACCTCTTTCATCAAATTGCTGTTAAGATTAGCACCATTATCTGTGATGATCACCTTCGGGATTCCAAATCTACAGATGATATGGGCGTGAACAAAATCTACCACTGCCTTCTTGGTTACCGACTTGAAAGTTTTAGCTTCAACCCACTTAGTGAAATAATCGATGGTCACCAGAATGAACCTATGACCGTTGGTAGCTGCCGGCTCAATAGGTCCAATGACATCCATGCCCCAGGCAACAAATGGCCATGGTGCTGACATCGTATGCAATTCTGTCGGCGGAGAATGAATCAAATCTCCGTGTATCTGACACTGATGGCATTTTCGCACGAAATTGATACAATCACGCTCCATAGTGAGCCAATAGTACCCTGCTCGAAGAATCTTCTTCACCAACACATATCCACTCATATGTGGCCCACAAACTCCAGCATGTACCTCTGTCATAACTGTCGTGGCTTGACTAGCCTCTATACATCTCAGCAATCCCAAATCTGGGGTTCTTTTGTACAACACTCCTCCACTGAGGAAGAATCCATTTGCCAATTGCCAAATGGCTCTCTTTTGATCTCCGGTGGCCTGCTCCGGGTATATCCTCATCCTGAGGTATTCCTTGACATCATAAAACCATGGTTCGCCATCCATTTCTTAATCTATCATGTTACAATAAGCATGCTGATCACGAACCTGAATATGCAATGGGTCAACATGAATTTTGTCTGGGTCGTGCAACATCGATGCTAAAGTGGCCAAAGCATCGACAACCTCATTGTGAACTCTTGGGATGTGTTTGAACTCCACTAATTGAAATCGCTTGCTCAGATTGTGCAAACATTGTCGATATGGTATGAGCTTCAAAACCCTTGTTTCCCATTCACCCTAAATCTGATGCACTAGGAGGTCCGAGTCTCCCAAGACCAAGACGTCCTGGACATCCATGTCCGAAACTAACCTTAAACCCAAAATGCATGCCTCATATTCAGCCATGTTATTGGTATAATAGAAACGTAGTTGTGCCGTAACAGGATAATGATGTCCTGTTTTAGAAATAAGTACCGCTCTTATTCCAACTCCTTTCGCATTTGCGGCTCCATCAAAGAAGAGCTTCCAACCTGGTTCCTCAGATAATTCCAACTCATCTACATGCATTACTTCTTCATCAGGAAAATACGTCCTCAAGGGCTCGTATTCTTCATCAACAGGATTCTCGGCCAAGTGATCAGCCAATGCTTGGGCCTTCATGGCCGTCCTCGTCACATAGACGATGTCGAACTCCGTGAGCAATATTTTCCATTTCGCTAACCTCCCTGTAGGCATAGGCTTCTGGAAAATATACTTCAGTGGATCCAAGCGTGAAATGAGATAAGTAGTATATGATGACAGATAATGCTTCAATTTCTGGGCCACCCAAGTTAGGGCGCAACATATCCTCTCGAGTTGAGTGTACTTAACCTCATAGCCTGTAAACTTCTTGCTGAGATAATAGATAGCTTGCTCTTTCCTTCTTGTAATATCGTGTTGCCCCAGTACGCAGCCAAACGAATTCTCCAGGACCGTTAGATAAAGAATTAACGATCTCCCCGGCTTAGGTGGAACCAACACAGGTGGATTTGATAAATATCCTTTGATTTGGTTAAATGCCTCCTGACATTCTGTCGTCCATTCTACCGTGGCGTCTTTCTTCAGTAGCCGAAAAATGGGTTCACAAGTTGCTGTGAGTTGAGAGATAAACCTGCTGATATAATTCAACTTTCCCAACAGACTCATTACTTCTGTCTTGTTCTTTGGCGGGGGCAAATCTTGGATGGATTTGATCTTCGATGGGTCAAACTCAATGCCTCGCCGTCTGACGATGAATCCTAATAGCTTTCCAGATGGAACACCAAATACACATTTGGCTGGGTTGAGCTTAATATCGTACCTTCGAAGTCTTTGGAAAACTTCCTTAGGTCTGCTACGTGGTCTTCCTGATGCTTGGATTTTATGATCACATCATCCACGTATACCTCAATCTCTTTGTGTATCATGTCATGAAACACAGTAGTCATTTCTCTCATGTACGTTGCCCCAGCATTTTTCAAACCAAATGGCATTACCCGGTAGCAATAAGTCCCCCACGGCGTAATGAAAGCCGCCTTTTCTGCGTCTTCTTCACCCATCAGAATCTGATGATACCCCACATAGAAATCTACAAAAGACCCGATCTCGCATCCTGCACAATTATCGATCAATATATGGATGTTGGGTAACGGAAAGTTATCCTTTGGGCTTGCCCTATTCAAATTACGGTAATCGACACACACTCTGATCTTCCCATCTTTCTTCGACACTAGCACCACATTAGCCAACCAATCAGGATATCGAGTGACCCGAATAACCTTTGCCTGCAGCTGCTTGGTTACTTCTTCTTTAATCTTCACTTCCTCAATTTCTACTTGACGGAAGGGCATGCCGGGTCAGTGGGCAATTTATGAACCACTAAATCAGCATTTAAGGGGCATGTCATCGTACGACCATGCAAAAATGTCTTTGAATTCAATTAGTGCTTTGACTAGTTCTTCCTTGATATTTGGTTCAATGTGGATGCTTATTTTAGTTTCCCTGATATTGTCTGCATCCTCTAAATTGATGGCTTCTGTGTCATTTAAGTTGGGCTTGGATTTTTCTTCGAACTGGCTTAATTCTCTGTTTATCTCTTCAAAGGCTTCATCCTCATCGTATTCCGATTCATCATCATAATCGACCTCTTGTACAATTAGTTCGGAATCAGATTGATTTTTTAGACTAGGTTGAAGATCCGTTGTGCATGCCATGTCATTAGAACCAGTATGAAGAGAACTGTTCAGAAAGAGAAAAGAAGAAAACAGAATTAAAACAAAATAAAGAGAGAAAACTTTCACTTTATTAAACTACGGGATAACAGAGTTTCACACTTTTGCCTAATACAAAAAATAAAACAAAAACTGGATTACAACTCTGGAATAATCCAGAAAACAAGAAAGAAAAATCCAGAGCCTACTACCAAGACTCCCTCCGGGCAGGAAGAGGAGTAGCCGTCCAATTGTTGATATTGGCCCTAGGCCCCACAAACTGTATAGCTGCCCTACTGGACCCTTCTCCAGCTTCTATCACGTTGACGTCGGCAAACAGCCTTTCAAAGCCCTCATTCAAATCTCCATCTGGCCCGATCAGTGGTCCGAGAACTTTCGGGACCGACAACTCTCTGATACCTGCTCGGACAAATGATCTGGATAGGCGCGGGATTGGCTTGGGAAGGACCCAGACTCTTTTCTTCAACTTGCGAGCCCGTCACACATCCGCCGTTGTAGGCTTGAATCCCAGCCCAAAAGTATCCAGGTTCTTGGGCAAAGAAACTGGCTGGACAATACCCTGCAGATCAACCCCCAAACCTTTTCCTGGTACAAACCCGCTGTTTAACATTTCTGAGGCTATCATAAAGGTCGCAGCTGTGATTCTGGGAAGTGCAAGGCCCCCGCCCTTAGGAATTTTGTCCACTGAGACTGCGTCAAAAACCTGATAAACCCATGGGCCCTTGTCATCATCGGTTTATATGAAGGGCACAATGGCATCACTAACGGTGCCCGTACCGTCATCCCCGTGTACCACAATCTCTTGTCTATCCCATTTAAATTTGACCATCTGATGTAGTGTAGAAGGCACTGCTTTGGCTGCGTGGATCTAGGGTCGCCCCAATAGAAGATTATACGACACCGCCATATCTATCACTTGAAATTTCATGGTGAACTCGACCGGACCAATTGTCAATTCCAGTATAATATCACCCACTGTGTCAGTACCACCCCCATCAAAACCTCGGATGCAGACGTTGTTCTTGTGAATCCTATCATCATCAACTTTCAGTTTGTTCAGAGTGGCCAAAGGATAGATATTGGCACTGGACCCATTATCAATCAGTACTCGAGTGACCACCGAGTCTTCACATTTAGTAGTCAAATAGAGTACTTTGTGGTGTTATGTACCCTCTACTGGCAACTCATCGTCACAAAATGTCACTCGGTTTACATCGAAGATTTTGTGCACTATTTTCTCCAAATGGTTCACTGAGAGCTTGTCCGGAACATGGGCTTCATTCAGAATCTTCATTAATGCCCAACAATGATCGCTTGAATGGATCAACAAGGATAGCAACGAAATATGGGCCGGAGTCTTCCTCAACTGCTCTACAATGGAGTAGTCATGTGTCTTCATCTTCTTCAAAAACTCCTCTGCTTCTTCCTCCGTCACTGGCTTCTTTATTGTTATAGGATTGGCCCTTCTCAATTCTGCAGGAACAAAACACCTTCCCAAACGAGTTAACCCCTGGGCCTCGCATACTTCTTCCACAACCCCCTTTCCCTTATGTATCACTGTCACTTGACTGTAGCTCCAGGGCACAGCTTTCTCACTTGTTATCGGCAACTGCATTACTGGCATGATAACAACTGGTTCTACGCGAGTCCCTTCACAACCAACACTAGTGTGCTTGGTACTCCCTGCAGTACTACCTTGACCGGCTCTGGCTTCTTCGCAACAACATATGAACCTTTCCCCATTACCACAACTGGCTTGTCATCTACCCTTCCCAACTGTACCACTACCTTTCCACTGGTCGGCTTTTCGTTTGGACTGGAACGAATCATCATTACCATTTGTGAGGGTTTCTTGGGCTCCCCTCCTTCGTGCATTAGTTCGATCATATGAGCCTCATGGTGCACCGGCAACGGGTTTTCATTGATGTTGGGTGCCTCTGGTGCCTGAACCTCGATCCTATTTGTGTCAATAAGATCTTGCAAGGCAGTCTTCAACTTCCAACACTTCTCAGTATCATGCCCGACAGCCCCCGAACAATATTCACAGCTTACCGAGTGGTCCAGATTTTTAGGAAGGGGATTTGGCAATTTGGGCTCAACAGGACTCAATAGGCCTAATTGTCTCAATTTGTGGAACAGAGTAGTATAGGTTTCTTCCAACGAAGTGAATGTTCTCTGCATGTGCACCCTTTCATTCCTGAAAGCCTGATTTCCTCGGAAGCCTGGCCCTGAAGGATTCCTGTAGGCCCTTGGTGGTGGATATGTGCTTTGCGGAGGTGGGTATGTGTTTTGTGGAGGTGGATATGTATTCTGGGGAAACGGCGCATGCCATTGTGGGCGAGCCGGAGGCTGGGTGTAAGTTTGGGCATGATGGACTGAGAAATGTGGCTCTTGTGGTGGATAATAGGGTTGTAGAGGGTCGTATGGAGTGTGTGGGTAATTTGGGTGATAGGGTCTGGGTTGGTAGTGAGGGGAAGGACCTCTGGATCTGAACCAAGTACCTGTTTCGACTATTGTGACCTCCTCTCTCTTCTTTTTCCCGAGCGCACCTCCCGTGCCACTTTGGATATCCTGAGTTGTGGCCTTGATTTCTGAATAGCTCATTATCTTGTTGGACCTGAGACCCTCTTCAACCATACCGCCCATTTTTACTACTTCGTTGAAAGATTTATGAACTGACGTCACCAGGTGACCAAAGTAAGTTGGCTCTAAAGTTTGTAAGAAGTAGTCCACCATTTCACCTTCCCTCATTGGTGGATCGACTCTTGCTGCTTGTTCTCTCCAACGGAATCTGAATTCCCTGAAGCTCTCTCTAGGCTTTTTCTCAAGTTTTAACAGTGTGAGACGATCAGGGACGATCTCAAGGTTATATTGGAAGTGACCTGCAAATGCTTGTGCTAGATCGTCCCATGTATACCACCTGCTAGGATCCTACCTCATGTACCATTCTAGTGCGGACCCGCTTAAACTTTGACCAAAATAAGCTATCAGCAGCTCATCCTTTCCACCTGCCCCTCTCATCTTACTATAGAAACTTCGTAAATGTGCCATGGGATCACCATGCCCCTCATATAAATCAAACTTTGGCATCTTAAAACCCGCCGGCAATTGAACATCGGGGAAGGGACATAGATCTTTGTAGGCCACACTAACTTGGCTGCCCAATCCATGCATATTCCTGAAGGACTGCTCCAAGCTTTTCACTATATGAAGCACTTCGTCCTGCTCCGGATTCTTAGCCGGCCTCTCAGTTTCCGCCGGGAGCTGAAGGTGAGGGGTGTAAGTGTATGGCTCGGGTGCTTTGAAGGTGAGTTCGGGAGGATAGTATTGGTTGTCGTGAACCTGAAACACTGATTCATCAGATGATTTTTGCAATATGGCGGGTGGAGGTGCCATAAAAATAGGAACAGTTGGTGGAGGAGGGTTTTGTTTGGGTAGTGGAGCTTGGGGATTATAGGAAGTTTCTCCCTGATAGTATTGGGCAATGGGGAAGCTCATTGATGGACCAGTGGGAGGGTGTTCCGGATCCGAGCCGGTGAGAGGGTAGGAGTAGGGGGGTATTGGTGATGTTTGTCCCCTAGCCCAGGCTAGGTGCATCCCAGCTATCTCTTGTCTCAACCTGTCTACTCATCATTTGCATCTCCGTCTTTTCCTCCTCAACACTTTTGTCCGAACCAGACATACTTTTCGGAATGGGCCCTTTAGATCTTGTGTGGTAATGGTAATCTGCCAGAACGTTCTAACGAGCTAACTATTTCGAAATCTCTGGATCAACAACAAACTTGTTAGCGTTAGAATTTTAACACATATTGCAATTTCATGTTGGGGATGCAATATTCCTAAGCAGTTTAACCATTTCTATCATGCCTTTGTTCTGACTGCATGTGTCATTCCGACTTCTTTTAAGTGCCTCCAAACTTTCCTTTTTTAGTGGTGGTCGAATCTTATGTGGATTGCCTACGTATCATGTCCCCGCATGAATCAGACCGGGCGTAGTTCTGCCACATAAATGCAAAAGCAAATTTTGGGAATTTTCCATTTTCTTTACTGAAACATTATAATACAAACTAAACATTTTTTTGGAAAGAATAAACCCGAAGTAAAACCAATTACGGACTAAAAAAAAACTACTGACACATTTTGATGCAAAAAAGAATACACAGACAGACAATAGACTCTAAAACAAAATACTGACTCGAACTATGAATATATTAAAGCTCCAAAAGTTGGTGCCCACGAGGCATCGTTCGGCCTTGCCGCGGGCTTTGGTGCGAGATCCCTTTCAAGTTGCTCCAGTTCGTACATTGTCCACTTGACGAAAATCATTACTACTGACATGAAGGTAGTATAGGTCATGTCTTCACACATTCGACATCTCCTAATGATGGCATGGGCAATAGTCCCAATCTTGTTCCAGGTTCGACCTTTTTCTATGAGCAGGCGCCTTATCTGATCACTACAGCCCCCCAAAACCTGAGAATCCTGGAGATGCTGCCTTTGCAGCTGCCGTATTTCATCTTCATTCGAGCCAGTAAATCGTAATAGTGTCCACTTTTGATTTCATAAGCTTCAGCTTGTTTAGCTGCCTTGTCCTTGAGGGTAGTCATTTTCCCTTTTAGAGTAACAATGGTCTTTTCATAATCTTTACTTGCCTATTGTAGGTACTGTGTGCGCTCTTTCGTTCTCTTTGCCCATTGTACCTGGAGTTGTGCTATGGTACCCTCAGATTTCTTCAAATCACCCCGGCACTCACCGATTTCCTTCTTTAGTCCGTCAATCAATCTTTCATCCGACCGACTCCTTTGCTGATTGTCAGCATCTATCCTCATTTTTCGGATCTGAGCCTTGAGAGCCTCATTTTCTTGGGCTAACTTGTTCTTCTCTCCTTCATCGGCAGCAACTTGCACCCTGTTCTCAAATTTCAGATCCTTGATCTGTTGTTTCAGCTTGCCTACTTCGGCCCGGTATTCGTGCTCTTTGGCCAACCAGTCCCACGGTTCTTGTGACGCCTCAACGAACTCTTGAATGTGAGGTTTTTTGGCTGGCCGTTCTGGTTCATCTCTTATAATGCCCTTCTTTCTGTATTAGGTGAGATAAGCAGATGAGACTTCGCCTCTGGATAGGTCGTGCACTCGAGTGTTTACCGTCAAATACTGGCATTCATTCCATATAGAATGAACGGTTTCTTCATGAAATTGGCCATTGGTGCTAACCTCGATTGCATAAACACTGAGATCTTCGTCTGGGTGTACCACCTGACACCTCCCTAACTGTCTCATCACCCGGTAAGGCGCATAAGGCTGAATGCCTCGGAGTCCCATTAAGAGGAAGTAAGGACCCGTGGCGGGCATGTACACAATTTCTTCAACAGGAAGCCAACCCAATGTCCACCCTATTTGTGCTGCAGTGATGGCGCGAAGGCAAGATACCCAGTCTTCAGACCCTTCTAGCAATTTGAGCCCTGAAACCCTCGTGTTATATCCTTCAATGCAACCTTCATTTGTAGATCTATAGCTCATATACTAAGGATGATGACACAAGTGCTCGATCATCCACATTTGCAATAACAAATTGCATCCTTCGAAAAAGTCTGCCCCGGCTTTACAGGCTGTGAGAGCTCGGTATATCTCGGACACTATCATAGGGGCAAGCGTGCTTTTGTTGTTGGTAATTAGGACCTTGACGACTCCAGCCACTATCAAATCAATATTTCTGTCTTTCCGAGGAAACACCACAATGCCCAAGAACGCTACTATGAAGGCGAACCGCCTATGTTCATCCCATTTTGTCCGATTCCCTCTGCTGCAAACCCCGCTTTCCAGATCGTCGAACCCTCCTATATGCCCATACCTCTGGTATATGAACTGCAGAGTAGTAAAACCTCTATCCAATTCAGAGTACGGGACTCCCTTGCTTATCTTCAGCAGATCCATGAACTTGTGTGAATTGACGGCTCTTAGAGCAATCAGATATTTGTGCCTTAGCCTCTCAGTAATGTCCATATAACCTGCTACCTCTTCTAAGGTTGGGGTGAGTTCAAAATCTGAGAAGTGGAATACGTTGTGGGTCGGGTCCCAAAATGTAACCAAAGCTTTTATGATGTCACATCTGGGTCTTACGTTCAACAAATTGGTGAGGCCTCCCAGATGCTATTTGATCTTATCTCACTCTGACTTTTCCAAATCCTCCCACCACAAGCGCAACTCCAAAGGGATCTTGCTTCTAACTGTTACCGGCAAACTTGGACCCGGGCTCATTCTGTATGTTTGTTTGGGGTGATTAACACTCATGGGACTTAAAGAAAGAATAAACTAAAATTGACACACATTTAAATAAAACTCCGGTCTTGTCAATACGGCCTTTCAGCACTTCGAAGAAGATTTAAAGGTTGTGTTTTACCAACCGGACAAAACCTTGAAAATGACCAAAAGTGGCTATTTTCGCAAAAACAGCCTTCCGGTGTCTTTTTAGGGACTTTCGGCTATTTTTACAAGAATGGAATCATTCGACTTATTTATGACGAAAGATTAAATTTTTTGACATTTTTTGGCTATTTTTGCAAAAGGGGAGGTTGGACCCGATGAGGGCTGCCTACGTATCTCACATCCTGTGAGAATCAAATCGGCGTAGTTCGGGCAACGAAAATAACCTAATTCTGAAAACGAAACTTGTTTAAATAAATTACACTAAAAAATATTTTTTCATTTTTTCATTTTTTTCTTCTTTTTTTTCTCTTTTTTTTCTCGATATTCCAGTATTTTCAGAAGCCGGTCAGCATGCAAGTCTGCAGCAAATAAATGCATAAAACAAACAGGATGCAGCAGGATGGTCTTTTTCATTTCAGGTCGCTTGTCCTAGACGGACCCAACCCCTGGGTTGAGTCCCCTAAGTCAAGTGCACATGATGCAAATAAGCGTTCCTACTAGGGATTCGACATGAGGTTTTGTTATACTAGGTTCATCCTGGGTGTTTGTTCTAGACCTGGCTTACCCGAGCGGACAACTCGAGCCGAGGATGGGAACTGCGTACCGGTAACCAAAAGATCATCTGGTTTTGCAACTCCTCCGAAACCTCGTTCTATTTTGGGATATGACACTAATAGAAAGAAGTCACGACCAGCGTGCACTCCTCAAGAAAGAGAAGAGAGGGATTTCGTAGCAATTTATATATAGTTCAGATAATATCAAAGCGGTAAAAGCAACATTTTAGCACATTAGGACAAAATATGTAATTCATCTAAGCTCAAATTCTGAACCCTGAACCAGAGATTCTGGGCTCTGGTCCCCAGCAGAGTCGCCAGAGCTATCACACCTCCTTTTTCACCTTACACCCCGGAGAAGGGTATAAAAAGGGAGTTTTTCCAATTAAAGGACAATCGAAACAGGATTTATTATTTAATTCAGAGTCGCCATTTGGGAGATTTATGGTGTCCTAAGTCACCGGTTGGATCCCGAATCGAGGAAAAGATTAACTCTGTTTAACAGTCTGCGCACCAGAAATCCGGATAAGGAATTCTGTTAACCCGGGAGAAGGTGTTAGGAATTCCCGAGTTCCGTGGTTCTAGCACGGTCGCTCAACTGTCATATTCAGCTTAATTATCTGATTTTTATACAATTATGAACCTATCAAATTTTAACTGTTTACTGCTTTTGTTATTATTTATTCAAAGAATTGCAATGTCGTGAGAATGCATCTCGAATTGCGCCACATAAATGTGCCCGCAATTTTCGATACGTTCCAACTTCGTTGAGATTTGGATTTGGGTCACATAAATGTGCACCCGAGTTTAGGAAGATAACATTATTAAATACGCGCCTAAAGACTAACGCGTTGTTATTTTGAGAAAAGCCGTAAAGTTTGCTATGCGGACTGTCTCGAAATCTAAGCATTTGAAATAACTGTCCGTTGAGGGCCCGGCAGTTTGTGTATTCTTGTTTGTCGAGGCTCGTCTCCTTTTTTATTTAAAAAAAAAGTAAGCCTAAAGCAACTATAATTTGCTATTTTTATTGTCTCTAAAGTAAAAAAAAAAAAAAAAAAAAAAAAGGTCCTAATTAATTTGTTTTAAGAGCTACTTCCCCTTTAAGAAAGAAACTTATAATTAATCCGCATCGAGCCTCCAAAGCCTACCCATGAGACAGCCGGCTTTCATCTCCAAATCCAAGCACAACTTTCCTAATCAGTTAACTAATTAACAATGGTTACAATTATTAGCTTAATAACATATTACCATTAATTTCCAATCTCGTGTTAACTATTGACCATTGTCTATTACTATCAGATTGAAAACGTGTACCATAACATTATTATTATAACTAAAATATATTACTTGTCTAAACTATGACGATACAAGTTTACGCATTACAAAATATTGTCTAAAACTTGTCTAAACTCACTAATGGCAATATTGTTTAAAACTTACATAAATATACGCATTATAAAATATATATAAAAAAAAAGAGAATTTTACGAGAATACATAGATATAAGTTTAATTCTTAACAAAATATGAATAACGGATGCACTCTTATTTAATAACCACATTTAAACCCATACTTGCTGATTTCAGCTCAATTTTATTAGTGCAGGCGAAATGCATGAATTCGAAAAACACTTTCCTGTTTCAGCTTGCAGCTTGCTTCTTATTTCAAAATTATACTACAAAACAACACTAAACCAATATGACTATTACATAATCATATTCCAAAATCCAAACAGTCCCGGAATCAAGCAGCCCAATCAACTTATAATTAGTCCTAATTATACAGTCATCTATTATTCATGTAATATAAACAGTCCTAGTTCAAACCCGTGCAGTCCATATCATGTCAACAAGCCAACTAGTTAAAAAAACTAAATAAGTACAACCTTTAACGAACTATAACTACAAGTATTCAAATGAACTCGACTCTGGCATAAAACTACATTTTTCACTCCAAGGTTGAACTTACATCAAGGGAATTCGAAGCATATACCTGGTATTGACAATACAAGAAGAGGAAGAAGAGGATCAGCAGCAGCAGTAGTAACAAACAGCAGTTGCAACAACAGTGCAATAACAAATAACCAGCAGCTATAAACGACTTCAAGTATAGAGCAGAAGTAAAAGGAAGAAAGATTCTAGCTATTTCAGATCCTAAGCGAGGCAATGAAAACAGTAGCTATTCTTTTTTTAACTCCCCAAGCTCTCCAAAAATCAATCTCTTCCTTTCAGTCCTAATCCCCCTCCCTTATATAGCCATCCAGACCTGCCCTCTCTCTCAAACTTAACTGCCCGACCCCCTTCCCCGCTAAAAATCTACCTTTTTCCACTTAAAACCCACTAAGGAAAGCTTTTTCTTATTTTCAGCCCCCATTCCCTCTTGTTCCCCATTACCTTATTAATTTAAGGACATTTAATACCCTACTAACAAGTCACGAACACTAAAATATTACCCTAACTATTCCATTCCCAAATCACCCCTGAAACCCCTTAATATTACTGCCCCTAATACAATCTATTCATCCGTATTAAAACCTTTTAACTCTAAAATCTGTTCAAGCTAACAATGATTTAAAACTAAATCTGACTAACAGCTATAACCAATCCTCCTGACAACTAAATAACTAAGGTTGAGTTCCAATTGAAACCAATGAACTGAATTTAAATCACAACATAGAACTCAACAGAATCATTAAAACTGAAACTAAAAATTGAATCAAAATGAACATGAATGCAGGATCATTGTCAGCCTATTGACAATGCCCTGAAGCTAAGTGTCCACAGATCAAGCACACACAACAACCATTTGACGAACTTATTGGTTTACAAACAAGAACGAATTAATCGACGAAAACTAATTAACCGATTGCCTACAACAATTGACACCAATCAATCAGAAATAGATAATCAGGCAATTCAAGCAGCATTGACAAGAACATGGATTTGTAATAAAACTTAACTAATCGACGAAACTTATTTGAATCGATTACACAACCTATAATTATTCACAACAACGAGCAGAAATAAATTCAACCAAATAAAAAGGTCTGAGCGAGAAGAACAGAACAATCGACAAAAATTAAAAATTAATATAACAATACTAGACAAATAAACAGACGTTTAAAACATCAAAATAGAATAAAAGGAAAGAAGGAAAAATACCTTAAATGGAACAGAGAACAGACGGACTTGAATCGACTCGAACTTGAACTTTTGAGGTCAAACGGACCTTAATCGAGTGTTCTCAACTGAGAACACTTCGACTAAGGTCAGTTAAACACCTAAATCCCCTTAAACTTCGGACAGAAACCAGTTTTGGTTTTCTAGGGTTCTTACGTTTCGATTTGGGGTTCGAGTGTTTCTAGCCAGATTCGAACCAAACCAACGGTGGTTTGGTCATGAGGGAGGTCAAGGGGTGCCAGGGTGTGAGTTCAGGGTGGATTGGGGTAGGTCCAGGTTTTGCTCGAATCTTTAAATGAAGATTTGAGAAGTTTGAGGATGATTCGAAGCAAACGGGTATTGGATCTGTGTTGAGGGTGGTTAGGAGGTTCAGTGGTGTGAATTTCACGGCCATTGGAGCCAGTGCCGCTGGGTTTTCAGGCGAAGGAAACGAGGGCGGCTAGGGTTTTGGGGGCGTGACTGAAGGGTCTGAGAGTGATGATGGGGCGAGGGGGGTTTGGTTTGGGGAGGCGGGGGTATGGTTTGGACTTATATACGGGAGGGGCGTTTGATCTTGGCCGTTGGATCATTCACGATCAACGGCCCTGATCACTTCACTAAGGAGGAACGGTGTCATTTGGAGTAGTACTGGGGCGGTCCGGGTATTGGAGTGACGGGTCGGGGTCGGGTTTGGTCAAGGCTTTGGGACTGTTTGATCAGCTGAGATCAACGGTGCAAATTGAAACGCCTGAAATGGCGTCGTTTGGTTGAGGCTGGAGACGGGTCTGGGCTAGTTGGGCCAGTTTTGAACGAGTTTGGACGATCTTGTGTTTGGGCTGGGGATTTTTTGGCCCAGATCTTGTTTCCTCTCTTTTATTAATTCTCTCTTTATTTTCTTCCTATTTCTTTTATTCTTTTCATTCATTTTGATTTCTAAATTATTTTCTAAAATCATAAACCAAGTTAACTTACTAAAAATACTAATTATCTTTTAATAACATTTATCACATACAATTAAATGCCAATTAACAATAAAATCACACAATTCAACATTAAATGCTAAAAATGCAAAGTACATTATTTTTTTATGATTTTCATTTTCCTAAAACAAATCATTGGTTAATTAATCCTAAATTGTAAATGCAAATGCAACACATATCTTTTTGTATTTTTCAGTAGTAAAAATAGAATAAAACATACACAGACAAATACAAATAAATCACAAGCAACACACAACTATTTTATTTTGAATTTTTGTGGGAGTAGTTCTTGTAGGGCAAAAATCGCGTGCTCACACTGAGTATGTAAGGCGCATAAATAAGTACATAACAGACATGGAGGAAATATAGAGTAAATGACTCCACCTGTAAATCTGAATAACTTTGTAAATCATGAAATAATTATAGTATCATGCATATGCGTATGAATGTCATGTCATGCATAGGTATATGTTTCATAACATCATCAGCCTCTGAGGGCATCCCATCATATCATCTTGGCCACTATGGGCAAAATCATCAATGTGTACCAGCTGATCAGGTGGTGGTGCGTATATAACGCCATAACCTTTCTCATATCCCTTATATATATATATATATATATATATATATATATATATATATATATATATATATATATAACGACATATGGTCATAGGTCAATGTACATGAATGCAATGCATGAAAAGTACGTTAATAAAATCTTTCAGAATATCATAAGACCATTATACCTTTGAATTATATCATGAACTAAACTTTTTCAACTTACGTATTTTTCTGGGACCCATGAACAGATGATAAAAGAATATGACATAGAGAATCAAGAATATAGGCATTTCTAATATTTCTATGAATAGAGTCATATATGGAAATTGTGCATTTGCACGTTTCGTTTGTGACGTATGGATCATGCCAAAAGAAAGAAGGGGTAGTCTTAACATACCTGGAGTAGGGAAAACTGCGTATAATATTCTTGGAGAAGATTGCACCGTACTCCTTTAGAACCGCAAAATTTTACGTTGCTACAATTTTAACAATTCTCGTTGGAATTATTTTTATGCAAGAATTTTCGTTGGAGCCTGGATTGAATTTAGCTACTGTTCATGAAGTATTTTGAATCTATGAAGAATGATATTGAAATGAATATGGACGTTCTGAACTTTGTCCAAAATAAAAATGGAATCAAGACTTAGTAGTAAGCCTTTCTTTTGTCCAAATGAAAAATGACCCAAGACTTGTAATAAGTCTTTACTTTAATTTCAAATACATCTTAGATAGCCACCTATTCAAGAAGACCAATGAGTCATTTTTTAGTTTTGTGGCTTTTTGCCACATTTTTGGGGGGAAGATTTAGTCTTTATCTTATTTTTTAATAATTAACTAGGTAATGTCCCGTTACCTGGTAATTAACCAATTACCCACATAATTAAAAACTATTTCCACTTACCTAAATAATACTCACTTTTCACATACCTTATACACCTTACTATTATGTCCATGTGGTACCTTGTATGGTACTAGTCCATAAATACCGGGTATTTTAGCTCAGGCCGTATTATCCCAAAAATGCCCATCTTTGACGAAAATTCATTTTCTTGGACTTGCTTCCCCTTTTACCTTCACAAAGTTACTCATCACTTGTGAAATAGCATAATCCTTGTAATCTCCAAATAATCTTTTACTTGGACTGAAGTCAATTACCTTACGACCAATTCAACGTACAATACTTCAGGGTACAACATCGTCTTAACTTAATACTGCGAAGCGTAATGTCACCGTAATGTAATACTACTGGGTGCAACACTATCGTAACTTAATATTGTGAAGCGTAATATTACCGTAATGTAATACTGCTGGGTGCAACACTGTCGTAACTTAATACTGCGAAGCGTAACATCATCGTAATGTAATACTGCAAAGCGTAACATCATCGTAATATAATATTGTAGGACGTAACATCATTGTAATATATTACTGTAGAGGGTAACATCATCGTAATATATTACTATAGAGCATAACATCGACGTAATACTGCGGGACGTAACAGAGTTGTCGGCCAAATTCCTCAAAAATTGTTGGTCTTGATTTGAATGCAAGCATATTTGAGCAAGGTAAAATACCCAAATTTGTGCGCTCTTGCTTTAATATTAGAATTTTCAATGTTTCTATCTATTGACCTTTGTTTCTATCGTTAGCCACCCTACTGTCTAAAAAATAAAATTACTCATGTTCTTCTGCAGCAAAAAAATAAAATTGGTGTGACATAATGTATCAGTTTATATTAGAAAAAATTGAGTGAAAGTCTACTATCCTTTTCCAAATTTCTCAAATGTAGGATATATAATTGCTGAGATGATTGATGGCGGAGTGAAGGGTGTAGTGCACAGGTCAAATTTTAAAAAATTAAATAATATTCATTTCAAATTAAAGGAAGTATTTCATAGTGTTAGATAGTGAGGACACTTATTTCAATAATATATTTATTTTTAATGGAACTAATTATACATGACACAACATTATGATAGATGTGCTTAATTAAATGAGTGCTTTTTTAATCAAATTGCATTTTGCTTTTCCTAATGTTACCTTTTTAGTGGAGTAATGGACAGATGGGCACAAAACCCCACTTAAGAGGCAGAGAAGCGCCTTTACAACAGTCCTATTGCATAGTCATTAGGTGACGAAAGAGTGAATTGAAGGGTTGTGTGGTTCTGAATATGATGTTAGTCATCATGTAATAATGTAGATAAATAGATGTTTCAACCTTTTGGGTCTTTGTTTTTGTAGCAGGTCTTTCAATATTGAAATGTTCATGCATCAATTTGACATAATAGGAAGTTGCACCTACTAAAGAAAAGTAGTAAAAAGCAATGTAGAATAAGAAAGGAGATCTCTAGATCTAAAACGTGAAACCCAATTATATGAGTAACGGAACAATAACTAGCTGAGGCCTAAATTTATATGATTATTTGTTGTAGTGAAATATTAGTAAAATACTTGGTCGTTACTAGGTGTAGGGTACCCAGAGAATAGATGGCGATTCATATCAGTAAAAGCATGGAAGAAATAAATAGAGTTGTGTACTGCAGCCAACTGAGTAGTAGCTACGAGAGGAAAAGATATTACAATTTCACATGGAATGCCTTAGGTATAACCTCCTAATGTGAGGTTGCGCTTCTAAATTGGTATGGCAAATTGACTTGGCAATTTTTTTATGTGCCACTTTCATGTTTTTGTTGTAATTATTTTACCTTTTTATTGTCTAATGAACTTGATGTTAACAAAGAAGTTATGGTGGATCAACAAAGAACATAGCTTGGATTGATATAAAATGTTATTTCAGAATCATATAATTTTTTTTGTATTTCCTTACGGAGTTTTCCTTAGTTGTATTGCATACCAGCCTTTAAGTAGTATTATTGTGGAGGATAGACTATAACAACAATGTTATTTATATTTTTCTATAATTGCTGAGATGATTGATAGCGGAGTGAAGGATGTAGTGCACAGGTCAAATTTTAAAAAATTAAATAATATTCATTTCAAATTAAAGGAAGTATTTCATAGTGTTAGATAGTGAGGACACTTATTTCAATAATATATTTATTTTTAATGAAACTAATTATACATGACACAACATTATGATAGATGTGCTTAATTAAATGAGTGCTTTTTTAATCAAATTGCATTTTGCTTTTCCTAATGTTACCTTTTTAGTGGAGTAATGGATAGATGGGCATAAAACCCCACTTAAGAGGAGAGAAGCGCCTTTACAACAGTCCTATTGCATAGTCATTAGGTGACGAAAGAGTGAATTGAAGGGTTGTGTGGTTCCGAATATGTTGTTAGTCATCATGTAATAATGTAGATAAATAGATGTTTCAACCTTTTGGGTCTTTGTTTTTGTAGCAGGTATATCAATATTGAAATGTTTATGCATCAATTTGACATTATAGGAAGTTGCACCTACTAAAGAAAAGTACTAAAGAGCAATGTAGAATAAGAAAGGAGATCTCTAGATCTAAAATGTGAAACCCAATTATTTGAGTAACGGAACAATAACTACCTGAGGCCTAAATTTATATGATTATTTGTTGAAGTGAAATATTAGTAAAACACTTGGTCGTTACTAGGTGTAGGGTACCCAGAGAATAGATGGCGATTCATATCAGTAAAAATATGGAAGAAATAAATAGAGTTGTGTATTGCAGCCAACTGAGTAGTAGCTACGAGAGTAGAAGATATTACAATTTCACCTAGAATGCCTTAGGTATAACCTCCTAATGTGAGGTTGCGCTTCTAAACTGGTATGACAAATTGACTTGGTAATTTTTTGATGTGTCGCTTTCATGTTTTTGTTGTAATTCTTTTACCTTTTTATTGTCTAATGAACTTGATGTTAACAAAAACGTTATGGTGGATCAACAGAGAACATAGTTTGGATTGATATAAAATGTAATTTCAGAATCATATATATTTTTTTTGTATTTTCTTACGGAATTTTCCTTAGTTGTATTGCATACCAGCCTTTAAAAAGTATTATTGTGGAGGATAGACTATGACAACAATGTTATTTATGTTTTTCTATAATTTTCTGTAAAGATAAAATGCTTATATGGATCGCTAAACTAACCACTGCTATAATACAATTATTGACGTTTTGTTCATTATCAAATTCTTATCTATATTTTTTTGTGATTCAATGCCTAAGTTTTGAACTTTTCATCAATATCTTCAAAGAAATAATATGGTAAGTTCTCTTTTTCATAAATCTTCATTTTAATGTGGCTCATATTATATGAGGAAGATTATAGCTGTAACAACCCGGTCGGTCGCTTCATGAGTTACCGCTCTGTTTCCCCCATTTCTGCTTCTTATTGCCTTGTTTAGCTGTATTTTGTATTATCGAGTTCGTTGGCTCGAGTTCGGAGAGGTTTTGGTAAGGTTTGAGGAACTTAGTCTCTGTTGAGTAAGCTTAAGTTGAAAAAGTCAACTGGATGTTGACTTATGTGTTAATGGGCTCGGATATGAGTTTTGATGGTTCGGATAACTTCGGGAGGTGATTTGGGACTTAGAAGCGTGATCGGAATGTTGGATGTCCAAAGTAGATTTAGGCTTGAATTGGCGAAATTGGAATTTTGGCGTTTTCCGGTTGATAGGTGAGATTTTGATATAGGGGTCAGAATGGAATTTCGGGAGTTGCAGTAGGTCCGTTGTGTCATTTGAGATGTGTGTGCAAAATTTAGGTCATTCGAACGTAGTTTGATAGACTTTTTGATCGAAAGCGGAATTTGGAAGATTTTGGAATTCTTAAGCTTGAATCCGATGCAAATTTGGTGTTTTGATATTGTTTTGAGTGTTCCGAAGGTTGGAACAAGTTTGAATGAGGATATGGGATATGTTGGCATGTTTGGTTGAGGTCCCGAGGGTCGAGGGTGAGTTTCGGGTAGTTAAACGGACCATTTCAAGTTGTGAAAAATTATAGAAAATCTATTGTTGATATTGCAGGCAGTTGGCCTTCGTGAGTGGGCCCTCGTGTTCGCGAAGGGTTAGCATGAGAGGCTGAAGGTTTGGCCTTCGCGTTCACGAGGGACGTCCCGCGTTCACGAACGGATGGGGTCATTGAGCTACGCATTCGCGAGAGGGAAGCCGCATTCGCGATGGGTTGTGGAGCTGAGCCTTCGCGTTCGCGAGTGGGGAGACGAGTTCACGAAGAAGGAAAATGTGATCAACGTCAGGTTGTGCTTCGCGAACGCGAGGCTTTGGCCGCGTTCGCGAAGAAGGATTGAAATGTCTCGGAAAAATGTTTTAAAAGCTCATTTCCGTGATTTTTAGCCTAAGTTCCTCCATTTTTGGGCGATTTTGAAGCTTTTTGAAGATGATTGAAGAGGGAATCAAGGGGGAACACTTGGAGGTAAGATTTATGAACTTAATACTCGATCCTAATGTGATTTCTACCTAATTAATCATGGAAATTGTTGAATTTAAGCCTAAATATTGAAGAACTAGGGCATGTGATTGGAGACCTAGAATTTGGGATTTAAGCGGTCATTTGTGGTTAGATTTTGGTGCTTTTGATATGAATGAACTCGAGGAGTGATAAGGAGTCTATTAATGTAATTTTTATCTGATTTTGAGACGTGGGCCCGGGGGTCAGATTTGGCGAATTTCAGGATTTGTGCTGTAATTTGATTTCTTTCGAGTGGGCTTTGTTCCCTTAGCATATTTTGATGGTTTTGCACTGATTTTGGTTAGATTTGGAGCATTCGGAGACTGATTTGAGAGGCAAGGTCATCGCGGGCTAGAGTTTGGATCAGATTGAGGTGAGTAATGATTGTAAATATTGTCCTGAGGGTATGAAACCCCGGATTTTACATCGTAGTGCTATATTGAGGTGACGCACATGCTAGATGACGAGCGTGGGGTCGTGTACCGTTGGGGATTGTGACTTAGTCCATCACCTATGACTGTTTTACTGCGTATTGATTGAAAACTATTTTCTATTATCATGTTTTGGGTTGAACGCCATATTTGGGCCTCGTGCCAACTGTTTTGGACCCTTAGGGGATTTTTACCAGTATTTCTTCACTGTTTTGACTTTATATTTGTACTCAGTCATGCTATATTATACTATTTTCATAACTCAGCCATATTTACTCTATTTTAACACTTTAAATGATATTTTGAGCTGAATATCATATTTTACTATGCCCGAGTGGCTTTTAGAGATTTCCGACTGAGTAGGGCCGAGGGCCTGTGTTGTGAGGATTATTATGGGATCGGACTGCACGCCGCAGCAGTGTTGTACTGATTATGATTATAAGGCTGAGGGCCTGAGTTGTACGCCACAAGGTGGCTTGATATGAGACTGACAGCCTATTGATTATGCCACGAGATGGATTGACATTGCGCTTGGGCCGTAAGGGGCTCCGCCCAGAGTCTGTACACCCCTAGTGAGTGCGGGTACCCAATGTGATATGTGATATGGCCCGAGGAGCTAGTATTGTTCCATGTTATTTCCTGAGGGACTGATTCTGTTGACATTGTGCCCGAGGGGCGGATTTTATGTGTTTATCTTTTCTCGCTGCTTTTCATTTACTTGTTTAACTATTAAAAAGGTGTTTTAAAGAAGCTTATACTGAACTAAGGTGTTTTTATAAGATTTCACTGTTTTATTGCATTTTATTGGTTTTTACTGCCTCTTTATATCATGTTTTGATGTTTTACGTGATTTCTTATCGCTCAGTCTTCATTTATTGTTATTACTCACTGAGTCAGAGTACTCACTTTACTCCCTGCACCCTGTGTGCAGACTCAGGAGCTTCAGGTCCCTTCAGTGAGGGTTGATTGCTTCCAGCAGGCTATTCGGAGTCCACTAGGCAGCTGCTTGGCATTCGTAGCCTAGTGTTTATCCCTTCTATTTTACTTCCCTTGTTCTAGTTCTGTAATAGACTGTATAAACTCTTTCATACTCTTAGAATTATGTTAGATGCTTATGACTGGTGACACCCCGATGTCGGGCTGTGTCGTTTTCCGCAAATTGTACTAGTTCACTTTTATTTTGGGATTATTAGCAAGTTGAATGACTTAAATTATGTTATTATAATTGTTTAAAATGAAATGGGTGTTGTGTTGGCTAGCCTTGTCTTCACTAGAGGCGCTATCACGACCGGGTCTGGATTTAGGGTCGTGACAAGTTGGTATTTGAGCCTTGTCTTCACGAGAGGACACGTGCTGCCGGTCAGGATGGAAGAACACTAGTACCACTAGTTGTGGCCACTAGAGGCCGAGGATGCGGTCGTGGTCGCGGTAGGGGCAGGGGTGTGTCCCGCACAATAGCTAGGGTAGCACCTGCAGATCCACCAGCCACCCCAGTTTAGGATCAGGTCCTAGTTGTGGATGCTCCAGCAGCACCAGCTCAGGCACCAGTTGTGCCCATTATGATTCCGGGTCTTCAGGAGGCCCTGGCTCAGATTCTATCAGTATGCACTGGCCTAGCTCAGGCGGTCTTAGTTACTACAGCCGCAACTACTTCTCAGGCCGGGGGAGGCACTCAGACTCCCGTCGCTCGCACACCTGAGCAGGTTGTGCAGGGACTTCAGACACCGGGGGCACATCCAACCCAACCGGTTGCAACTGCTCAGGACTATGTATCTCCTGCCATACCAGAGGACTAGCAGCACAGGTTGGAGAGGTTTGGTAGACTTCAGCCTCCGATTTTCAGTAGTGCAGAGGGCGAGGATGCCCAGGGTTTCTTGGACAAGTGTTAGAGGATTCTTCATACATCGAGTAGTCTGGAGACCAGTGGGGTCGTTTTCACTACTTTTCAATTTTTTGGAGCTGTCTTCACTTGGTGGGAGGCATATGAGAGACGTAGGCCTGTTAGTGCAGCACCTCTTACCTGGTAGCAGTTCACCGTTCTCTTTTTGGAGAAGTATGTGCCACAGTCTCGCAGAGAGGAGCTGCCCAGGCAGGTCGAGTGGTTGCGTTAGGGAGATATGGTTGTGATGCAGTATGAGATGAGGTTCTTGGAGTTAGCTCATCATGTTGTTTGGTTGGTTCCTACGGAGAGAGAGGATTAGAAGGTTTGTTGATGGCTTCACTTATCAGCTTCGTATTCTCATGACCAGGGAGAGGGTGTCTGGTGCTACCTTTGAGGAGGTTGTTGACATTGCTCGTGAGATTGAGTCAGTTCGTCGCTAGGAGCGAGATGAGAGGGAGGCCAAGAGGCTGTCGTGCCCCCTTTTTCTCGCGAAATCGGGTTTATGACATTTGGTATAGGACAATTCGCTTCTTTTGGGAACTGGGTTTTGCATTTTTTTGAAGAGTCGCCACCTTATGATTTAAGGTGCATTAGGACACCAATAGGGTTCACTTCTAAGTTTCATTGGAACAACTAGAGATAGGGTAAGGGCTTGAAATTATCCCAAAAGGAAGGTGTTAGGCACCCCTCAGGATCCACTAGTGTGGTTCCCGGCCAGATAGTTTATTGTGAATTTAGCAAATAGACAAGTATGAGCTCAAATATTAGGGGATTTAAATTTAAACATATAAAAGAAAGAACAATTAAAAGAAGAGTTTAAAAAAAGAGTTTGCAAATAAAGGGAAAGGGGGTCCTAGGTTTATATTTAATATGGATCACATCAATGTGATACCCGGTATGACACTCCTCAAAAGAGGGGATACACGTGGTATTAGCGCACCAATCAACATATTCATATCTACCCTTCCCACCCCGTTAAGGTATTAAAGCGCGGATTGTTCTCGATTATTATTGCATGCTATTTACCCGTCCCATTCCTATCAGTCCCGGAGGAGCTTAGGACTACTATTCCTAAAGGGAAGGGATATTAGGCTGATTTTTGGTTTCAAAGAGTAAAAATCTAAGGCGACATACAAAACACATATACTACATGTTAGGGAAGCATATAAACAGGTAAAGGTCCATGTACACCTCCTCAAACAAAACACATAAATAGAATAACTTGCACATACTTTTTTAGGTCTGATTAAAATACTAAAGACGAGGGGAGTTTGATTATTGAGGCAGATCTGTTTATTACATAACTCAGATAAGAAGTTCGAATCAGGCCTGCCTGTTGGTTGTACCTGTAAGGCCCAGTGAAAACTTGTACTCAAAACATGGTAGCTCGTGGTGCCAAGTTCGAACCCTTTGTACTGATCTAGCATTTAAAAATCAAGAATCAAAGTTTTCCAGAAAAGTGCTATTATACGGTCCAAAATGTGGTCGCAAATCAAGTATGAGGACCGCATTTCTGTCACAAAGTGAGCCAGAATGTTAGTCAAAATTTAGGTCAAAATGTGGTCCATTATGCAATCGCATAACTGGTATGTGGACCGCATTTCTGCCGCAAACCCAAACAGAATGTTCAGAGTCTTGGAGCACTTTCGCGGTTCATTATGCGGACTGCATTTCCTCTTTGCGATCGCATACCTAACTCGGGGCTCTAATTTTTCTAACTTTTAAACCTGACCCCTTCTTCAATAAAACACCCCAACCCTTCATTTTATCACATTTTCTGAACAAAACTAGAGAGAGGGAAGAGAGAAAGTCTTATCTCCATCAATTTGATTTTTTCAAAGTCACCTAGGCCGGAAAATTTCAAGTAATTGTCTTCATCTCCGTTCTTGCAGGTAAAATCCCCAACCCTTTTTCATTTGTTTTCAGATTTAAACAAAAAAGGGGATTCTCATGCATTGATTCTTGAAAATGGAATTTGAAATACACATGCACGTCCTTTAAAACCTAAAATCTAGTAAGAGGAATTGGGTAGAAGTAAAGATTTGCAAAAGAGGGGTTGATAACCTAAGTAATTCGGGTTGAGTTTGTGAACTTCAATTCTAAGTTATATGTGTTAACTTGTGAACTAGATTGATGGTACTAGGCTGTTGGTGAATTGAAAGTAGAAGTTAAAAAGGGAATTCGACTCCAGGTATGTATGGCTAACTTTAACCTTCGTAAAGTCACCTTGTTTGGTATACGAGTAATTAGTATGTGTTACTTATGTGGACTATTTGTGAATTCTTGTGATTAATATGCCTTAAACGTTGTTGGTTACGTCTCCCGATATAATGGTGTAAGTAAATGGCAACATACCAAGTATGTGTATGTGAAGGTGTTTATGTGGTAAGAGTTGTGTAACAAATGATGGAAAGAAATCATAATTGATGCAATTGAAACAACTGTGGTAATATCATACGTGACTTGTCGCGGGCAATTATCGTTGTGACTTAAATTGTATACGGGTTGTCGCATATGATGGAAATGGTATTGATGTCTATGAAATTCTTTGTGAATTTTTGTGTTGTCGTGTGAAATGTGATTGTCCGGTGGGATCGGGTTGCGCGCCGCAACACAAAGTTATAAGGTGTGGGTCGTGGTGATAAAGGTGGCTGAGGTAATAATGGTGGAAAAGTGATTAAATCCCTATTGAAATGAATTAATATTGAAAGGGGAAAAAGAGAGATTGTGGAACTTGTTTGGCTTTGGTTGTTCCTTTCATATGCGTTTGATTGTTAATTCTATCATTGTCTGTTATTTGTGTATTGATTAATTCTACTTGGGGTAAAGTTTGTTCGTACATAACAGTACAATTCAAATGTATTGACGTCCCTTTTGTCGGGGGCGCTACATTCGTGTTATGATTGTAGGTGGTTCTGTAGCAGGTACTCCAGTCCACCGACAGTAGAACTCCTTCACCTCCCGTCAGCTGAATTAGTGAGCCCCTTTCCTTTCGGGGCCCTGCGTGGCTCATGCCGCTCTTCTTCCGGAGTTTTATTCTGGCATTTGTGTAAGGTATAGTCGGAGCCTTGTTACCGGCAAGTATTGTATCACCCTTTTGTATCCTTAGAGGCTCCATAGACAGGAAATGTGGGTTATGCACCTATGTATTTTGTATTTAGGCAGTGCAACTTGTAAACCACGCTAAGTAACCATGTATATTATGTAGATCTTGTAAGAATGTGTTTTAATTATAACTGGCTATTTCCCTTGGTTGACGGATAATGAAAACGCGGGGTAACACGTGGGATAGGAAAGGCACCCAGGTCCGCTCGACTAGGGTTACCTGGTCGAGCGCCAGTCGCGCCCCTCAGTTTTGGGGCGTGACAGTACCAATTAACAAAAGCGAATTCAATTTTATGGTTATTATTCTAAGTTTTGCCTAAGTGTTTTAGGTGAGGTCCTATAGACATGATATCTAATTGATTCAGAATGTGGCGAAACAGTAACAACTTAAAACGAATTGTTTGAAATTCTATAGGCATGCTTGCTAAACCTCATTAAATAGAGAAGGAAAGTTGTTTAAAACTAGTTCAGAATCGAACTGATTTTAAATTGAACTAGTTTCAGATTCTGTAGGTGATGGTATCTAATATTGCTGATTTTAATCCCTATAGGCATGATATCTAACATTGAATGTGAATAGAAAAAGAACCAGAAATTTACTTGGGAATCCCTATAGGCATGATTTCTATATATTATACTGATTTCAACCTTATGAGCATGACACTTACTTATATCCGTCTAGAACTTAAAGCATGATATCTAAGTGGCATACAGAATTTAAACAAGTCCTATAGGCAGGTTATCTGAGTGTGAAGTTGATCATGAAGAAATTAAGATAAACCCTATAGACATGGTGTCTAAAAATGCAGAATTGGACATGCAGAAATTTAAGAAAAATAGTCCTACAGACATGCTTTCTACCCTTGAGCATACATGATCACCCAACCTTTTTCACTAGCCAACCCCAAGTGTTTATTACAAATTATTACAGACCAGAAGTAATGAATTACACCAGAAAAGTACAAAGAAAAGTTACAACCAGAGGAAGCCTGATTCTTGACTTCCTCTCTGAGTTATGGGATAAACCACCTTAAATGCCATTGATCCAAAGCCTTTCTCAGACTTGAGTATGTCAAAGTTCCCTAAGGGTCTCAAGAGGACCCCGGGCAATGCTCATACCCAAGTTACATAACCAGAATAGAGATGAGTGCAGTGTGGAAATGTCAGCCCTTATGTGTCCAGGTTCATAGGGAGCTCATGGGTCCCAAGGCAGGGCTAACATAAGGGGGGCAAAACTTAAATTCTAAGAAGATAATGAAAGTGGATGAACAGAGTTTTAGAAACTGAGGGAATAAAGGAGAGGGGAAAGGGTGATTGGGAGACAACCACTAGCATCTCATACAGTTAATAACTTCATATAAGGGGGTCCGGGGTTAGAAATCCATTGCAAGGAGCCTATATACTTAGGCATGGGTTAGCTTTGGGCATGCACAACCATGAGAAGTGCTGACATGCCTGTAAACTAATCAGAACATACAACATATAAGAGAAACATGGAGGTTATGATCTCAGGGGAATCAGGTTTGGGTCATGCACAGCAATGTCCTATGTTGTCATGGCCCAAACTAACCACAATTATTAAACACATTGGGGTAGGGGTTTAAGATTCACAAGTCATGATACATTAATTCTAAACAGGAAAAGGGGAAATTATAGCATGCTTAATAATGGTACTGAGTTAAATACCAACAATAGACAAACAAGGATGCAAGAAACAGTAAATAAGCATGTTGTTGTTGGTGTAGAAGCTTAATTAGAACATACCAGTAAGAAATTCGAATGCAGAGAAAAATAAGAAAGTTTCCCACATCCTAGCCTTGGCTTTCAGCCGGCTAGGTAAGGTAGCAATACAAGTAGTAACAGAGAAAAGAGATAAATTTGGTGGGGTGTGTGTCTGAACTCAAGTGTTTTATGCCTTGTGTTCGTGTGTTTGAAAGAAAAAAAGTGCAGGGTATTTATAGCTTTCTGAAAACGAGTAAGAGAGAAGTAATAAGCTGCAAACATGGAAACAATCACAATTTAGAATCAATTATACAAGTGATTGCCTTTAATTAAGGGATCACTTGCTTAACGGGCAGTGACAGGTTCAAAATAAGGAAAGAAATCAATTTGTAAGCAGGCTGACAGTTGTCGTAAAAGGAGTAGTAAAACATTAAGTAAGAAATCGAGTCTAGGTACAAAAATATTCTAATTTCGGAAAGGATTAAGTAAGGCAAAACAGGAAAAGAAATCAATTAACCTTAACAGGCGAGTAAAATCAGAATTTCACAAAGGAAAAGTTTGAAATCAGTCACAAGTTTGAAGATCAATCAAAGAAGGAAACTCAGCATATAAATAGAGTGCACAAACACTATACATGCGAGGCCAAGCCTGTTGGCAAAAGGAAATAGCATGCAATAATAGCACAAAATTCAGTAGATGGCAACATTCAAAGTATGATAGTCTAGTAGGTCAAGTCATATTAAATCAGTAGTGAAGAAAACATAGAATATCAAAAGCATGCGAAGATCTCACAGTAGCAGGTGAGGAAAACCCCTTTTAAAAAATTAGGGTTTCGAGCATAATCGAGTTTTAGTGAAGATAAAAACCCAGAATCAGAAAAATCACACAAAGGGATAAGAGGTTTAGAAATAAAGAACTTCAATCGAGCCATGTATTTAAACGAACAGTCTCAGGCCCAAAGCCATAAGATTTTCAACAATAGAAGAGTTTCAAAAGAGGATAAACAAATAAATCGGACAAAACTCAAGCAAACAAGCATTCGTCTAATAAACAGTCAAAAGAAATTAGGGCTTTTAACATGCAAACTTAGGTAGAAGAACTATATGAGCAAACATAGCAAAACATGTCCAAAAAAATCAGAAATGCGTTTTGAAATAACTCAACAAGAAAACCCTAATTGGAAAAGATAAAGAGTTTTAAAAGCAGAGTTTTAAAAGAAACTTCGAGAAAAATGCTTAGAAGTTCAAAGCAAACATAGATCTAAAGCATACCTAAAAGAAATCGAAAGAACCTTAGAGATTAGGGTTTCAGAAGAACCCCAAGTGATGAGAAAGGCCTTGAAAACCATCGATCTAAGCAGAAAAGTCAAAAGTCTGACTCGAATAGCCATGGCTGGCCGGAGAAAGGTCAGAGACCCGGAGAACAGTCATCGAGTAAAAACCAGACAAAAACCCCTTTTAGGATCTGGTCATGAGACCACAGAGACGAACACGTAGAAGCCATGAGAGGATGATACAGGTCTCTGATAACCTTGGAAGGCCATGGATTAGGGCGAATTAGGGTGGTGGCGGCTAGGGTTTGAGGGTGTTGTAGAGAGGATTTGAGAGAGGAAGGGGATTCAGAGGCGGCGTGTGGTGGAAAATGGTAGGGTTTAGGGGGCCGTTTGGGATTAATTAAGGTAAGGGGGTCTGGTGGCCGTTGATCATTTTGATCAACGACCTGGATTGAACGGGTAAGTGGGGCGGTTTAAAGAATAAGGTTTGGGTCAGTTCAGATTGTAATTGGGTAGGGTTAATTGGGCTTCAAATTGGGTTCAATTGGGGTTCAAAATCAGGCTATAATTGAAATAAAATGGGGCTAATATTTAAATAGCCAATTTTCCTATTTGATTTATAAAAAATAATAAAATAATTTCTGTAAATAAATTAAAGGTACTAAATGATTTATGGTACATAATTATCAAATTAAAAATACTGGACTTAATTTTTATAGATATAAACACAATTAAATCTAAAAGAGGCTAAAATTGCAATTATATGCAATTTAGACTTAAAAATACTAATCAATTATAAAAAATATGCAAAATATATATTAGTTATATTTTAGTATAAATATGAGAATCCAATAAATGAATCACCAAAAATAATAATTTTGAAAATATTATTAGATTTTTTATGAGTAAAATAGGGGAATAAATTGGTTTTAAAATCTTTAAAAATTACGAAAAATAATAACATAGTTGGACATACTTATATATGCCTACACATGTTGTTTTGAAAGTATTTTGCATATAAAAAATATACAAGAAAAATTGGGTATCAACAGAGGCCTCGAGGGTCTAGTAGTTATGGTGGTGCTCTTTCGAAAGGTCAATTTCATCACGGCAAAGGCCGTCCATTCAGGCATGCTCAGCCAGCTCGCCCAGGTTATCGTGGGGCGTCATCGGGTCATGGTTCTCATAGTTCTCATCAAGGCCAGTCATCACTTAGTGCCCTTCCAGCTCAAAGTTCGTCTCGTGCTCCATCAGTTCAGGGCTCTTCTATGCCAGGTGCATCTGCTAGTCATTCAGGTGTTATGGGTTCCCTTCAGTCCCTGTCTCCAACACCTGGTAGTTGCTATGAGTGTGGAGAGATGGGTCATATGTGGAGGCAGTGTCCTCATCATCTTGCGGGTTTATCTCAGCAGAGGAGTCAGCCATCGGCTTCAACGCCGATTACTTAACCACCACCCACCTAGCTAGATAGGGGCGGAGGTTAGTCATCTAGGGGTCTCCCTAGAAGGGGAGGTCGATCAGGTGGCGGTCAAGCCCATTCTATGCATTTCCAGCTAGACCCAATGCTATTGCTTCAGATGTCATAATTATAGGTATCGTCTCAGTCTGTCGCAGAGATGCCTCTGTATTATTTGATCTCGGTTCCACTTATTCTTATGTGTCATCATACTTTGCTCGTTATTTAGATATGCCCCGTAAATCTCTTGTTTCATCTATTCGTGTATCTACTCCAGTGGGCGATACTGTTGTTATAGACCGTGTGTACCGGTCATGTGTGGTGACTATTAGGGGTCTAGAGACCTGAGTGGATCTATTGTTGTTATGTATGGTAGACTTTGATATTATATTAGGCATGGATTGGCTATCTTCGTGTCGTGCTATTTTGGACTGTCATGCTAAGACAATGACATTGGCTATGCCGGGTGTGCCATGGATTGAGTGGCGAGGTTCGACTGATTACGTTCCCAGTAGGTAATCTCATTATTGAAGGCCCATCGTATGGTTGGGAAGGGTTGTCTTTCATATCTAGCCTTTGTGAGGGATGTCGGTGTAAAGACTCCTAGTATTGATTTTGTTCCTATTGTGAGGGATTTTCCTGATATGTTTCCTGCAGACCTGTTGGGCATGCCACTGGACAGAGATATTGATTTTGGTATTGACCTGGTGTCGGGCACTCAGCCCATCTCTATTCCACTGTATTGTATGGCACCAGCGGAGTTGAAGGAGTTAAAGGAGCAGCTTCAGGAACTCCTTGATAAAGGGTTCATTCAGCCTAGTGTGTCGCCTTAGGGTGCACTGGTTATATTTGTGAAGAAGAAGGATGGCGCTATGAGGATGTGCATTGATTATAGGTAGTTGAACAAAGTAACAATCAAGAACAAGTATCATTTGCCTCGTATCGATGATTTGTTTGACCAGCTTCAGGGAGCGAGAGTGTTCTCCAAGATTGATCTCCGTTCAGGTTATCACCAGTTAAAGATCAGTGACTCGGATATTCTTAAGACGGCTTTCAGGACCCGATATGGTCATTATGAGTTCTTGGTGATGGATTTTGGGCTGACCAATACCCCAGCAACGTTCATGCATTTGATGAACAGCATGTTCCAGCCTTATCTCGACTCGTTTGTCATAGTTTTCATTGATGATATTCTGGTGTACTCACGTAGTCAGGAGGAGCACGCGGAGCATTTGAGAGTTGTGTTGCAGAGATTGAGGAAGGAGAACCTCTATGCAAAGTTCTCCAAGTGTGAGTTTTGGCTTAGTTCAGTGGCTTTCTTGGGGCATGTGGTGTCCAGTGAGGGTATTCAGGTTGATCCGAAGAAGATAGAGGCGGTTCAGAGTTGGCCCAGATCGTCCTTAACCATAGAGATTCGCGGCTTCCTTGGTTTGGAGGGGTATTACCGCCGGTTTGTCCAGGGGTTCTCATCTATCGCATCGTCCTTGACCAAGTTGACTCAAAAGGATTCTCTATTCAGGTGGTCGGACGAGTGTGAGGAGAGCTTTCAGAAGCTCAAGACTGCCTTGACCACAACTCCAGTGTTAGTTTTGCCATCAACATCAAGTTCATATACCGTGTATTGTGATGCTTCAAGAGTTGGTATTGGGTGTATATTGATGCAGGAGGGTGAAGTTATTGCTTATGCTTCTCGTCAGTTGAAGCCCCATGAGAAGAACTACCTTGTTCATGATTTGGAGTTGGCTGCCATTGTTCACGCATTGAAGATTTGGAGGCATTATTTGTATGGTGTGTCTTGTGAGGTGTTTATTGATTATCGTAGCCTCCAGCACTTGTTCAAGCAGAAGGATCTCAATTTGAGGCAGCGGAGATGGTTGGAGTTGCTAAAGGATTATGATATTACTATCTTGTACCATCCGGGGAAGGCCAATGTGATGGCTGATGCCTTGAGTAGGAAGGTGGTGAGTATGGGGAGTTTGGCATATATTCCAATTAGGCAGAGACCTTGTAGTTAATGTTCAGGCCTTGGCCAATCGGTTCGTGAGATTAGATATTTCGGATCCCAGTCGGGTATTGGCTTGTGTGATTTCTCGGTCTTCCTTATATGATCGCATCAGAGAGTGCCAATATGATGATCCTCATTTGCTTGTCCTTAAGGACAAAGTTCAGCATGATGATGCCAGAGATGTGACTATTGGTGATGATGGGGTGTTGAGGATGCAGGGCCGGATATGTGTGCCCAATGTAGATGGCCTTCGGGAGTTGATTCTGGAGGAGGCCCATAGCCCGTAGTATTCCATTCATCCGGGTGTCACGAAGATGTATCAGGATCTGAGACAACATTATTGGTGGAGGAGAATGAAGAAGGACATTGTGGGATTTGTAGCTCGATGTCTCAATAATCACTAGGTGAAATATGAGCATCAGAGACTGGGTGGCTTGCTTCAGCAGATGGATATTCCAGAGTGGAAGTGGTAGCGGATCACCATGGAATTTGTAGTTAGGCTCTCACGGACTTTGAAGAAGTTCACTGCTATTTGGGTGATTGTGGATCGGCTGACCAAGTCCACGTACTTCATTCCTGTGTGTATGACCTACTCTTCAGAGCGGTTGGCAGAGATCTATTTCTGGGAGATTGTTCGTTTGTATGGTGTCCCAGTTTCCATCATTTCAGATAGGGGCACTCAGTTTACTTCGCAATTTTGGAGGTCAGTGCAGCGAGAGTTGGGTACTCTAGTTGAGTTGAGCACAACCTTTCACCCTCAGACGGACGGGCAGTCCGAGCGCACTATTCAAATATTGGAGGACATGTTGTGTGTTTATGTCGTTGATTTCGTAGGGTCATAAGATCAGTTTCTACCGCTCGCAGAGTTTGCTTATAACAACAGCTACCAGTCGAGTATTCAGATGATTCCATATGAGGCTTTGTATGGGAGGCGGTGTAGATCTCCAGTTGGTTGGTTTGAGCCGGGTGAGGCTAGGCTATTGGGGACGGACTTGGTGCAGGATGCTTTAGAAAAGGTGAAGGTAATTCAGGAGAGGCTTCGTACAGCGCAATCGAGGCAAAAGAGTTATGTTGACAGGAATGTTCGGGATGTGTTCTACATGGTTTATATTGAAGGTTTCACCCATGAAGGGTGTTATGAGATTTGGAAAGAAGGGTAAATTGAGTCCTCGTTTCATTGGCCCTTTTGAGGTGCTTCGGAGGATTGGGGAAGTGGCTTATGAGCTTGCTTTGCCACCCAGCTTGTCGAGTGTGCATCTGGTATTTCATATCTCTATGCTCCGAAAGTATATTGGGGATCCCTCTCATGTTCTAGATTTCAGCACGGTGCAGTTAGATGGTGATTTGACTTATGATGTGGAGCCAACAGCTATTTTGGAGCGTCAGGTTCGAAAGTTGAGATCAAAGGATATAGCTTCAGTGAAAGTGCAATGGAGAGGTCAGCCCGTGGAGGAGGCTATTTGGGAGACCGGGTGGGAGATGCAGAGCAGATATCTTCACCTGTTTGAGGTTTCAGGTATGTTTTTTGACTCGTTCGAGGACAAATATTTGTTTAAGAGGGGGAGGATGTAACAACCCAGCCGGTCATTTTATGAGTTACCACTCTGTTTCCCCTATTTCTGCTTCTTATTGCCTTGTTCAGTTGTATTTTGTATTATCGAGTTGGTTGGCTCGAGTTCGGAGAGGTTTTGGTAAGGTTTGAGGCACTTAGTCTTTGTTGAGTAAGCTTAAGTTGGAAAAGTCAACCGGTTGTTGACTTATGTGTTAATAGGCTCGGATGTGAGTTTCAATGGTTCGGATAACTTCGGGAGGTGATTTGGGACTTAGGAGCGTTATCGGAATGTGTTTTGGAGGTTTGGAGTAGATTTAGGCTTGAATTGGCGAAATTGGAATTTTGGCATTTTCCGGTTGATAGGTGAGATTTTGATATAGGAGTCGGGATGGAATTCCGGGAGTTGCAGTAGGTCCGTTGTGTCATTTGCGATGTGTGTGAAATTTTTTAGGTCTTTCGGATGTGGTTTGATAGACTTTTTGATCGAAAGCGGAATTTGGAAGTTTTGGAATTCTTAAGATTGAATCCGATGCAAATTTGGTGTTTTGATGTTGTTTTGAGTGTTCCGAAGGTTGGAACAAGTTTGAATGAGGCTATGGGATATGTTGGCATGTTTGGTTGAGGTCCCGAGGGCCTCGGGTGAGTTTCGGGTGGTTAAACGGACCATTTCAAGTTGTGAAAAATTATAGAAAATCTGTTGTTGATGTTGCAGGCAGTTGGACTTCGCGAGTGGTCCCTCGCCTTCGCGAAGGGTTAGCATGAGAGGCTGAAGGTTTGCCCTTCGCGTTCGCGAGGGACGTCCCACGTTCGCAAAGGGCTGGGGTCATTGAGCTACGCGTTCGTGAGAGGGGAGCCGCATTCGTGAAGGGTTGTGGAGCTGAGCCTTCGCGTTCGCGAGTGGGGAGACGAGTTCGCGAAGAAGGAAAATGTGATCAACGTCACGTTGTGCTTCGCGAACGCGGGGCTTTGACCGCGTTCGCGAAGAAGGATTGAAATGTCTGGGAAAAATGTTTTAAAAGCTCATTTCCGCGATTTTTAGCCTAAATTCCTCCATTTTTGGGCGATTTTGAAACTTTTTGAAGATGATTGAAGAGGGAATCAAGGGGGAACACTTGGAGGTAAGATTTATGACTTAATATTTGATCCTAATGTGATTTCTACCTAATTAATCATGGAAATTATTGAATTTAAGCCTAAATATTGAAGAACTAGGGCTTGTGATTAGAGAACTAGAATTTGGGATTTGAGCGGTCATTTGTGGTTGGATTTTGGTGCTTTTGATATGAATGAACTCGGAGAGTGATAAGGAGTCTATTGATGTAATGTTTATCGGATTTTGAGACGTGGGTCCGGGGGTCGGATTTGGCGAATTTCAGGATTTGTGTTGTAATTTGATTTCTTTCGAGTGGGCTTTGTTCCCTTAGCATATTTTGATAGTTTTGCACTGATTTTGGTTAGATTTGGAGCATCCGGAGGCTGATTCGAGAGGCAAGGTCATCGCGGGCTAGAGTTTGGACCAGATTGAGATGAGTAATGATTGTAAATATTGTCCTGAGGGTATGAAACCCCGGATTTTACATCGTAGTGCTATATTGAGGTGGCGCACATGCTAGATGACGAGCGTGGGGTCGTGTACCGTTGGGGATTGTGACTTAGTCCATCACCTATGACTGTTTTACTGCGTATTGATTGAAAACTATTTTCTATTATCATGTTTTGGGTTGAACGCCATATTTGGGCCTCATGCCAACTGTTTTGGACCCTTAGGGGATTTTTACCAGTATTTCCTCACTGTTTTGACTTTATATTTGTACTCAGTCATGCTATATTATACTATTTTCATAACTCAACCATATTTACTCTATTTTAACACTTTAAATGATATTTTGAGCTGAATATCATATTTTACTATGCCCGAGTGGCTTTTAGAGATTTCCGACTGAGTAGGGCCGAGGGCCTGTGTTGTGAGGATTATTATGGGATCGGACTGCACGCCGCAACAGTGTTGTACTGATTATGATTATAAGGCTGAGGGCCTGAGTTGTAAGCCACAAGGTGGCTTGATATGAGACTGACAGCCTATTGATTATGCCACGAGATGGCTTGACATTGCGCTTGGGCCGTAAGGGGCCCCTCCTAGAGTTTGTACACCCCTAGTGAGTGCGGGTACCCAGTGTGATATGTGATATAGCCCGAGGAGCTCGTATTATTCCATGTTATTGCCCGAGGGGCTGATTCTGTTGACTTTGTGCCGAGGGGTGGATTTTATGTGTTTATCTTTTCTCGCTGCTTTTCATTTACTTGTTTAACTGTTAAAAGGGTGTTTTAAAGAAGCTTATACTGAACTATGGTGTTTTTATAAGATATCATTGTTTTATTGCATTTTATTGGTTTTACACTGCCTCTTTATAGCATGTTGTGGTGTTTTACGTGAATTCTTATCACTCAGTCTTCATTTATTGTTATTACTCACTAAGATGGAGTACTCACTTTACTCTCTGCACCCTGTGTGCAGACTTAGGAGCTTCAGGTCCCGTCAGTGAGGGTTGATTACTTCCAGAAGGCTATTCGGAGTCCACTAGGTAGCTGCTCGGCGTTCACAGCCTAGTGTTTCTCCCTCTTATTTTACTTCCCTTGTTCTAGTTCTGTAATAGACTGTATAATCTCTTTCATACTCTTAGACTTATGTTAGATGCTCATGACTGGTGACACCTCGATGTCGAACTGTGTTGTTTTCTGGAAATTGTACTAGTTCACTTTTATTTTGGGATTATTAGCAAGTTGAATGACTTAAATTGTGTTATTATAAATGTTTAAAATGAATTGGGTGTTGTGTCGGCTGACCTTGTCTTCATGAGAGGCGCCATCACAACCGAGTCTGAGTTTAGGGTCGTGACAATAACATGACTAGAATATATTTTTTTTGTATGCTACAAATTTATGAAACTTATTAGTTCCTATCTTCCATTAGAATTCTCTTTATGCAAGGATGAAAAATTTGACAACTTTGTACTACTTTCCACTTTAGTTTTTGCAAATAATTTTTCTATATATAATTTTTATGTCATATATCCACTTTTTTTTTTTAAAAAAAAGAAGGTATTTCAATAAATAAAGTGTCAGTAAGCACCTTATATAATGCAATATGTAAGAGTCGCCTGGAGGGAATACTAGAGTCGAGACAGTAAGCAACAAAAGAGTTGAATCAACACTAAACATTCTGTAAGCTTACTTTAGAAGTTCTTAAAAAGGTTCCAATGTTGGTTGACATCCAGACACACAAACGAAAATTAATGAAGTTTCTATTCCTTTCATCACTACTTTGGTTTTACCATCCTCTCAATTTCATGATTGAGAGAATTCGGATGAGGATGATAAAGTATAGATAATATATGATCACCAAGGACTTTAGGGTGTTTTTCTGTTCATTCATCTTCTTCCTTTTTCTTAGGTTTCTTTGTTGCGCTCTCTGTCTTTTTTCTTTCTTTTACTTTTTTTGCATTTACTACTAAATTTAAGAAGACACCAACTTATAATTTTGTGTTTTTTGTCTCTGATTTTTTGATATCTTTTGTATTGTTTGCAGTAGTCTAATTGGATGTATATGGATTGTTCTCTGCTTCTCCATGACCTTACTTGACTTTCTGAGGAAGCTGATATATGCCCATTGAAAATGTAGACTGAAAATGATGTTAAACATGTGGTTGCAACTGAATAAACTCCAATCGTCCTTAAATCATACTTACATTCTTTTTGTTTTGATACACGCCTCGACATTCAATTTCTATGGAAGACATATTGATAGAAGAAGTGTGATGATTATAGTTATTTAAGTAATATTACATTCGATAACAGATATTGGAGTCTTTTTTCTGAGAATTTTTTTCATAATGGATGGGTAGGAGAGTAATTCTTTTTTAAGGTGTAAGATGTTTTCGACATTTGAATTAAAAAAAATACTTTGACTTTTATACTCTTAAATTCTTGATCCTTCGTTAGGTAAGTGTGTTAGTTAACTTTTCCATATATTTTTTGTAATATAGTGAATAGATACTGTTACATAACAAGTGTAATTGGTTTATATCACTATAATAGAGATTACATTTGAAGATAAGATAAAAGGGGTAACTTCCAAGTTGATGGAAGATAGACTTTGGGTTAGTGAGGATTCGTATTGTCAAACCCAACTTGCAATGTAATTCTTTAAGTTTCTTGAAATACTTTACTTGCTAGCTATGCCTTTCTAGCCTATAAATATGGTTTCATAATGTCTTTTTTCTCTATATCAACTGGTATGGGACAATTGAGTTAGTATATTACTCGTAAAGCTATATATAGTTTTCGTGTTGAACTCACATAGAAGAATATATGAAATAAATGTAATTTTGTTTAATTTTTAATTGCTTTCGACTTTTTCTTGGGTTTGGAGTTCTAAAAACTGAAATTAAGCCAAGGAAGCCTGATTTTCACTACAAACTATATATGAAATAAATGTAATTTTGTTTAATTTTTGATTGCTTTCGACTTTTTCTTGGGTTTGGAGTTCTAAAAACTGAAATTAAGCCAAGGAAGCCTATAGTTTGTAGTGAAAATCAGGTTCATACAGTTTATGATTCTTATCCAAAGAACTTGCGGTTTCTAGAATAACGCCTCCAAGGAAGGTCCACTGTATCCGAGTCATTCCCCTACTTCTTTCCTCCTAAAAAAGCTTGATTTATATGTTGAATTATAGGAAAAGGAAAAATATGCAATCTTAACAAAAACTCTCTAAAATGCTAACAGACTAAGTTATCTAGGGAGAAAATTTGTGTTTTTAGGGATATGATGGGCTTCTTCAAAGTCGATCGCAAGGTAAGAGAGAACTATTTAATTAAAGTGATGTTGCAGTGACCATCTTGCCTAGCATATGTTCAAGAATGTAATGCATGCTTTCTTTGGAGGAAGAAGCAAGAGGGATTAAAGTAGCACATATGTTATTGATTTTATCACTCTATGTATATTAGGGTAAAAACTTATTCTAGCACCAAGTGTTTATACAAAAATATTAAATACATTATATGTGCTTATACATGCACTTCTGTTACTTAGTCATTGTCATAAATCCATACTTTAACTTAATTAAATCACTTAATTATAGTAAGTTAAGTTATATTTGAATCTCATTGCGCATGGCACAAGATCTTACGAACAATTTAGGGTGTGTTATGAAAATAATTATATTGTGGATGTTCATTTAATACTCCGCTATAAATAATCTTCCTGAAGAAGATTATCCATTTAGTACTCCATTGAAGTTTATCTACAAGCAGCTGATGCAGGCAGGTTGTAAGCAACTGAATGAAATGATTTGCAACAGCTTCTTATTAAACTGGCAGGTTGCAAGCAGCTCATGCAGACAACTGACAGGTAGCTGAAGAAAAGCCTCGCAACTGCTTCCTAAAAAGCCTCGCAGCTGCTTCCTTTCTTCTATAAATAGAGGATTTTTCAGTTCATTATGTACATGAGTTTGAAAGTTCAATAATATATCAATCTCTTTCCCTATACTTGTCTTTGATTTATTTACTTTACAGTCTTTATTTTATAATACGTTATCATCACGAGACTCTGCCATTTTGAGCACTTACTTCGAATTTGATTTTCCTATCTAAAGTGAATGGTAGAGCTTTAAAATTAAGTAAGTTCTAACCAACTGAGGTGTTGAGATGCTAACAGTAACGTCCCTCCCGGTTGAAGATTTGTGTTCCAACTAAAGTCACGCTCTTGGTTACGATGATTTCATGAGCATCATCGTCTACCATGTATAAAACACAAGCACCACTTTAAAAGCATTTCATGCTTATCAGGTAAGATTTTTACCTTATATTGAAGTCCTATAACTTGATTCTAAAGGCGAGCAAAGACAATAAATTTGCTTGCAACTCTGGTAGAGTTTGAAAGTAATATACAACTACCAGAATTGGTTATGTTTTATATATCTTATTGTAACCAAATTTTGGTAACCACCAGAAGTGGTATATGCCTATGACTACCAGAAGTGATAATTTAGGCTTTCTATGGTTACAATTGAAGATAAATTAGAGAAAATTTCTCTACATTACTTGCATGCCTCGATTTTCTCCTGAAGTAGCAATATCGTAAAAGAGGTTCTAAGCTGTCGCACAATTTGGTGTGATTAATTCACGTTCAAATAATTATGTTCCGTTCCCTGAAGGATGAGAACTTTTGATATATATTAATCCATTCCCCGAAATGAATGTGACAATATTAATAAAGCTCGTAAATATGAACGCGTTTTTGATGTGAATATATTACAATTCACCTTCAGAAGAGGTAATATGTTTGAGGGAATATATACTCAATATTACGTATTTTAAATTTGCTCCTGAAGAAGTAACACAATTGAAATTTTCTCCTGAAGTAGGAAAATATTATGAAACTGCGTCTGTCTGTGCTTAAACAAAATAATAAGCTATTCAAAGTTATTTTTGAAGCACATTTTCATTCCCTGGAGTGAATGAAGAAATACCACAACTCACCTCCTGAAGAGGTAGAATAACAAAGGATATAAATCTTATTTTTGTGGCATAAAGATCATTGTTGCACATACCCGTTGTACATAAAATATCTTGGAATATTTTATTAAATATCATTCCAAGGCAAAAGCATTCTTGTAGAATGTTTTCTACTACAACCACATTAATATGTTATGGTTAGTTATTGAGTTTCCCGAAGGAAATAACAACTCGTGTATCTTTCCCTAAAAGATGTAATGACTATATGGTTACCGCTTTGATATAAAATATTCAGTTGTTAATGGCATTTCTCCCTGAAGGAGATATTTGTCACAAAGTTGGTGGATACCAGAAGTGTCTGAGCAATATTTGATCGTATAAAATGTATCAACAACTCCTGAAGAGCTAACTGTTTGTCTAGAAGACACATGAGACTAGTAGTGTCCGATAAATATTAGATCGTGGATAATAAATGAAGTCTCTCGAAGAGCTTATATACAAATATGTCATTCATATTATATGACTATGGTCAAAATATATGTTGTAGTAAACCTGAAGTTTACTAATACAAATGACAATCATACTGAGACTACAAATGATTGGAAGATTGAAAATCTTTATGTTTTCACAATCATAGGGGGTAAAATAATATGTATGTGAGAAGTTACCTGCCTTATTCTTCAATTTTGTACTATATCATGTATCATAGTAAACCAGAAGTTTATTAATATAAAAGTAGCCACAATAAATCAGAAGTTTACTAATGCAAAGGTTTATGTCATAGTAAACCAGAAGTTTACTAAGAGATAGCGCATGCCATGATAAACTTGAAGTTTTCATTTGCCATTTTTAAATGAGCTATTTGAGAATTCAGATAAGCATATACTGAAGAACTAGAAGATTCTTCAAGAATTCTCATGTGTTGCTTGTTCTCATAATAAATTGATTATACCAGCTAAAGTTGGAATTAAGACCCCTGATTCTGAAATATATAAAAGGTGAATATAGGCCCATTCATCTGTCATATGAACCACTTATAGATACATATATAATATGGTTACATGTATATTTATTGTCAACCTGCAGTTTGGCATTTGAGATTGTTTTTCTCAATTAAGAGCATAACTTTCAGATTATGAAATCAAGACAGTTCATCTTGATAATGCTGGTTTATATCCAAGCTGGTTTAGCAATGAATACCTCCTACTAATGGCTAAACTATTGCTTATGAGAACAAAGCTTCATGTGTTGGTCTAAGATATTCTAAATTGCATACAACAACACTTGTATGCATCAGACCAACAATATATGATAAGTCCTTCCCTCACAATTGGTTTATGATCAGAAACTAAATATTTTTACTATCTTTTGATGTGTGGTATATGATTAATTTCTCTACCACAATGCACAAAGATATGTTTCCCAAAGAAGATTGTGAATATATGTTAGTTTTCTAGCATTTAGGGGATAAAATAAAAAACTGAAAAATATGCTATATGAATCGAATTATTATCAATATGATCCTCACTTGGAAGATAATCCAAGTAAAATGCCAGAAGCATCTGTTGATCCAAAATTAAATATTATATTTCAGCTGCAAATGCTCCTATTAAAATTAAAGTCCCCGAAGGATAGAGTTTACTGTACGCATGAAGCGTGGTAGACCAATCGGTTCCAAAGGTAACAATCCTTGAAAAATGATAAGGAGCTAATGATCAAAATGATCATAATGAGGAGGAAATGAGCTCTAGAAGAGCTCACGACATAACATTTCATGAAACTCCAGGAGAAGTTCAGGTACCTAAATATAAAGAAAGTGATGAGATCTCAACAAGTTATGTCGCTTGCGAACCGATACAAAATGATCGTCGACGATATATTTGATAAAATATAGTACACAATACTGTGAAATATTGTGAGGATCAGACCAGTAGTCCAGACACTTGAAGATGTCATGTCATTTAAATGCGAGTCATAACCTATATGACTCATTTGATCAAATCTCTATAAAGATCCCTAAATGATTTAAAATGCTTGAAGCATATTCAAAATCTCAGGAAATGTACTCAATCAGATTACAAAGATCTTTGTACGGTTTAAAGCAATCTGGGCGTATGTGGTATTATCGCCTCAGTGAATATTTGCTGAAAGAAAGTTACATAAGTGATGTTATTTGTCCATATATTTTTATAAAGGAAACGACATCAGAATTTGTTATACTTGCTGTTTATGTTGATTACATAAATCTTGTTGGAACTCCAGAAGAGCTCCAAAAGGCAATTGAATATCTTAAAAAAGAATTTGAGATGAAAGATCTTGGGAAGACAAAACTTTGTCTTGGTCTGCAAATTGAACATTTAGTAGACGAGATCTTTATCCATCAATTTACCTATACAACAATGGCCTTAAAACGTTTTTACATGGACAAAGCGCACACATTGAGTACACCAATGGTTGTTCGATCACTTGAAGTGGATAAGGATTTGTTCCGACCTCCAGAAGATGATGAGGAACTCCTTGGTCCCGAAGTACCATATCTCAGTGCAATTGGTGCATTAATGTATCTTGCTAATACTACAAGGTTTGACATAGCATTTTCTGTTAATTTACTAGCAAGATATAGTTCTTCTCCTACACGGATTAAAGATCTGTTCTTACCTCCAGAAGAAAATGATGAAATCCTTGTTCCAGATATACCCAAGTCTCTGCACTATACTCTTTTTCCCTTGCTCGAGTTTTTTCCCACTGGGTTTTTCCTGGTAAGGTTTTTAATGAGGCAGTTTGCAATGTATATTATTAGTGTACTCTATTGGAAATAAGCTTTCTGAAGAAGCTTGTCATTTCGGTAGTCCGTTATGGATAAATATTACCCCCGACAGAAGATTATCTATATCTGGTACAGTAGCAGCTTACAAGTAGCTTACACAGCAGCTTGCAGTAGCAGCTTACACAATAGCTTGCAGTAGCAGCTTACAAGCAGCTTACACAGCAGCTTCATTTCATTCGAGAAAAATATGGTTTGGGATGTGATAAAAGATCCTCAATTTTCTACAAAGGCAATGCTGCATGCATAGCCCAATTGAAGAGAAGATTTATAAAAGGAGATAGAACGAAGCACATTTCACCAAAATTATTCTACACACATGATCTTCAGAAAAATGGTGACATTGATATGCAACAAATCCGTTCAACTGACAATCCGACAGATTTGTTCACTAAATCTTTGCCAACTTCAACTTGTGAAAAGATGGGTATACAAGATTGGAATGTGGAGACTCAAATATTTGAAATAAGGTTTTCATCAGGGGGAGTGAATACGCGTTGTACTCTTTTTTCCTTACTAAGGTTTTTCCATGGAGTTCTTCTTGTAAGGTTTTTAATGAGGCAGCTAGAAATGCGTATTACTAAATATGTGTACTCTTTTTCCTTCTCTAGGATTTTTCCCACTAGGTTTTTCCTAGTAAGGTTTTAACTAGGCACAATATCTTTTAATAAACATCCAAGGGGAGTGTTATGAAAATAATTATATTGCGGATGTTCATTTAATACTCCGTTATAGATAATCTTCCTGAAGAAGATTATCCATTTAGTACTCCATTGAAGTTTATCTACAAGCAGCTGATGCAGGCAGGTTGTAAGCAACTGAATGAAATGATTTGCAACAGCTTCTTATTAAACAGGTAGGTTGCAAGCAGCTCATGCAGACAGCTGACAAGTAGCTGAAGAAAAGCCTCGCAGCTAAAAACCTCGCAGCTGCTTCCTTTCTTCTATAAATAAATGAGTTTTCAGTTCATTATGTACATGAGTTTGAAAGTTCAATAATATATCAATCTCTTTCCCTATACTTGTCTTTGATTTATTTACTTTACGGTCTTTATTTTATAATAGGGTGGATAAAATGATTTTTCCTACCTTAATTGCCTTATTATCAATGACCGTGGATTAAATGGTTTAAATTTTACGGTTGACTATATTATAAAAATATGAGTCGGTCACGCAAGTGAGATAATAATTTATTATAATTTTTTTCTCAATATTTTCCGCGCATCACTGTACTAGTGTACTATAAAAAGAACAGAGAGAAAATCACCCGCCAATATTCGCATTTCGGAGTGCAAAGAATCCTTGGGTCCCCAACCATGGCGACTCGGCGGCGAATATTCAAGAAGTACCTGATCGCCGTGACCGGCTTATCTGGCGCCGCAGTTACCTTTCAAACCCTAAACCCTAACTCTCTCCCATCTTCCACAGATTCGCCTTTCATCAACGGCGTCATTCGCTCCTCTCGAGCTCTCCTCACGGTTTTTTTTTTTTGTTGAAATTCGCAATCAGTGAACTTAGTTTTCCTGCGCCACTGATTTATATTTGTATTTTTTTTTCTATTGGTGAAGATTACTTCCAGTGTGGTTGACTATAAATACTCTTTGTACGGCTTCAATCCTGATAGTGATGAGTATCGCCTTGCTCTTTCTAAGGTTTGCACTTTAAATGCCTTCTTCTAATCTGTGCTTCAGTAGTTTCATATGTGAATCTAAAATGACATAGTGATGATTAATTTCTCGAACTAGCGAGACGCTCATATTTGGTTACAGTGGCAGAGCCATGATTTTATACAAGGGGATTCAAGAATGTCACAGCTGAGATTTGAACCTATGATCTTAATCAATTTTTGAACCCCTTTTCCACTTTACTAGAATTTTTCTCAAGTTCAAGGAGATTCAACAACTTATTTATAACCCAAAAACTAATTTTTGCCCTATTTGCAGAATATAATTTTTGGGCCAAGGGAATTCAATTGAACCCCCTTTCTCCAAGTTAGCTCCACATAATTCATGTAGTGTCAGTGTGTACTTCTTGCTACATAAGTTGAGACTTCCAAATGATGGGGTACTATGCAAATTATTGTTCTTTTAAGAATATGATAAGAAATTAATATTGGACGTAAATACCTGCTTGTAACTTGAAGCACTACTATTTTGTGACGGAATTTGCGCATTCAACCCAAAAAGAGATAAGAGTAGCAGAGCTTTTTTTCTTTTGATAAGTAAGCTAAACTTTATCCAGATAGGCAGTGTAAGGCTGCCCCAAGTAGGTGGAAGTTACTTACTCTTTACCAAGATTGTGGAGGCTTTAATACCACGTGAAAAAGAATCAACACATTAAATCTAAAACCTTAAGGCTATAGGTGGGGAGTACCTTAGGGCCTCATAAAATCTGTTTGGAAATCATTACACAAAGGGATATTCTCGACCAATTTTCCCCCCCTCAAAATATCAAATTAAGTTCATTCAGTTATTTTTTCGACGATGATGCCATTTTTTAATTGTCATAGAATCTCACAACTTTCTTGCTTTATGAGTTATCCCAAGAGAGTGTTCTTCTTAGTTGTGATATGCAATTGATTGTGGAAGGGATGCGGTAGCATTCTGCAACTCCAAAAATTGATATAGTGTGGAAATGGAGAACCCTATCACACCACTCTGTTCTATTTAATTATTTAGTTATCCTTCTGTCCTTTAGGTACATCTAAGGTCAGCAAAGAGAATTTTGACAATGTGTGACACCAATAAAGGTATTTATGTCAAAGCTGGTCAGTTTGTTGCAGCCATTAGGCAAGTGCCTAAAGAATACTCAACATCACTTTCATCATTACAGGATCAGGTTCTATATTTGGTTAATTGAAGTCTAATGTTCTCATTGCTCTATTTGGAACTACTCTATGTAATTGAATTATATTGAAACTGCTTTAATTGAATTATATTGAAACTGCTTTCTTTTGCTGATCTGTTATCCGTTACAATATAGGCTGTTCCTTGTCAGTTTGAAGCCATTAAAGAAGTGCTACTCAGAAATCTGGGTCCAAATTTTTCAGATATGTAGGTAGTTGCTGATGAAGGGAAAATTCAAATTTTCTGTAATGTATCTCTGCTGATTCTTTTTCTTTTACCAATTTAAAAAAAATGCTCTGCTGTACCATAAAATTTTCTGAAAAAGCTGAGAAAAAGCTGTTGCTTTTCACTCTCCAGTTCAAGAAAAGCAGTGAACAAAACTCAGCCAGATAAGTTATTTTATGCTTATGCTTTTAACTGGTAGGGTTTCTTGATACTCTTATTTGCTTTGTGACTAGATTTTTCTCCTTTGATGAGCAACCAGTTGCTGCTGCCTCTATTGCTCAAGTACACCATGCTGTTTTAAAAGACCACCAAGAAGTGGCAGTGAAGGTCTACATTGCTACTTACTGTCTGCTGGACGTTTCGAGAAAGTCTTTTCTGCTATTCTTTTTGTAACATTTTGCATGTCAGTATAACTACAGAAGACTATTCTTACTTTTGAAAGTAACTGATTGGTCTCATTACTTGTTTGTTACTTCCCGGAAGAGTGAAGTCTCTAGTTGTACTGATAGTTGTTCTTCTACATGCATTAATTCTCAGAGTTTGAATGAGGTGTGAAATTATTGAGTTCATTATTGATTTTAGAGATTCGCTATGAGAAATTAGTTGGATGGCTTCTTATGATTTAACTGTAGCGTCAATTTGATAATGGACATTTATTATAAAAAAGTTTAGTGATGTAGCATTTGTTTGATACATAGACATCAGTTCTGTAAGTGTATTAACGTTCGTTTAATGTATAGCCAGTTTTTCCATATGCGTATCAGTGTTTTTAATATTTAATCGTTCTCTGAGAGACTCAGTGATTTAGTAGACATGTTAGAAGCACTTCAGTTTCGTAATAATCTGATATGAGGATATCGTATGTCCGATAAAGAGGTACAATTTAGGGACTTCTTTCATCCTTGTGCAGGTGCAGTACCCTGGATTGGAGTATCAAATGAAATTTGACCTTGCAACCATGTCTTTCCTGTCAAAATCTGTTGGATTGGTATTGCCTATTTGTCTCTCACCTTATTACTTCTTTTTTTGTCTTCCGTTTTTGTCTTTGTATCTGCTCTTATATATTTCTTATTCTCTAACTCGGAAGGCCATACGTTCTAAACATTTAGAAATGTGAATATAAAAGATATGGTTTGTTCCCTTGAGCAGGGCATGAATGTAGTGCTGTTTTTTTCTTTTAGTTTTGTGTGTTGTATGAAACTGGATATTCAACTCTTGCTTCAACTCCTGGTAACTGTTGAGTGCTTGTTGTTTTGCTGGTGCCAATTCCCCTTTCGCTGTTTTCTTTTGTTTCTAAGCTAGGTAAAGTGCATTCATGTAATTCATCAAACCGTATGAATCATGTCTAATACAAGTAATAAATGAAACCAAAATGCCTGATAGTGTCCTCATGATTTTCTAGTTCTTGTATCAGTGGCGGAATATTGTGACGTATGCTAATATATAAAAAATAGCTGTGAACTATTGCAGGATCTGATAAAGCATAAGAGAATGATTGCATACCTTTATCTGCATAGGGACTGGGCACTTTGGGAGTCTGGTGCATCATTGGCACACTGCTGATACTTGGACAACCAAGAATTCTTGATAGCTGCTTGTAGGGTCACGTCAGATCACATCTTTTAGTTTTGTTATCCTACTAAACCTCTAGCCAGGCTAATCCCTTTCAAGGGAAAAAAAAGAATTGCTAATCAGATGGGTAAACAGTGTGTCTGACTCCAACTAGTAAAATAAAAAACGAGATTAAAAGATGTCATTTCTTTTGGGCAATGTGTGCAGTTGACTGAGGAGTTTGAATGGCATAATTATGCATCTATTTAACTTTAACCTCTAGGTGACAGTAATATTTGTCAGTCCTTTGATTGTAGTTGCTACTAAATTTATCCACCTTGTAATTTTCCGAGTTTAGGGTGTTGCGGTGTGGATTGATAAGTTCTTATTGTAGGAATATCATGTAAAATCATCTTCCATTCAATAGAAAATTCTTTCAATTCAATGAAAGAGATTCTCATATTCCCACAATTTAAGTTTGGGCAAGGCATGCAGTTGATTGGAGAAGTTGGAATAGCATAGTTATGTATTCTTTTTAACTTTAACCTCTAGGTTGTGGTATATTTATAGTCCTTTGATTGTGGTTGCTACTAACTTTATGCACCTTTCGTTTTCCAAGTTTGGATGTTGTGGTGTGCATTGATAGGTTCCTTTTGTAGGAACTTATTCTTTTGTGTTCCAAATCTATTTTTTGATGCGTGGTGCCTCTTTTGATTCTTATGTTCAAATATCATTATACTGATTCAACATTCTAACCTTTTCCATATTTGGTTGATACATGCTATGACTTTTCTGCAGCTCTTCCCTGAATACAGGTTTCAGTGGCTTGTATCGGAATTTGAAAAATCTATTGCTTCTGAACTTGGTGCGTAATTTCAATTCGAAGAATTGTTTTGAAACATCTGTCTGGAATTCTCTCTTCTATGTTTTATTTTGTCCTTATTGCTGTAGGAGATCTATAGTTCCCTATCACAGCTAGATTCCCAAAATTTTGGTAATTTTTCTTTGGGGGAGAGGTGCTAAAATCAATTAAAACAGACAACCACTCTTTTCTAGTTTCCTCTTCTTGTTCTCCATCCTTGGCATTTTCTTAAGATCTTTGGTTGTAGGAATAGAAAAAATTTAGGAATGGGCACATATGTGATTAGGAGTGGCAAACGGGCGGGTCGGGTCGAGTCGGATATGGTTCGGGTCGAAAACGGGTAGTGAAAAAATGGATCAATTATCCGATCTGACCCATATTTAATACGGATAAAAAAACAGGTTAACCGGCGGATAATATGGGTAACCATATTATCCATGACTTCTTGCATATGATCACTTTTGGGAGAATTCTTAGTCTCCCTAAATTAAGGAACCCCCAATTTGAGGCTTTACAAATGTAAAAGTTAGACCCGTTGGTTATCCATTGGTTACCCATTGATTATCCATTTTCTAAATGGATAATATGGTTCTTATCCATATTTGATCCGTTTTTAAAAAGTTCATTATCCAACCCATTTTTTAATGGATAATATGGGTGGTTAACTGTTTTCTTTTAACCATTTTGCCACCACTGTATGTGATGACTAAATTGCAAGTGTCATAAGCAACAGTCTCTGGTCAGTGAGTAGTAACTTATGAAGTTGAAAAGTGAAACTAATTCTTGAAAATCTATTGAAATTGCTGAGCAGTTGCCTATACTTTCATGGTTTTCTTGGCAATCCGTATGGAACAACAATATTAGTATTTTGCTAAGCTTGAATTAGGTCCCTTATTATTGATTCTTCCAAAATGAACCTAGACCTGCATCTTTATTGATTCTTTCCTTATTTAGATTCAATATGCATGTATGTATATCTTAGTATTTCTTGGAATAATACACAAGGGAATTCTCTCAAATCCCTTGCTTTTAACATGGTATCAAAGCGGGATCTTTTGCTTCGTCGAAGTTAGCCAGAAACATCACTGGTGGTCAAGCATGGTTAGCAGTGGCGAAGCCAGAAAATTCAATAAGTCAGAAACCCTTTGCTAGTGGCCTATGCACATAAAGCAACATCAAATTAAATATGAATAACAATACTAGAAGGTTTTTAAAAGGGAAAACAATTATTATGCAATATAATTATTGAAGAAAATATCAATAAAGAAAATGTAGACGTATGCAAATCCCAATACTTGCTTGGTCCACTTATATATTTTTTCTTCGTGCGAGAAAGTAAGCGTAGATTATAACATACAGACACTAAATCTTTGGCTCTTGAAGTTGCTAATTTTTGAATCAAAGAATAAGTACACCAATTCCTTTCACAACAAGAGGAAGAAGCTTGTTGGGAAAGTAACTTGTAAGACAAGTTTTGGAAGAGTAGAGTCGAGATATCTTGATTTTTCCACTGAGAAAGAGGCTTCTCATACATCATAGCCTCTATCAAATGAGGCTCACTAAAATAACCACTCGCACTACAAAAGTTCTATACTCTAAAGAAACTTGCTTAATTTTGTTTGAACTTTTGAAGTATCTTTGGATGTATTTGACCATATCAATGAAATCTCTCTATTTTCATTAGGAGTAAGCCTTCGAATTCCATTTTAACCTTGAAGGCTTGATTCATGATAGTATTTTGGAACTAATGAGTGTGCCATACAATGCGAAGTGGTGTTACTTTTGTTCCACCTAGCCACAAAAATTTCTTGAATTGTATCAAATATCCAACTGATCGGTAATAAGATCCTTCTCCTTGTTCTTAAAAATAATTTTCTTCACTTCCTAAATCATTGAGTCATACATGCCTTAAATAAGATGCAACTTTGGACAATCAAGATCAACACTTCTAAGCATAGATGCAATAAGTTATGTAAATTTCAAAAAGTAATCAATACTATCCCATCATTCATCATTCATTATAAGAGATTCTATTTCACGTGTTTCAGCTTCAATTCCTTTATCTCGCTTATAACACTTTCATTCATCATCAATCTCTTGTAAGGAATGATGAACGGTAGGTTAACATTGACTACTTTTAAAGTTTTTGGAACCTATTGTATCTATGCTTAGAAGTACCCATCTTGATTGTCCAAAGCATTTCTTATTTATGACATGTGAGACGCAGTGATTGAGAAAGTGAAGAAAATTATCTTTGAGCACGATGAGAAGGATCTTATTACCGATCAACGGATTATTTTTGTTACAATCGAAGAAATTCTTTGTGGCAAAGTGGAACAAAAGTAACACCCTTTTGCATTCTTTGCACACTCATTGATTCCAAAATATTATCATGGATTCAAGGTGAAAATGGAATTGGAAGGCTTGCTCCTAATTAAGATAGATAGATTTCATTGATGAGGTCAAATACTTCCAAAGTTACTTTAAAAGTTCAAATGAAATGAAACAAGTTTCTTTGGAATATGAAGTATGTTGCAATGGGAGTGGTTATTTAAGTGAGGCTAGTGTGGTTAAAGCTATGATGTACTAGGAGTCTCTTTCTTCGTGGGCAATTCAAGGTGTCTCGGCTCCACTCTTGCAAAACTTGGCTTACAAGTTCCTTTCGCAATTGGTTTCTTCCTCTTTTTTGTGAAAGGAATTAGAGTACATACTCTTTAATTCACAAATTAGCAACTTCAAGAGCCAAAGATTTAGTGTTTTTACATTAAAATCTACACTTGCTCTTTCGCGAGAATGAAAAATATTTAATTGGAACAAACAAGTTTTGGAATTTGGATATCTCAACATTTTCTTATTTGATGTTTTTTTCAATAATTGATTTTTCATGATAATTCTTTTTCCTTTTCAAAACCTGTTAATATTTCTATTCATCTTCAATTTGATGTTGCTTTAGTTTGATATTGACGAGACGATTAATGATTTAATTGAGCTATCAATAGATGAACCTTAATTAGAAGTAGTGGTCTTTGGAGAAGAATTTGAAGATTTGGAAGGAGTTGAAGATATTGAGTAAGAAAGCTACGAGTAGCTAATTTGACTATAGTTTTTCAGTTTTTTTTAGTTAAGTTCACATGTTCATAGTTCTTGACTTCTTGGTGAAGGGTGAAGTTCTACTTTGTGCATTGCATGTTTGGTTGTCATGTGATGACTAAATATGAATAGCTAATATGTGATTGAATTTCTAGTTTATGTTTTGCCAGTTTTTTAGTCTTGTGATTGGCTAATTTTGAATAGCTAAGTTGTGAGACAAGTATGTCAATGTTTATGTCTTAAATTTTAAGATTTCTAATTTCACTTTGTTTAAGTTATCTTTAATTTTTCTCATTTACTTTACAAGTTACATTCTTTATTTCAAGAGTTGTGTCATTCTTGTTCTTGGATAAAAACCTAGTTTTCTTTCACTTTATGTTTAATTCTTTTAATTATATTGTTCTACTTTAATGTACTTTTAATATTTAGTTTGCTACTTTATTGTGTAAATTGTAGAAGAATGAAAGAAATATTGCCCATCTTTGAGAATGTCTAGAACTCTACCTGCTACCTGCTATGTCTATAGTTTGAGAAATTGCTAGAATGAAAGATTTAATTATTGGCTGCCCTCTACAACCTACTCGTAGGTTGTCCACAGAATATCTCTCATAATTTTGGATACCTTTATAGCTCTACTTTTAGAATTTTAAATTATTTTTAGTCGAATCCCAACACCTGTCTCTATGCCCCCGGATCTTAATTTAAACCAGTGTCAAATCCCACCTATATATCTGCACCTGTATTGGATCCCCGCACCCGAGTTCGAGCAACATTAAATTCCTTTACCGATTCTTGATATAGAGAATTTAACAAACTCATCAGCCGAGACAAGAGTTGTTTAGTGAAAGATGGACTAGGAGCAGCCACAACAAACTACTGGAGTAATAGATCCATGAATAAGAGAGCAAAAAATGGTAGAACAGACGTGACCATGATATTTCGAAGCAGCCAGTGGTCCTTTGATCAGAAGCACCAAAGAATTTGGTTGGAAATGACAATGCAATGTCAGAGAGGTAGAGTGGGCTGAAATCTGCCATCTCCCGCGCCACTGCTGTGTTTTCTTCCGCAAAAGTCTCCCCTGCACGTGAGGCTCACCTGCCGCCCAACCAGTCGCTGGAGATGGTTCTTCCAGGAATCCTCCTGTGTCCTACTATGGCAGTGGTAAAAACAAATTGGTCACTCCTTAGAGATGATCCAAACAAACAGTGAATAAATTTCTTAAAACCATGAAAGGTTCCGAATCTTTGATCAGAGATCTGAGCCCTAGCAGTTCTGATACCATGTAATAGATCAGGAATGGCAGAATAACTTGTGTATTATTCCAATATGTGAGAGGTATATATACATATACATTGAACTCTAATTAAGGAAAGAATCACAAGAAATTCTATGTATCCCTATATATTTGCTCGGCTATGTACGTGACACCAAAGGCTATTTACATTCATTCTGTAACACTTAGAGATATAAGGCTTTTATAGCTCTTTTTATCCATGCATTTGAGTAAATTGGCTTTGCTACACATGATTTGGTTGCTCTACAGATTTTATTGCAGAGGCTAAAAACATGGAGAAAACTGGCAAAAACTTTAACAACAACTGCATGGTTAAGGTTCCCCATGTTTTTTGGGTATGGCATTTCTGTACTTTATGTCAAAGTTACAGTGGTTGCATTTTATATGCTTGCAGTATTTAGCTGTGAAGATTTCCTGATGCTGTTTAACTTAAAGCGATTTTCTCATATGTATGAAGGAATTAACAACAAAGCAGGTTCTGACGATGCAGTTTTGCAGAGGTCATAAGGTATAGCCTTCAGCCTGCTTCAGGTGGAATTGTGTTTTTTTTTTTTTTTTTTTGAGTCAACTTAGCATCTTGGATAAATCCAAATGTCTTTTTAGCTCTATATAGACAAGATGAATGGTTCTAGGGCTCTTTGATTTACTTGGTTAAGCAAAAATTTCTGTAAGCATTTTTTCAGTTGCTACTACAAGGGATAGCATGATATAGCAAAATCTGGAACAAATTATGACTTATAAGACTGATGAAAGCATCAATCAGAATAGATGTCTCTGAAGTATGAAGAGTCAAGAGAAAGGGTATAGCAGAATAACCCGACATTGCCTTAGCTAGTTCCCCATGACAATGATGTATAGTGACACTTCTGTTTGTGGTTCAAGAAGTAGTAGACATTTGGAAGGTTTTATGATGTTATTGTAGCATAACTTGCGTAATTACTATCAAATTGAACATACTTCGAGTTATATAACAATAGATGAAATAGGAGCTGTTATTTTAGACCCAACGGGGAAGAAATTCTTGCGGATATCTGATGTGGCCTTTTTGTTTTAGCATAGCCATATGGCATACATAAAGATATGGAAACATTTTAGTATTCACAACCATACACCAAATTTCCTGAAAGGCAAGCACAAATATGATCTGAAAAGTGGAATGGAAATGATAAGATCTAGATTATATTGAAAAAGACCTTTTTTTACGTCCATGAAATGCTTGAAGGATTTATAGCCTATGTTGCTCGGTCCTAAAATGCTACTGTACCCGTATCGGGTCCTCCAACAATGCACTAGTTTTGGAGGATCGACATGCATCCGGCGAAATTGTTGAAGAGTCCAAGCAACATAGTTTATAGCTTCCTCTTGTGGCTTGTCAAGAATGAAATGCATTTGGAACCCGTTCTTTACTTTCATCGGCATCACTCGAAAATAATGATCAGTATTTGCTTGGAGATGATGGAGAGCCTTGGTGTAACTGGTAAAGTTGCCTCCATGTGACCAGGAGGTCACATGTTAGAGTTGTGGAAACAGCCTCTTGCACAAATACAGGGTAAAGCTGTGTATGATAGACCCTTGTGGTCCGGCCTTCCCCAGACCCGCGCATAGAGGGAGTTTAGTGCACCGGGCTGCCCTTTTTTATTTGCTCGGTGTCGATGAAGAACCAGATAATGCCAGGAACAAATATCCTCTTTTGCCATGATTTAAGATGAAAGTTAGTTGGGAGAAAGAATTAGATAATTTTATGTCAATGTGGCATAAATATAAACAACCTGACATATGGATGTTTATTTTTACATAAAATAACTTCACTCTCTCAACTGCTCTCATTCAGGAACAGCAAAATGCCATGTCTCGTACTTTTCCATGAAGGATTAGTAGAGTCGACTGTGGAAATAACAGATAAAAGTACAAAATGTTGGGGGGAATGCGATATTTCATTCATTTCTAAATTAGGGAATTTCATGTGCTTGCAATTTCTTGATAGATCCATTATGCTCGACACTGATGATATTTTTTGTATATTCATGACTTTAGGACTTAAATGTACGTTTATGATTATTATTATTATTATTATTATTATTATTATTATTATTATTATTATTATTATTATTATTATTATTATTATTATTATTATTATTATTATTATTATTATTATTATTATTATTATTATTATTATTATTATTATTATTATTATTATTATTATTATTATTATTATTATTATTATTATTATTATTATTATTATTATTATTATTATTATTATTATTATTATTATTATTATTATTATTATTATTATTATTAATTGCCCAATTGGACACAAATGACAGATTCTTGTATTTGGACATGTCAAAATTAAATAGAAGAACAGCTATATTAGGAGTTGGCGTTTGTCTAGTATGTTTAAATTCTAATATTTTGATTAATCATAATTTTATATAATTTTTAAATTATACATTCAGCTTTCACGCTGTGAAACAATATAACAAGTCCTTGAGATAATTGGTCGATTTGACTCTCGCTAAACATAACAGGGTAATTGAGATAGGGCACAGGAACTTTTTGAAAGATTAACTTGATCAATTTTAGAGAAAATTGTTTCCCCTTCTTTGGTTTTGTAAACTCCATTTTTTGACACATTCATGCTATTCTATCCAACTTAATGAACGTTAGGTACGACTCTCGACTCCTTGCTGATATGTGTTATTAACAGGAAATTCCTTAGCTTTCAGGTCGATGACTTGGATTTTCTGAAGCAAAGAGGACTTAGCCCAGTCAAGGTTTATCTTATTTAGCAAGATAATAGTCATATTTTTGTTTCAAACTGAAGAATGTTTTGCCTTTATCATTCTGATTTAGCTCATTCTCAAAGTTATGGACAGTGTTAGTGCCTTTAGCTGCTTTTCATTTCTGAGATTCTTTATTTCCTTTTTCCTCATTTGGGTTATTAGGTTGCAAAAGTTTTGGCAGAAGTGTTTGCAGAAATGATTTTTATTCATGGTTTTCTGCATGGAGATCTACATCCTGGTAATATATTAGTCTCCCCTGAAGGGAAGAATGGCTTTTCTTTAGGTATGCATCTATTCCTTTCTTTAAGCTACCTATCTCTTTAAAAGGTCACCTTCGTCAAATAAAGATTCCCTTGGATATTCTGCTTATTTGCAGTTCTGTTAGATTTTGGGATTTGTAAGCACTTGGATGACGATTTCAGATTGAAATATTGCCAGCTTTGGGAGGCTTTGGTAGTTATGGACTCAACCAAAATCCAGCAGATAGGAGAATACTTTGGTGTTGGAAAGTACTCAAGATACTTTCCTGTCATATTTACAGGAAGAACTATTGACAGGTGACTTGTATACTCCTTTACTTAACAAATTAATTACCAAAGGATTTCGAAGGTACTAAAACTACTTGTAAAATGGATTTGGAATGCAACGTTCAGTAGTTGATCTAGGAAAGAATTTCGAATAGCACCTGAAGAGAGTAATGTGAATCCATTGGAAATTGCTTTAAATTATTAGGTACTTATTGGAATAATTCCGAGCCATTAAAATTCTTCTAAGAACATATTTTATTTGAATTCATCTGTTTGAAATTGTTCTTTTGTTAGAAATTTAATCTGTCTGTTTCAAATTGTTCTTTATATTACTTCAGAACTTTGTATGAAAATAAGAGCAGAAAATGAGGTTGTATCGGAAAAGAGAATAGTTGAAGGATATATCTGAACTATAACGGGTAGCCTGGTACACTAAGTTTTCGCTATGCACAGGGTCCGCAAATGAGTCGGAGCACATTGGGTCCGTAGATTTTTTTTCAGGTCTACAGATTTGAATTGTAAACTAGAGAAAAAGAGATTTCGGAAGTGTTGCCATAGATGCTTCTCAATTCCTCTGATTAAATTGTTTAGATGTGGTGCATTAAAGGAATCCTTGTTTGTAATAATTGAAACCCGATGAAGCAGGGGAATTCATTGACCTAGTTTAGATTAGACTGTTCTTCACAACCACTGTTCTCCATCTTTGCTGTAGTCTAGCGCACAATAAACTTCCAAGAGTGAGACTGCATGATTTGATACCATGTGAAAGAAGTTCAGCCTCTAACATAAACTTCTAAGACTATGAGTAGAGTGAGCCAATTCCTTTATTAACCTTTTTGGATGTCCTGGTACAATTGATATGAGCCATTTATTTAACTCAACATCCTCTTGCACGTATAACCACATTTAGAGTTCACAGAAAACTTTAACGTTGACTTACAAGTGTGGAAACAGATTTAATAAAGGTTAGCTTGATTGAATTATGTGTAAGTCTAATTTATAGTTTAAGTTATTAGACAAGACACTTTTGTTTATTTATCTAATTTTAGGTTTACAATGGATACATACATTCACAAAGAAATTTATTGGTTTTTTCACATCCCATTGCTTTATTGGTCATTATTGATGAATGTTTACTTAGTTGGGTAGGTTGGATTATGGTGTATTACTCAACTCTTATGACCCAACCTATTTTGTCCGGTTGAACATTGAGTGGGTTATGTCATGGCCACAATTGTTCTACATACCAGTTCCAACCTGCTTATCTACAAACCCTAGACCTTTAGGGGTCGTTTGATACAATGGTGGCATATCCCATGGGATAAGTTATCCCACCTTTTATGTGGGATAATTAATCCCACAATTTTAGTGTAAAAGTTATCTCTGGATTAGTTTATACCCCAAACCAAACATGGGATAAAGTTAATCCCAAATTTTATCCCGGATTATTATTCTTATCTCATGTACCAAACAACCCCTTAAGGTCTCATTCTCTCACACATGAGAATGTGAGTTACTAGGGCCTGACCTTGCTTTTCCTTAGAGTAATTGCGCAACATACATGATTGGGAAGAGAAGGGAGGGATAGAAAGAAGTTAAAAGAGGTGAGTGAGGGCTATTTGTTATTTCGTTAGGAGGGAAAATAGAGGGGGATATAATAATACTCCTGCACGGTCAAGATAATTGTAGTTAAAAGCGAACTTGATGCAACTCTTGGTGGCAACTTTTATGCTAACAGTAAATCGGCACTTGGGAGAGGAATGTCTGCTGAAGAAAAGAAGAACCTGAAGCAGGAATTGAAGTCTCTTAAAATGGAGGACATATCTTCCTTCATGGAATCTCTGCCTGCTGATTTTCTCACAGTATTGCGTACCGAGTAAGGATGGTTATGTGTTTCCCTTCTTTCTACTTTCCTCTTTTGAATAATGGTATTTGATTTGCAATGCTAAAATCTCTTAAATTCAGTGGGCTCCTAAGATCTCTGATCAGCAAGTTGGGTGCTCCCTTGCGAGTCCGATTATTAGCATATGCTGAATATGCACTATATGGTCTTTCTTTGAAGGTTGACTCTACATCTGGTAAGCTTATCTTTCTTGTAGTGTCCTTTAGGTCTTGACAAGTTTTTAGCAAGCCATGTCAAATTAATGCTCCTCTTTCTTCCAAATTGAGACCTTTTTCCAAAAATAATTTTTTGATTTCCAAACAATTAATTAGAACTACATTATGTTGAGTTGTTTAATGTATGTCACTAAAAATATTTGGAAATAAAGAAGAATGTGAAATCTATGGTTTCTTTACTTGCACGATCCTACCGAAGGGATTATCAGTTTGGTGCGCATGTGAATTTGAATCTTATTGCTCAACGGTTTTTTGATGGAGGGTTTTAACTAATTATTGACCTGTGATGTTCTCTCTTCCTGCCTTTTCTCCGCATTGCGGTTTTAATTGCATTAAAAACCTTTCAGATTCTGCCATAGAAGTCATGCTCTCTAGATTCAAGACAGGCCTCCGCTACATCCAACTAAGACTCCTCTTTGGTAAGAATATATCGTTACATGCCTATTACGTATACACACATGAAACCGTTTCTTTTTTAGTTTAACCATTCGATATCTTAAAACTAACCGGCTGACTGATCCAGATTCGCGCTCTACACATGAAACTCCTTAACATGAAATGAACATACACCTAATGTATCACCTTGCAGGGATGTTGGAGTTTGTTTCATGGCTAGAAAACATCAAACAGTTGTCAACTAGGCGGTCTAAAAATTTGCTTGCCTCAGCTGGTTATGCCGTAAGGAACTTGTACCGTCCTTTATTGACCACATAATTTAGCCTGGCCAAATGCCGGATCAGCTGTAATATTGAAGAAACTGTCTCATTTTCATGCCTTCATGTATTAAGAAACTTTCTTATGTTCGAGGTCTAAAGGTATTTTGTGTAACCTAAAACTATACAAGCTTAAGCTTGTCAGAGATTATACAGGGGTCTTTAAGAAAGCGAAGTAGCAAACAATTTGACTTAAATTGCATGAAAGTTTACTCCAATTTTATATGATAGTGTGTTCTAAAAAAGAATGGCATTTTTATATTTGAATTTTTTTTTATTTAAGCTACTTTATTTATCCTTAAAGATATTTTCTTACAACCATGAAAATGCCATATGTTTAAGATCACAAGTTTTAAGGGTATTTTTGATATGTGTTAACTTTATTTATTTATTTATTTATAATTATGTGTCTAGTCAATGGAGCGAAGAAAGTAGGTATTTTAAGCAACAAAGTCAAGAAATACATAATTTAGTTGACTAACGAGAAAGTAACAATGTAAATCAAGGAGCATTTTCACACTAGTATAGTGGCAGGAAAAAAGATTTAAGTGTATCCCATCTCGTCATACAATGATCAATAATTCTTTTCTGCACGCTGTAAATCTTCCATGATTCCTATAAACCATGTTGTCCATCTTGTTATGGTTATGGTTATCGAAGATCAACTAGCCTAACTATGCAGCAAAATTGAAAGATAACTAAATCCTTATGAAAGGTAAGTTTGGACATTTTTTTTTGGGGTCAAATCCACTAGGTATTGTGCATAAGGGTGGTTTTCATATATGTAAGGTAAAGTGCAACAAAGGAAGGGACGTAAACCTTACCTCCAGAAATAAGGTGAATGTACGCTTGGTTGTCCAAACATGACAACCAAATGAACGCTGAAAGTTTGGACATTTAAAATCACACAAACAATAGTTAGTTTGTTATTTTTCTCATTTTAGAAAAAGTAATTTTATACTGGAAAAACAACAATAGCTTTGATTAAAAGGTGGTTAAAGGCAAGTGAATCGAAGATGATCCAAAACTCTTCGTTTGTTAGCTGGTTATATCCGTGAAACCATACGGAAGTTTGAGATTAAAAAAAAAGGCAATCTATGAAAAATCAGATAATTGTCAAAGATACCAATGAATAGAGTATTCAACTTTTGTATTGGTTAGTGGTCTTTTTTCAAGGATCATATGAAGGGAGAGGGAGAGAGTTGTTTTCTGTTATAAATCTGCCTTAGCTTCATTGAGAAGCTATCTATATAAAACAAGCAAGAGCCTTTTTCGTGATAAGGTCTTTTGACAGTGCAAAAAAAGACTGTTGAAAAAGCATCTCTGGTTTAGCACAAAGCTCGATGATGGTTGATGTCAGAGAGTTGGTGAGAATGCGTTCCAGCTTGGGGCCAAGGTCAAAGGTAAGGGATCAGTTAGACTTGGTGCCATTTCGTCACCGGTTAACGAGGGCCTTAATCACTTTGAGACAACACCGTTTCCTCGAGACACTGGTTGCCAGGGGCAGATCTAGCATGTCATATACGGGTTCCCGTAAACCCAGTAGCTTTTGTTCAAACACTGTAAATGTGCTCTAAAAATTCATTAAATATCTACAAATATTTAAATGTGAACTCAATTACTATTGGAAATTTACTCGAAGTCGTTGAAAGAACCCATAAATATTAAATTCTGAATCCGCCTCTGCAGTGGTTGCCACGATCTTGGAGCCTCAGGACAGGGCCACTCACCATGATATTTTCAGTGCTGAATTTCTACTGGGGCCTGACTTACACGTATCATATCCCCGCCGACCTACTCATCAGGTCCGAATTTTCACCCAATACAGTAACTAAATATAGCTGGTGAAATAAAACAAAAAGGAGTAAAATATGTTAAGCTTCTTTATCTCATCTGTCCTGCAAATGGTTTTGTGAATTGAGAAATGTATGAAATGGGACTGCCCATGTTTGATGGTTCCTAGTCTTTTTAACCGTCATTGCATAAGCAACAGTATGATTTATAGTGAGTCTGAGATTTTGAAATGGAGAAATTCGTGGCAGGGATTATGCTTACTTTCATTGTCCCTACGTGGTACTAATTTGGATTAATAGGATTAATGAATTTCGAATATCGGATTGTCCAAAGAAAAAAGCAATAGTAAGAGGAAATCGAGTAATAGAAGTGCTAGAATTGCTATGCTGCTTTTAGAATTTGTTTTGTCTTGCGAACATATAAATGGGTTTGGAAAGTGCAAAAAAGAAGAATCAGTCCCATCCATGCTAATTCGAGTTGTTTTTTTGTCTTTGTTAATTTATTAATTACTTAAGAGTGTGATCCTGATGCTATAGCGTCAATTCTAATGTTATATAGCTTTAGCTGCGACTTTTTTTTTTTCATTCTTTTAGTGCTCCAAAACTAATCAGGTCAACTTGGTACTCAACTCAACCAACCCACTCTCAACATATTTTAATCAACAACTCAAGACCACAACCAAATTGAACAAACAAGATTATAAGCCAAAAATCAACTTTCAAGTTCATGCAATACATAGCTCGATAATATTTTGATCAAAGTTAGGCCAAGCTCTAAGCAGTATTGGTCAAAGTTTTTTTCCGGTCAACTCAACCTGGTTGAAGCTCGATCAAGCTAGCTCGAGGCAACTTGGTGGCTCAGTTGAATTATATAATGATTACTATAAAATTTAATTTTTAAGATAATAATTGAGACCTTGAGTAGCTTGACATTATCTATTATGAATCGGGTGTATGGTTTGACTTTTGAGTAGTTTGGAGTTGATTTGGAAGAGTATTTTTCAACTCGAAAGCTTTAAGTTGAAAAATTTGACCAATATTTGACTTTTGAGTAAACAACCTGTTATGCCTTGATAGCAACAACGCCAACTAGCAGAGTCGATTCGGGAATCTGTAAGATGTCGTAGTTCAGAATCAAGATTTGATGCTTTCAATACATACGTGTGGTGATTTCGGACTTGGGGTATGTTTGGATTTGAATTTGGATGTTCCTAGAAGGTTTTGGCGAAAGTTGGCAATTTGAAGAATTAGAGCGTTCACAAGTTTGACTGGGAGTTGACTTTGATGGTATCGGGTTCAGATTATTTTTTCAGAAGTTGGAATATATTCATTTTATTATTTGGGACTTGTGTGCAAAGTTTGGCTGGAATCCAGATTGGTTAGGCGTGAATAAGACGCTTGGTTGCAAGTTGGAAGTTCTTAAAGTTAAAAGAACGATATTGACTTTCGATTATTGGTTTTGATGCTATTTGTGTTGATTCGAGACTCTGGATAAGTTTTGATAATGTATTTGGACTTGTGGCATAATTGGATGGGGTCTCGTGGGGCTCGGGCGTGATTCAGGGTGATTTCAGACCATTTTGATTATGTTGCATTGCTGATTTATGGTGATGTTCTAATGTGCTTTGCGTTCGCAATCAATGTGTCGTGTTCGCGTAGAGTGTTCTGGGATGCTTCATTGCGCGCACAGAGTATTGTGGATGATGACTATTGCATTCGTAGAGGTAACTTCGCATTCGCGAAGTGTTGGAGAAGGATGGTCAACAGCCTTTTGTGTTCGCACTTGGTCTCTCGTGTTAGCACAACTGAGAGGCCAGTTGGTCTTCGCGTTCACGTGGTGCATGTCGCGTTCGCGATGAAGGCTTTAGGGACTGGGTTGTTTTGTTCCTTGTGAATGCGAGCCTGAGGTCGTGTTCGGTAGTGTACAGCTGGGGCAGTCCATTTAATTTGCTATTTTCGTGACTTTGCCCATTATTTCATATTTAGAGCCCTAGACTTCGAGAAACATAGATTTTGAAGAGCAATTTTACTACTACATTGAAGGTAAGCAATTTTCACTTGGATTTGGCTTTTTATCTTGATTACCCATAGATTTCTGCACTTAAAAATTGAATTTTTAAAAGGGAATTTGAGGGTTTTGCTTACACTCAAGATAATGTATTTTGGGTATTTGAATGCTGATTTGGACTCGATTTTCAAAACTAATTACATATTTGGACTCGACAAGTTATATGTAGTCGAATTTTGGTATTGGTTTCGGATTCGGGCACATGGGTGCGGGTTGACAGATTGAAACTTTATGGATTGTGATTGCTTCCTATGCCATTGTTGACTTCCTTAGATGATGTTTGGCTTTAATTTGCGCGATTGGAGGGCTAAATCGAGGTTTTGAGGCGATTCGAGACTAATGACAAGTCAGGATGAGGTAAGTATTTTACCTAAGCTTGGGTTGAAGGTAATTTCCACGTTGACTGTGCTATTTGTTAAATGTTGGGCGTGACGTATATGTGAGCTGAAAAGAGTATATGCGTACATTGTGGTTATTCATGATTCGAGTAGTTCTTAGGCCATTAAATACCTTATTTTTCTATCATGCTTATTTGATATCGTGTTTTCCCCACTAGTATGACTACGTTGGCTATTATTCAAGCTAGAAATCATATCTAGGCTATTTGCTTATTTGTTGAGGCATGATAGGGCTATTTTTGCTATGTTAAACCATTTTTCTTAGCCGTAGTCATAGTTTTCAGTCATGATATTATATTCGCATGTTATGTCACCATCTTTGTATACTTCTTATGTGTTATCTAACATGACATGGTTTTGAGTGGATTTGTGGCACATTGGCATTAATCCGTACGGCATATTGATTTTGATACTGTGAGATGTTGGCATATTGAGATCTGAGCGGATTAATGACTGAGCTAGGGCCATAGAGCCGTATTATTATTGATATTGAGGTGACACATACGCCAGGCCCCTATTGGATTGAGTGGTACTGATATTGAGGTGACATGTGCGCCATGCCATTTGGGCTAAGTTATGATTGTCACACCTCCTTTTTCCGCACCCGCGGGGGGTACAAGGGGAGTTTTTTCCAATTAAAGGACAATCGAAGCGGGATTTGTTTATTTATTTCAGAGTCGCCACTTGGGAGATTTAGGGTGTCCCAAGTCACCAATTTTAATCCCGAATCGAGGAAAATAATGACTCTATATTACAGTCTGCGTACCAGAAATCTAGATAAGGAATTCTGTTAACCCGGGAGAAGGTGTTAGGCATTCCCGAGTTCCGTGGTTCTAGCACGGTCGCTCAACTGTTATATTTGGCTTATTTATCTGATTTTTAATACAATATGAACTTATGTGCAAATTTATCTTTTAACCGCTTTATTATTATTGTTTTTACAAGAATGTGAACATCGCTTAAAATATATCTTTGGACTGTGTCACATGAAATGCACCCACAATCCGAAACATATTTTATTTGATGTTTTGAGATTTGGATTTGGGTCGCATGAAATGCACACCCGAGCTTAAGAAAGTAAATTATTAAACGCGCACCTAAAGAGACTATCGCGTTATTATTTTGCGGAGGCCATGAAATTCGCTAAACGACCCTCCCGAATTCTAAGTAATTTTAAACAAGTATTTACTGAGGGCCCCGCAATTTGTGTTTTTATTCGGCGAGGCTCGTCTCCTTCTTATTTTTTAAGGGATTTGCAACGTCATGGAAATGCATCTCGGGCCACGCCATAATCAATATACCCGTGATTAGAGACACATTTCGAGTCCGTTGAGATTTATATTTGGGTCACATAAATGTGCACCCGAGTTTAGGAAAATTAAATTATTAAAGGCATGCCTAGAGCAACTAGCGCATTATTATTTTTGGGGTAGGGCCGTGAAATTTGCTAGACGGCCCGTCTCGGAATCTAAGTATTTAATATATACATTTAGAGGGCTCCGCAATCTGTGCATTTTTTATTTGGCGAGGCTCGTCTCATTTTTATTATTATTTTTTTTTATATAAAAGGGTAAGCCTAAACCAACTACAATTCTCTAATTTGTTTGTCTCTAAAAGGAAACACTAACTCATTAATTTAACAATGGATGGCTAGTAGGATGTATGGCTAATAGAGAGTGTTTTAAGCTTGACAAACTATAATTAATTATGAGCATACGTTAGAACTAACCCATGTGGCAACCAACGGGATAATGACTAGCAAAATCATGATAGGACTTATTAAATCAATCCGGCTACAAATTCGGCAAATTAGTCACGATCATGAAAAAAACTTTTGCACAACTTTTCGTCTAGCACGCCAATTTGAGATAGCAGTAGCATAAACACAAAAAACTAAAACTCGATAGATTTCAACAAAAATTTCAACATAACATGTGTTCGAGCTCGGACATGATAGTAGCCGATATCTACTCAAATAAAGATTAGAAACTAACCTCTAATGACAAACACTGCTGGAGGTTTACAATTCATTTATCGAACCGAAATGGAACCATAGTCAGCGAGATGACAGCAAACGAAACCAACGAACTAGAACCTCACATCGGCACTCGAACGGACTTCGAACGGGAAGCCATAGAAACAGTCCTCAAAGCTCAAACGGAATAGCTCGCACCATAAACTCGAACGCGAAGGGACGGAGGATGGGTCATGGCTGCTGTTGATGTTTCCAGGTGATCGTTTGGACATGAGGGGTTGAGCTGTTGGTCGTGGTCAGTGGTTATAGCGTTGATGGAGGTGGTGAGACGGAGGGTTTGGACGACAGTGGGTCGACGGAGAAGCTGGAGGGAGTTGGGTTGCGACGGAGTTTGGGAGGAGACGGGCTCGTCTGGTGCTTGGTAGTGCACGCCGGTGGTCGACGAGGGCTTTTCCAGTAGGTTTTTTTTTTTTTTTTCAAAGAAGACGGAGGAACAGTGGTTTGTTGATGGTGTTCGGTCGACGGTGATGGGGTGGTGTTTGGTCGTTGGTTATGGTGGCTATGGGTGGAGGTGACGGGGAGGGGTCAGCTGGGTGGTTTACCTGTAGAGGATGGTGTCGAAGGGGGCGCGACTGGTTTCAGTAGGTGTTTGGACGTGGGGGGTGGTGGTTATGGCGTTCGTTTGGTGGTTTACTGGATGTTTGGGTGGTGTAGATGGGCTGGTGGGTTCGGACGTGTGATGGGGCAGTGACGAACGGGAGCTTGCAGCGGGCGGCAATGGAGGTTGACGACGGGCCTGCTTGGGCAGTGGTCGACGGGCAGCGACGGGGTGGTGTTTGGGAGGAGGAGGGTGGTCCGGGGGCTGGGCTTCGTAGGTTTTTTCTGTTTTTTCTTTTTTTTTCTTTTCTAGGGTTTAGTTCTTCTTCCTCCTTTAGGAAGAAGATGAGTGAACAGTAGTATTGTTTCGAAAATTTTCCCAAAATTCCTCTCCGTTTGTTTTCTTCCCCCTTTCTTTTTGTGTTTGTCCGTGTATTTAGCATGGGCTTGTCAAGAAAAATGAGCCCCACGCGTGGTGGGGTTCAAGGTTTATGTCCCCCACGCGTGGTGGGGTTCCCCATGTGTCCCGGACACGGTTATTATGGGTTAGGTCCGAAAATTAGGCCTAAAACCGAGTAGTTTGAACCCGAATATTATTCTTTTGCCCGGACCCGAGAAATAGGAACACGTTGCTTAACTAGTCCTATGTAAGCAAAATAACTACCGAAAATAAGACTAGTATTTAACAAAACTATATCTTTTTTTAAATATTTTTAAGGTTTTAAAATAGCTACAAAATATTAATAAAACTATTTTTGTAATTTTCGTAAATATTAAGATAAAATATGAAGTACTATTTTTGTATTTTTTCAAAGTTAAAACGACTATAAAATATTAATAAAACCATTTTTTTGTAATTTTCGTAAATATTAAGATAAAATATGAAGTAATATTTTTTGTATTTTTCAAAGTTAAAATAACTATAAAATATTAATAAAACTATTTTTTGTAATTTTCGTTTTTTAATAAAGACAAAAATATGAAATAATATTTTTTGTATTAAAATGACTTCAAAACATTAATAGAATTATATATATATTTTTTGTTAATTTTCGAATTTATATAAAGTACCAAAATAAAGTGCAATTTTTTGTATTTTTCAAGTTTATGAGAGATACATAAACTAAAATTTATATATATATTTTTTTGAAATTTTTCTTTTTGCAACGAAATAAAGTAAAATAGTTAAAATAGTTATACTAGTCCTAAATTAGATATTTAAGCTTAAGAACGTAAAAAATTCCCGGGGAGGGTCAAAAATCACGTGCTTACAGCTGCCCCTCTTTGACTGGAAACACGAAGAGTTTTCCGACAAAGAACGACTAGACGTGTTTTTGACCCGACCATTACTCGGACGGACTACACTTAAGGAAAGGGAGGGAATGTGACCGAGCCCTGGTATCTGAGCTGCCTACATATCCTTGGTTATACAGGAATCAGGCCACGTGTAGTTCGGGGTATGAGAGAGATAGTGAAGTGTACCGAGGTGAAGAGCCGATCGAGGTGCCGTTCCGTTGAGGTTCCGGTCCGCGGTCCTGTCATTACAACAAAAATGAAAACTGAAAAAGACTAACTAAGCCTATCAGCTACTAGTTACAAGGATTCCTATCTCTTAAGTCTTCTGAAACTTGGTCTTGAGTCTTGAATGGTGCTTCATACAGACTTTGGATCTGAACCTTGATACTTGCTAGTTGTAGGTGCTAGTTCTTGAGCAGACCACCTTTGTTCTCTACTTCCTTAATTTGGGCTCTTCGCTTTCTTCTTTTTTTTTCTTCTTTTTTTTTCTTTTTTTTTTTTTTTTTGTGACCAGCTTCTGTTGATCATCCCAGACTATTGATTCGCGTTCTTGAGGCGAGCTTCTAACTTGGATTGAATGCTGGGGATTTCTGTTGTAATCCTTCTGCTTTCCAGTGGGTCACTGCTTGATCTTTGACAGGCGGACTCCTGACTTCTTCGATCTTTGACATACCACAAACTCCGTTCTACAGGCGGGTCCCTGACAATCAAAACAAACAAAACAAACAAAATTTCCTAACCCAGTTTGCACTGGGGAGGTTTGTGAGTCGTTAGCAAAATCGTAGCCCACTGATACTACTGGTGCAGTGCTGAGAGTGAACTAAACACTAGATTAGGATGTATTCCCTTGTTATGCAGGTGGGCGCCTAACTTCAATGCTTGAAATGTAAGGACTGAAATGTATTCCTCTCGTTATACAGGTGGGCGCCTGGCTTTAGGAAAATGACTTTTTTTTTGTTCAAAATGTTTTTCTCTATCTTAGGAGAAAAATTCGTCAGACTAAGATTTTGATCCTAGGAGAAGGTTCATCAGACTAGGTCATTTTTTGTTTGTTATCTTAGGAGAAAGATTCATCAGACTAAGATTTTGATCCTAGGAGAAGGTTCGTCAGACTAGGTCTCTATCTTAGGAGAAAAATTCGTCAGACTAAGATTTTGATCCTAGGAGAAGGTTCATCAGACTAGGTCATTTTTGTTTTTTGGTTATCTTAGGAGAAAAATTCATCAGACTAAGATTTTGATCCTAGGAGAAGGTTCGTCAGACTAGGTCTCTATCTTAGGAGAAAAATTCATCGGACTAAGATTTTGATCCTAGGAGAAGGTTCATCAGACTAGGTCATTTTGTTTTTTTGGTTATCTTAGGAGAAAGATTCATCAGACTAAGATTTTGATCCTAGGAGAAGGTTCGTCAGACTAGGTCTCTATCTTAGGAGAAAGATTCATCAGACTAAGATTTTGATCCTAGGAGAAGGTTCATCAGACTAGGTCATTTTTTTTTTGGTTATCTTAGGAGAAAGATTCATCAGACTAAGATTTTGATCCTAGGAGAAGGTTCGTCAGACTAGGTCTCTATCTTAGGAGAAAGATTCGTCAGACTAAGATTTCGATCCTAGGAGAAAGTTCGTCAGACTAGGTCTTGTTTTTTTTTTTTTTTCAAAAACAACTTAGGAGGAAATGCATCTCCTATGGGTAAAACTAATCTTAAGGAAGTGCGTCTCCTATTGGATACAATAAACTTAGGAAGTGCGTCTCCTATTGGTACAATGGATCTAGGAAGTGCGTCTCCTGTGGGTACAATAAACTTAGGAAGTGCGTCTCCTATTGGGAAAAACTGTTCTTAGGAAGTGCGTCTCCTGCTGGGTGAAACTATTCTTAGGAAGTGCGTCTCCTATTGGTGAAACTGAACTTAGGAAGTGCGTCTCCTATGGTAAAACTGAACTTAGGAAGTGCGTCTCCTATGGTAAAACTTTTTAGGAAGTGCGTCTCCTACTGGTACAATGGATTTAGGAAGTGCGTCTCCTGTGGGTACAATAAACTTAGGAAGTGCGTCTCCTATTGGTGAAACTTAATTTAGGATGAAATGTATGCCTCTGTTATCTGGGCGGGCTCCCAACTTCAATACTTAAAATAAAAAGACTGAATGTATGCCTCTATTATCTGGGCGGGCTCCCAATTTCAACACTTGAAATAAAAAGACTGAATGTATGCCTCTGTTATCTGGGCGGGCTCCCAATTTCAATGCTTGAAATAAAAGACTGAATGTATGCCTCTGTTATCTGGGCGGGTTCCCAACTTCAACACTTGAAATAAAAAGACTGAACGTATGCCTCTGTTATCTGGGCGGGCTCCCAATTTCAACACTTAAAAAAAATAAAAGACTGAAACCAACATATCCTATTTGAGGGCGGATGAACCCAACATATCCTATTTGAGGGCGGATGAACCCAACAGATCCTATTTGAGGGCGGATGAACCCGACATATCCTATTTGAGGGCGGATGAACCCGACAGATCCTATTTGAGGGCGGATGAACCCTACATATCCTATTTGAGGGCGGATTAACCCAACAGATCCTATTTGAGGGCGGATGAACCCGACAGATCCTATTTGAGGGCGGATGAACCCAACATATCCTATTTGAGGGCGGATGAACCCAACATATCCTATTTGAGGGCGGATGAACCCAACAGATCCTATTTGAGGGCGGATGAACCCGACATATCCTATTTGAGGGCGGATGAACCCAACATATCCTATTTGAGGGCGGATGAACCCAACATATCCTATTTGAGGGCGGATGAACCCAACAGATCCTATTTGAGGGCGGATGAACCCGACATATCCTATTTGAGGGCGGATGAACCCAACATATCCTATTTGAGGGCGGATGAACCCAACATATCCTATTTGAGGGCAGATGAACCCAACATATCCTATTTGAGGGCGGATGAACCCGACATATCCTATTTGAGGGCGGATGAACCCAACAGATCCTATTTGAGGGCGGATTAACCCGACATATCCTATTTGAGGGCGGATGAACCCAACATATCCTATTTGAGGGCGGATGAACCCGACAGATCCTATTTGAGGGTGGATTAACCCAACAGATCCTATTTGAGGGCGGATGAACCCGACAGATCCTATTTGAGGGCGGATGAACCCAACATATCCTATTTGAGGGCGGATGAACCCAACATATCCTATTTGAGGGTGGATGAACCCAACATATCCTATTTGAGGGCGGATGAACCCAACCGATCCTATTTGAGGGCGGATTAACCCGATATATCCTATTTGAGGGCGGATGAACCCAACATATTCTATTTGAGGGCGGATGAACCCAACATATCCTATTTGAGGGCGGATGAACCCGACATATCCTATTTGAGGGCGGATGAACCCGACATATCCTATTTGAGGGCGGATGAACCCGACAGATCCTATTTGAGGGCGGATGAACCCGACAGATCCTATTTGAGGGCGGATGAACCCGACAGATCCTATTTGAGGGCGGATGAACCCGACATATCCTATTTGAGGGCGGATGAACCCGACATATCCTATTTGAGGGCGGATGAACCCGACATATCCTATTTGAGGGCGTATGAACCCAACATATCCTATTTGAGGGCGGATGAACCCGACATATCCTATTCGAGGGCGGATGGACCCAAAATATCCTTAAGACTTGAAAATGTCTTACCTCGAATACTTGGTGGGGATTGGGATGAATTTTCCCTCTTTTTTTCATTATTATCTTTTTATTCTTTTTTTTTTATTCTTTTTCTCTTTTTGTTTTGTTTTTGCATAGCTTCTTCCTTCGAAGTCTAACCACTGAGGATACCGACTTTCCAACCTTGTGTTGGACTACTCGCAGCCGCTAGGGATAACACTGTTGGGGAATTATTTACTTACCTGTTGGGTGGTAAAATGTTATCAGCTGGGGGTACCTGACTTCCAGAAAATTTTCTAAATGGAAGGAAAATTTTCTGCCCCAGTTTGATAATATCCCTTGTGACATGCAGTTCTGGCATCAATGCCATTTCCTTTACCTGTTCCAAATCAAACAAAATTGTTAGTTTAAAACGCGGTGGTTGGTTGTGATACTCCTGCTGGGATGGTTTTTCCTTTCTCCATCCTTGCTCTGTGTTCCGCAACTTGTTGGGGATGATATTATTTGTTGGGGATAATCCCTTCCTGCTGGGGATATCCTTCTTCTTTTGGGGCATAGCTCGGAAACCGGCATTTCCCCTGACCTTTTAGTCTAGTATGAATTTCCCACACCATGCTCATTGCTCCCCTTGCTTTGTTCGCGGGCCTTGGCTTTGAGGTTTATAACCTTGGTTTTGGCAAGGATATCCCTCTCGACACTCGTCAATCATTTTGGCACTTCCCTTTTGCATGGGGACATCTTTTGACACTGGCCTCGCGTTTGTTCCCCGCTGACTATACCACTTGGATGTACTAGTCAGATCCCATTTTGGAAAGCTGATGGCCTACTTTGAAGTCAATTCACACTTGTTCTGACCAAACAGACTCTATTGAGGATTTTTATGAAAGGAAAAGATAAACGAGGATAGAATAAAAAAGACAAAGGAAAAATGACTCTTTATCAAAAAGAAGCTACAAATAAAAACCTATCAAATGCAGATACCGACTCTACTGGTCACGACATGCACATGTGGCCTATCCTCTACCGTCAATCATTCTTCAATTGGCAATTCCCACTCGATTCTCAATCTTGTTCGACTTGTAGTGCCCGAAGGGTTTTCACTATCAAGTCTCTCTCATTTTGGTTTCTCTCAGCTTTCATCGCCTTATGGTGCCTGTGAAGGTTTTCACCAATAAGACTCTCTCGTTTTATATTTCTCTCCAGCTGGGGGATTTGGAGTGTTGCCGGTATGACTCTTTCTGTTGGAGATTAGAGTCCTTTCTGCTGTGGAACAGAATGTTATGTTCGCCGGTAAGACTCTTCATTTGTCTGACTTGGCATCTTTTGAAGACTGATCAGAAGGTCTTTCTTTGGACCGTAATGTGGGTTTTTGGACAGGCTAGGTATTAAAGGCTCAAAAATGCATTAATTTTGGGTTATTAATTACAACCTTCGGAATTAGATTTATTTACAACAAACGCAACTTTTGCCCCAGTTTCTTGCTTGGGGATATTTTAATTGATTTTTTTTTCATTTTTCAAAACTATGACCGAGCCGTGAAGCGCCTACGTATCCTCTTTGAGGAATCAGGTCAAACGTAGTTCCCAATTCCTCTTTTCCATTTGACTTTCTTTTTTTTTCTTTTTCTTTTTTGTTATCACTTTTCTTTTCGTTTCTCTTTTCTTTTCTCATTTCTCCTTTCTTTTTGTCGTTTTTTCTTTCTCTCTTTTTTCTTTTATTCTTCTTTTTCCATTTTGCTGTTTTCTTTTCTTTCTTTTCTCTTACCTGCCATGCTTGCGTATTTTATTCGTTGCTACTAATTCCGAACGAGGGGTATGAAAGAAAAATAAATAAGGCTCAAAAGGGGTAACGAAGGATAAAGTGTTTAGGTAGCAGAACAAAATGCCTTCGTCATTTCAGTCTTCAAAACATGCCAAGTGCAAACAACACACTTTAAATTTGTAGTCTCTTCTGATGGTGCTGGACTTGACAATTATGTTAAACATTTTATTTTTCCTTTGTCATTTCTAAGCACCGTTGGGCGACACTCTCATTATCATGACCGACCCTCATGCCAATTTGGCGAATCTTGCTTTTAACGGTTTTCTTTGTGCTTAACTTGCCCCAGTTCCACATGACTCGAGCTCTGAATAATCTCAAACCGTCCTTATTTTCTTTAAATGGTCTGATCGCCTTTCCAGGGTTTTATGATTAACTTTAAAGACTAGGCCCAAAGCGTGTGCGCATGTTATGTCACTAGAATCGACATTGAACAAAAATGATAAAATGACTAAACAAAAGATGACTGGGAATAATCAAAGACCGGATTTTGCATTAGACTACCGGTGAAATGGTTTAAATAACAAAACAAACAAAACAATCCAGAACAAAATCCTAAAAACAAACTAGATAAGACAACATCCGACTCATAACCCTAATAATCCGAACAACAGAAATGACAACAAAATGAGCCACCACAAGCTTCTCTCTTGCTGACCCAGGAACAAAACGTCCTCCCACTTTATCAAAATTGGCATTTTAGCCACTGAGCCTTGCACCAATACTGCCGAGACCATTACCAGCTTCAACCTCATCAACCTCCGTCGGCAAATTCTCTAGGAGGTTCGAGTGCTCCATGTCACTGTTATTAATCGCAACCCGCCCTTCTCGGATCATTTTCTCTACTTCCCTTCTCCAGCTATGACAGCTCTCAATGTTGTGCCCTATGACATTGGAGTGGTAGGCGCATCGTGCTGCCGGATCAAAGCTCCTTGCAAGCGGATTTATAGTACATGCGGGGAGTGGCTCAATCGAACCAGCATGCCTTAGCCTTTCAAACAGACTGGCATAAGATACCCCGATGGGGGCGAGAGCATTTCCTCGTTTCAGCAACCTCTTCATTCTTGCATGTTGACAGGGCCGGAAACCTGATCCAGGTGGCTTTTGGTAGGCTTGTGTAGGTGGGTAGGCATTTTGTGGAGCCGGGTGCCTGGAAAGTGAAGTATGGCGGGGAAAGAAGTGGTGTTGGGGAGCGGAGAAGCATTGAGGAGTGATGGAGCTACTCGGGTAGCTGGGAAGGCTGCCATAAGTGGGTTGGGATGGAGAGTATGAGGGATCTTCCATTATGGTGTTGGGTGCTTGGGAATTGACCGAGTTCAAGAGACTTGGCGGTGGAGGGGGTGGTGCTTTTCCTGTTATCCATGCATGATACATGTCTGCCACATGCTGTCTCAGCATTTTCACTTCTTCTACCAACCCGTTGTTCCGTTCGACCAATTGTTGTCGGTCATCAGTACTGACCCACTCGGTTCTGCGGTTCTGAGCCATTGTCCTTTGATTTTGCTTTGCAAGGAGGAGTTACCACAACCAACCACTCTCTATATATGGACACATCAAAGGGAAGTCATCACGTTAGTGTTAGGGCATTGGACAGACAATCATATATCAGAGATACAATGTACCTAAGCAGTTAGACAATTGTGCCCCCTGAAAATCTTCCACACTCTCTTTTATTCGTTTATTATTATATTTTTTTTTTTTATTTTAGTGGTGGTCGAATCTTATGGAGATTGCCTACGTATCATGTCCCTGCATGAATCAGACCTTGCGTAGTTCGGACCAATAAAAGATAAACAACAGTAAACATTTTTCAATTTTCATATTAGAACAAACTGAGTTTCAAAGGTTTGAAGATGACCTACAAACTTGAAACTCAAGCAACCCACATTATTCTCATCAAGAGATTTATAAACTAAAAAACAAAAGGCTAGCTCCCTTTCTCTGTTCGACAAATGCAACCAAACGGTTATTTTTTGCAAATGTGGCCCCTTCCAAATTTCACATGAATTTTGAGGCCGGGGAGGATTATTTTATGACACTTTACCAACTTGTCCATTCTTTTACGAAAATAGCCTTTCGACAACTGAAAGATACTCTAAGGCTATTTTGGCAAGAACGGTTTAAGACGCGGCCGAAACTGGCTTGGCTTATTTTATTTTTTCATATTTTTTTTGACTAAACATCCAAACGGCATTCACCCGACCGTTGACTCTTTGATTTTTTTTTCTTTTCAAATTACAATAAAAGACTTGGCGTTGTAAACACGGCCCTTCAGCGCCTCGGGGACGAAGATTTATAAGGCTGTGTGGGTCAACTTAGACCAAAAATTCTAAACATGACCCGAAGGTGGCTATTTATGCAAATCAGCCTTCCGGCGTCCCTTTCGGGAACATTCGGCTATTTATGACAAAACAGCATCACCTGACTTATTTATGACTCTTTTGTCGTTTTTCAAATTAGAAAACTCAATATTGCAAGCACGGCCTTTCAACGTCCCGGGGACAAAGATTTTTAAGGCTGTGTAGGTCAACTGGACCAAATCTTTTAAAAAAATGACCCAAAAGTGGCTGTTTATGCAAAGTCAGCCTTCCGGCGTCCCTTTCGGGAACATTCGGCTATGTCTTGATAAAACAGCGTCACCCGACTTCTTTATGACAAAAATTAAAATTTGACATATATATATTTTTTATGATTATTATTTGTTTGTTTTTGGCTTTTTAGCAAAAGGTGGGGTTGGACCCGATGAGGGTTGCCTACGTATCTCACATCCGGTGAGAATCAAACCCGCGTAGTTCGGGCGAATAAACTATTTTTGAGAGGACCCTTTTCCATTTTCTATATTTTTTTTGTTTTTATTATTTTTCCCACAACAATCAAATAGACTATTATTTTTCATTCATAACAAACAAACAAATTAACGAAAAACATAAAACATTCCTTCTTCTTCTTCTTTTTTTTTTTTTTTTTTTTTTGAGAAGGTGGGGTTGGACCCGATGAGGGTTGCCTACGTATCTCACATCCGGTGAGAATCAAACCCGCGTAGTTCGGGCAAAAGAACTACTTTAAAAGAAGAAAGGAAGCATTTTTTGATTGATTTTCTTTTTACAAGAAACACTTCTAAGATATATTTTTGAATTTTCATTTGCTCTTTTTTTTTCTTTATTCTAAAGAAGAAGAAGAAAATATTTTTCGGAATTTTGCTTTTAATAAGAGGAACGCTTCTAAAATGTTTTTTTTTTGAATCTTGAATTTTCTTTCAATTTTTGAAAGAAGAATCAAAATATTTTCGGATTTTTCATTATAATATATATATATATATATATATATATTTTTATTATTATTATTATTTTTTTAAAAAAACAATTAGAAAGACTTTCTAAAGAAGTCCATAATGGAAAATATTTTTGGATTTTTATTGTTTTGAAAATTGGGGGTCTAAAAACCTTTCTAGACTTTTTGGCAAGACAAATATTTTTGCAACAAATAAAGACATATATATATATTTTTTTGGAAAATTAAAAAAACTTTTTGGATTTATATATATATACATATTTATTTGTGACAAATAGAGAGAGACTCTTTTATTATTTTTTTTAATTTTTGCATTTTCATAAACGAATAAAAAACATTTTTTTTAAAAAAAAAATAAGACTCTTTTCATGGCAAAACAAACTATTTTTTTCTATTTTTTTTTTTTGAAAGAACAATGATGATTTTTTTTTCTATTTTTCCTTTGCTTTTAATATAACAAACTAATAAGATATTTTTTCATTTTCAAGATTTCGGCAGAGTTTCGATACTACTCGGACATTCGTTTTTTTTTATTATTTATAAAAATAAGTAGTTATGTCTCTACACTGTTATTTTCTCATTTTTTTCAAGTTTTTTTTTTAATTCGTGGAAAATGACGAAGACATACAAAATCTTTTGAATTTCCATGCTTTGTTTTTTTTTTATTTTTTATATTTATTATTATTTTGAGAAATGTGGCATGGGAAACATAAGGATGTCCAAGACATCTTGGATTTCGCAAATGTTCCCCGTGCGCTTTTCCCAACATGTGAAGCGTGGGGGACATAGGGAATTCCAAGACTTCTTGGATTCCACAAATGTTCCCTAGGTGCTTTTCCCAAAAATGAAGCGTGGGGGACATAGGGAATTCCAAGGCTCCTTGGATTCCACAAATGTTCCCCATGCTTTGATTAAAATAACACCATGCTGGAAATGACCAAATGACCCATTCGCCCTTGACTAAATACAACATGTAGCACATAGGATGCCAAAAGCTGGTCTATTATTTTCAGGTTGCTTGTCCTAGACGGACCCAACCCCTGTGTTGAGTCCCCTAAGTCAAATGCACATGATGCAAATAAACGTTCCTACTAGGGATCCGGCATGTGGCTTTGTTATACTAGGTTCAGAACCTGGGTGTTTGTTCTAGACCTGGCTTACCCGAGCGGACAGCTCGAGCCGAGGGGGGGCAGCGTACCGGGAATACAGAAGCTTCACCGGCTTAGCAACTTATCCGAACCTCGTTCTAAATTGGGATTTGACACTATACAGAAAAGAAGTCGTACGAAGTACACCCTTCTTCATAATTTAGAAGACTCAGAAAGGATATGGGTTTCGGCACAGTTTACATACAGTTGAAATAATATCAAAGCGGTAAAAGCAGCATTTAACACATTAGGCTCAAACATGTAAAAATCAGATAATAGGTAAAGCCAAATAATAACAATTATTTTAAGCTCGAATTCTTAACCCTGAACCAGTGGTTCTGGGTCGCGTCCCCAGCAGAGTCGCCAGAGCTGTCACACCTCCTTTTTCCGGCACCGCGAGGTGCGTAGGGAGTTTTTTCCAATTAAAGGACAGTCGAAACGGGATTGGTTTAATTATTTCAGAGTCGCCACTTGGGAGATTTAGGGTGTCCCAAGTCACCAATTTTAATCCCGAATCGAGGAAAAGAATGACTCTATATTACAGTCTGCGTACCAGAAATCTAGATAAGGAATTCTGTTAACCCGGGAGAAGGTGTTAGGCATTCCCGAGTTCCGTGGTTCTAGCACGGTCGCTCAACTGTTATATTTGGCTTATTTATCTGATTTTTAATACAATATGAACTTATGTGCAAATTTATCTTTTAACCGCTTTATTATTATTGTTTTTACAAGAATGTGAACATCGCTTAAAATATATCTTTGGACTGTGTCACATGAAATGCACCCACAATCCGGAACACATTTTATTTGATGTTTTGAGATTTGGATTTGGGTCGCATGAAATGCACACCCGAGCTTAAGAAAGTAAATTATTAAACGCGCACCTAAAGAGACTATCGCGTTATTATTTTGCGGAGGCCATGAAATTCGCTAAACGACCCTCCCGAATTCTAAGTAATTTTAAACAAGTATTTACTGAGGGCCCCGCAATTTGTGTTTTTATTCGGCGAGGCTCGTCTCCTTCTTATTTTTTAAGGGATTTGCAACGTCATGGAAATGCATCTCGGGCCACGCCATAATCAATATACCCGTGATTAGAGACACATTTCGAGTCCGTTGAGATTTAGATTTGGGTCACATAAATGTGCACCCGAGTTTAGGAAAATTAAATTATTAAAGGCATGCCTAGAGCAACTAGCGCATTATTATTTTTGGGGTAGGGCCGTGAAATTTGCTAGACGGCCCGTCTCGGAATCTAAGTATTTAATATATACATTTAGAGGGCTCCGCAATCTGTGCATTTTTTATTTGGCGAGGCTCGTCTCATTTTTATTATTATTATTTTTTTTATATAAAAGGGTAAGCCTAAACCAACTACAATTCTCTAATTTGTTTGTCTCTAAAAGGAAACACTAACTCATTAATTTAACAATGGATGGCTAGTAGGATGTATGGCTAATAGAGAGTGTTTTAAGCTTGACAAACTATAATTAATTATGAGCATACGTTAGAACTAACCCATGTGGCAACCAACGGGATAATGACTAGCAAAATCATGATAGGACTTATTAAATCAATCCGGCTACAAATTCGGCAAATTAGTCACGATCATGAAAAAAACTTTTGCACACCTTTTCGTCTAGCACGCCAATTTGAGATAGCAGTAGCATAAACACAAAAAACTAAAACTCGATAGATTTCAACAAAAATTTCAACATAACATGTGTTCGAGCTCGGACATGATAGTAGCCGATATCTACTCAAATAAAGATTAGAAACTAACCTCTAATGACAAGCACTGCTGGAGGTTTACAATTCATTTATCGAACCGAAATGGAACCATAGTCAGCGAGATGACAGCAAACGAAACCAACGAACTAGAACCTCACATCGGCACTCGAACGGACTTCGAACGGGAAGCCATAGAAACAGTCCTCAAAGCTCAAACGGAATAGCTCGCACCATAAACTCGAACGCGAAGGGACGGAGGATGGGTCATGGCTGCTGTTGATGTTTCCAGGTGATCGTTTGGACATGAGGGGTTGAGCTGTTGGTCGTGGTCAGTGGTTATAGCGTTGATGGAGGTGGTGAGACGGAGGGTTTGGACGACAGTGGGTCGACGGAGAAGCTGGAGGGAGTTGGGTTGCGACGGAGTTTGGGAGGAGACGGGCTCGTCTGGTGCTTGGTAGTGCACGCCGGTGGTCGACGAGGGCTTTTCCAGTAGGTTTTTTTTTTTTTTTTCAAAGAAGACGGAGGAACAGTGGTTTGTTGATGGTGTTCGGTCGACGGTGATGGGGTGGTGTTTGGTCGTTGGTTATGGTGGCTATGGGTGGAGGTGACGGGGAGGGGTCAGCTGGGTGGTTTACCTGTAGAGGATGGTGTCGAAGGGGGCGCGACTGGTTTCAGTAGGTGTTTGGACGTGGGGGGTGGTGGTTATGGCGTTCGTTTGGTGGTTTACTGGATGTTTGGGTGGTGTAGATGGGCTGGTGGGTTCGGACGTGTGATGGGGCAGTGACGAACGGGAGCTTGCAGCGGGCGGCAATGGAGGTTGACGACGGGCCTGCTTGGGCAGTGGTCGACGGGCAGCGACGGGGTGGTGTTTGGGAGGAGGAGGGTGGTCCGGGGGCTGGGCTTCGTAGGTTTTTTCTGTTTTTTCTTTTTTTTTCTTTTCTAGGGTTTAGTTCTTCTTCCTCCTTTAGGAAGAAGATGAGTGAACAGTAGTATTGTTTCGAAAATTTTCCCAAAATTCCTCTCCGTTTGTTTTCTTCCCCCTTTCTTTTTGTGTTTGTCCGTGTATTTAGCATGGGCTTGTCAAGAAAAATGAGCCCCACGCGTGGTGGGGTTCCCCATGTGTCCCGGACACGGTTATTATGGGCTAGGTCCGAAAATTAGGCCTAAAACCGGGTAGTTTGAACCCGAATATTATTCTTTTGTCCGGACCCGAGAAATAGGAACACGTTGCTTAACTAGTCCTATGTAAGCAAAATAACTACCGAAAATAAGACTAGTATTTAACAAAAATATATCTTTTTTTTAAATATTTTTAAGGTTTTAAAATAGCTACAAAATATTAATAAAACTATTTTTGTAATTTTCGTAAATATTAAGATAAAATATGAAGTACTATTTTTGTATTTTTTCAAAGTTAAAACGACTATAAAATATTAATAAAACCATTTTTTTGTAATTTTCGTAAATATTAAGATAAAATATGAAGTAATATTTTTTGTATTTTTCAAAGTTAAAATAACTATAAAATATTAATAAAACTATTTTTTGTAATTTTCGTTTTTTAATAAAGACAAAAATATGAAATAATATTTTTTGTATTAAAATGACTTCAAAACATTAATAGAATTATATATATATTTTTTGTTAATTTTCGAATTTATATAAAGTACCAAAATAAAGTGCAATTTTTTGTATTTTTCAAGTTTATGAGAGATACATAAACTAAAATTTATATATATATTTTTTTGAAATTTTTCTTTTTGCAACGAAATAAAGTAAAATAGTTAAAATAGCTATACTAGTCCTAAATTAGATATTTAAGCTTAAGAACGTAAAAAATTCCCGGGGAGGGTCAAAAATCACGTGCTTACAATGATGATCGTTGACTTTGATACGATCAACGCTTGTGCTAGGATCTTCCCTTCTGGAGTTAAATAATAATCCATGCTACTTTGGGCCTTGTGAGTACAGGCACACATTTAGTGACGAATCCAAACTTTTATATAAGCGAGTTTAAACATATACAAAAGTCCTAATAAATAATCGACAATAAAAGTGATATTAAGTTAACAAACAATAAAGTTTACTTAGTGTTTTTTATTTTGGTTCTAACAAAACCTTAAACAATATATTTTTCTACCTTTACAATTTAATAATTTATTGAACTCAATGTTTTTACAATTTTTACTGTAACAAACATAAGTTTGATCTATATTAAAATACTAAACTCTATATATTTATTATTTTTAATTTGACTTGCACTAACTGTTAACCAAAAAAAAAAAGATCTAAGTTATATTAATAATTTCATATAGAAATTTCAAAATTATGGGAAAACGAAGATGAAGTGTATAACGAGAAAACATGAGATTTCCCGCTTGAACCATCCGACCATCACACAACTTTGATTAAGGGGGTTCAACTGCTTTACTTTTTTACTAGTTTGTTTTTTTGAAAAATAATTTCCACATAAAAATTGGAAAAAATATTTACGAAGCGGGTTGAATTGAACCCCCTTGAACCTACATGGGTCCGCCCTTGCACACGTTACGTGCTGGTTGAGGAACTTATATCAGGCATCCGTACAACACTGAAAGTGTATATATGTGTCTGTGTGAGGATTCATGGGCATCTTGCTAGGCACTGTGACAGTGTTGAGACTGTGTAAAGTCCCGGACTAGTTTCAAGGCTTAAACTTTGAGCTTAATGACGTAATTAAGATGCTCCAAAGGATAAAAGAACCTACACGGTCTAAACGAGGTATTTGGAGATACGCCAATTTATACATGGAGCCCGTTTGGCTTAGCTAATTTAGAGTAGCTGATAAGCATTAGGTGCTGAAAATCACTTTTAAGTGCTGGAGTTGATTTAATAAATAAACAGTTACGTATTTGGATAAAAGTGCTGAAATTAATAATAAGCAACTGAAATGATGATAAGCTCTTTATATGTTAAAATGACTTAAATGACCTTATAACAATTTATACTACTAAAAGCGTCATTTTTTCGAAATTTTAGGGTAGGAATCTTACTTGAGGCTAACAGTTAATACAAGTCGCATATGTATAATAATATGAAGAAGACAAGTGAATTTTGTTACCTCAAATTGCCGACAAAAATCTGAAGAATTGTAGGGGTACGGGATGGAAAATTGCAGATGCACGGGCTGTTTAGGTTTTGAAGAACTGGAAAAGAGTGAAACTATACGAGGAGTTTTGTTTTAAAAAGAAGTATTTTAGGGATATAATAGTAAATATTTTGGTCAAACCTAAAGTGCTTATAAGCTGAAATTTGATAAGTTGGGGGAGACCAACTTATGGCTTTTGGTTTATTTTTGGCTTATAAGCACTTTTAATTTTACCGAACACGTAGATAAGTCAAAAAGTGCTTATAAGCCAGTTTGACCAGCTTATAAGCTTAGCCAAACACCCTCATGGTATGGTTATTAGAGATAAAATGACCGAAGGATTTAAAGGAAGAAAAAAGAAAGAAAATTGACAAAGTGAGCGGGCCGAAGTCCAAAAGAAAAGTTTTGAGACACAATCATCATATCATCATCATACTATATTATAAGTGGGAAGCCCCTAAAGTTAAAGTTAGATCATCATCATCATCATATCATCTCATCATTATACTATATTATAAGTGGGAAGTCCCTAAAGTTAAAGTTAGATTACGAAAATACCCATCAAAAGCTGAGGGACATTTTTATCCCTCAATCAAACACAACTCTATATAGAACTATGTACAAAAACGTAAAATTACATTCTATTAAAATAACAAAAAGGTCAAAATAACCAATAGTAAATTGTAATAATTTATCACTATAATAAATGGTGTTGTGTCTCTTCGATTAGCTGTAACACATGTATATGTTAGAGCTAATTTTAACCGTTCTCATATTCTATCTTCTTTATTTTCTATTATCTTGACCTTTCAGTTTTTTATACATTCTAAATGAATTCTTAATATACATTCTATTAAGATAACAAAAAAAAAAATTAAATAAGAATAACAAAAAAGTAAAAGTAAATTTTGAAAAGAAAAAAAAAACGTGGGAAGCTGTTAATGTCCCCAACTGTGAAATATATTTACATGACCAGGTTTTAATATCATTTTGGCTTTTGATTTTCTTGTAAATATTCAAACACGAAACATCTCATTAGTAAAGGTAAGAATCACACGTGCAAGTTCAGTGGTTTTATCAAATAAAAGTAATGGTTTGATTACAAAGTTTATTATTACGTCAAGAAGTTCGTATGCCTTTTTTGTATCCCAAAGAATGAAAATGTAACAAATAACAAAGAATTATTTCATCCGTTGCAGAAAATCATTAGATAGTTAATTAAATGGTGATCAATAATAATCAACTTATATAAGTGAATTTTTAAAGCAATAATATTTATAAGCCTTAGCATGTAAAGCTTATCTTCATTCGATCGGTTTTACTTTATCAAAGCCTTCTGAAGTAACTCATTCTTGCCAAAACTTTTCGCTTATTGCACTACAAGAAAGTAAGGATATAACGACATTTATTTAGTGACATTTGTAATAAATGTCGGGAAAAAATGGATTTCTCGACATTTATGACAAAATGTAGTAAAAATAATGATATTTGTGACAAAATATAGTAAAAATAACGACACTTGAATCAAAGTATTGTAAAATAATAACATTTGATACAAAATATCGTAAAAACAATCACATTTTATATTAAATGTCATAAAAATAATTACATTTGATGCAAAATGTCATAAAAATACCGACATTTGACATAAAATGTCAAAAAGATTGTAACATTTATTTTAAATGTCATATATAAGTCGGTAATTACCAACATTTACATTAATTGTAAATCATTATTTGTCTAGAAGCAAAAAAAATATTATTTTTATTTAATACTATATATTTTTTGGTATTGTGATAATTTACCCACAGAATAGATGAGTTCTCTTATTATTAATCAATATTTTAAAAGGCTTTTGGGGACTCGCCGGCCTTCGGGTGCAGCACTTGTAAAATGGCATGAGTTTCACGTGTGAAGTTTAGTTTTATGAGGCTTATGTACGCTCAAATGCCTAATAATTGTGCACTATTGTTTAACGCTTGTGTGACCAAATAGTACCTATGTAAATTATGCGTTAAATTTCCTAATTACTATTATTGACCCTCAAGAATACTTTACCAAATGAATGATAAAGTTTTATTGATATATAAAAAATATGAAGATTGAGATTAACTCAAATAACAAAGTCAAAGTATAGCATATTTACTAAGTGAGAACATCACAGTGAATATTATTTGATTTCTTCTGCAAATATACAAATATACGAAATATATATCTTCACTTATAATTGGTCTCGATTTCTTAGTTTTGTGTGTCTAAAAATATTAAAATTTTATTATTTTATAATCTGAAAGTATTGATGTATTTATTTATGAAGGAGTAAATTTTAAATTACTATATAATTTATTGATTATTATTTACTTCTAGGGGAAGCTAATTATGTATAGTTGATAATATTTTTACAGAATTTATTATTTATTTAAAAGTTATGACATTATAATTGATTTGTATCTTATAATAATTTTAACACTATTGCATTATTTATACTTGAAAAAACATGTTAGATATTTTATTTTTTACGAGTTTTCTTATCTTTTTATTTTTTTAAAATTTTAATGTACTTTTTATTGTCCGCATTATTATACTATTTTGTAAATTAAAAATTAAAATATTATGTTTATTCAATAAAAATATAACTAGCACCTGTTAAATGTTGAATTTAAAAACAAAGTAAACAAAATTAAAAAAAATATACAAACAGAGACCATTTATGTTTGCATAATTGCTAACCAAAAGTTAGCGAATTGTTAAACCCAAACGGCCGAAACCTCAAAGCCCTAACATATTGGGGATTCTAAAATTGGCTCCATCTTTTACCAAACTTAGTCTAATTTTAGTCAAATTTGATTTCCATCACCGCAATATACTCCCTCTCTACAAATTGTGCTATGTATGGAGAGTATGAGAGATTTAGAAGGAAAAGATTTTGGCGGTAAGAATTTTCGGATTCCCTCCTCCTAATTCTAAAATTACAGTTTCCTTTATTAGTTAGAACTTGACAACCTAATTTTGCATATTTAATTGGAGGTTTAAGGAAACAGAGAAAGGGAGGCAAGCTATTGGAAGAACATTGATGTAGGGTTCAGACTCTTGGTGAGGCTTTTGCAGGTTCTTATCTGTCTTCTGTTTAATTTAATACTATGTAAATCTAATTATTTGTAGTGTAATAGTTAAAAAAAGTATTTTTGTGTTTGATTTAATAATCTCCCTCTTTGTGATAGGTTTTCGATAACTCACATGAAGATCACCAACAATCATTATCACCGGTTTCAGTTGTTCACAAAAATAAGGTGAGTTTTAGATCAAAGTTACGAGTTAATTGCCCAAGTGTTATAATCTCGTATTTGAGCAAAATATGTGGGAGTTTAACTGTCGATATATAAGATATATAGCAAATTACGTAGTGTGGCTGTAACCTGTTTGAGTTGTAGTGCAAACTAATTTCGAACAATAGCTTTATACCTCACTTAGAATGCATTTGTGGAAAACTACATTCATACTCATCTCCACCATTCCTTTATTTCTCTTCTATTTAGACAAATGCAAAATTCAGTCTTATATCACCATCAGATTCATTATATTTATTCTTATTTATTCTATTGTTTGGAGAATTGAGATTATCTTATAAATTTGTGAAACTCAAATCTTTTCGGGTTACTAGTTTTTCAGAATGAGAGATACAAGTTGTAGTTTTGGCCTGACTTATTTCTTTATAATTTTTGCCTCGTCAGTTTTAGTTTAGTTTGAAATAAGTTCTGTCATCGTTTGGTTGAAGTATGCTTAATTGTAGCTACATTTTTTGATTGATGTTCACTTGTCTATGAGCATTTTAAGAATTGATGGGTCTATATTGGATGATATCTTTGTGATTTGTGAATAGTGAAGCATTTAGTTCAAAAGAACTTTTACAATGTTGTCACAGAAGGAGTTCTAGTATAAATGTGTTGTCAATATTGCCTCCAGACTTTTGCTTGTAATTTAAAGTTCTTATGTTATTTTTGTAGAAGTGTGCGACATTCTGGGGCTATATAGGCTTTGTCTTGTTGATTTTATCTTGTACTTTATATAGGCTATTTATTACATAGTTTTAATTATCCTTTATGTGATTCTTTACAGAATTTTTGAAGGATGTAAGATCAATTATTGGCAAGGAATACTTGGATTGTGGAGAGATGGATCCATACATAAAGCCTTGCTTCAGAATTTATTCTGGAATTTAAGGGAATTCGTTTAGATTAGAAGTGAATTTGACATAGTTCCATGTTAAAATTACTTTATCTTTTATGATTTAATTTGAATTACATTTTATTTGAGATATAATAGATCATTTAATTTGAACTCTTAACTTGTAAGGAGAACCCTTATTATGTCAGTTACTATGTTCTTCTAATACAACGCGAGAAGAAATTTTTTATTTTTCATATTTGTTACATTGTGTGTAAAGATTGACATTTATGAATGTACAAATCAAATTAATATGTATGAGTCACGATGAAAAACTAAATAAAAGATTATTATTTATATTTTAGAAATTTGATATGCAAATTTTAAAGTGACATTTCAGAAGATTTAAAAAAATGTCATTAATTTATTTGACATTCACCTAAATGTTGTAAATTTTTTATTGAAGGTTACTAAAATATCGTAAATTATAATGCGACATTTTTTAAAAGATGTAAATAAATTTCATAATCTTTTTACCAACATTATTCTAAATGTCAGCAATTTTAAGCGAAGTTTCAAAAAATGTCATAAATAAATGTCGCAAATTTCTTAACGACATTTTTGCAAATGTCGGAAAATTCCCGACCCCAAAATTTACGACATTTGATACAAATGTAAATTAAATGTTGGTAAATAAATTTGTGACATTTAATATCGTCGTATGCTTACTTACTTTCTTGTAGTGATTAGAAAATTAAAAAGAAATAACTTCAATTCATTTTCTTTTCATTTCTTGTAAGCGTCAAAGTTAGCAATATTTTATCTTTAGCCAATTCTATGTAATATGGAGTTATATAAAGGTTTGAAGGATTCGAAACGCACTAAAAGTGCTCGTGCCGCATAGCTACATACCAGATGCAATTAGATGTTTTAGAACTATCCTACAAGGAACAAAGAAGGGAAAAAGATAGACCAAGACTTTGCCAAGCCATCTGCTTACAGTGGCAAAGGGCTGAGGACACTTGAAAAATCTATATATATATATATATATATATATATATATTGAGAATACATATTTTCCTTTTTTCTCAGTTTTTTTTTGGGTTTTTACCCTATTTTCCTATTTATTTGCTATACTAAAAACCAAAAGTCACATATTAACTTCTATTAATTACGCCTGTCTCTTTAAATTTTTTTTCCCGTTCTTTTTTGGCGACTTACCCTTCTCAAAACGTTTTCCGTATATTTTCTCCAACGTTTCATTGAAAAGGCACCACACCTGTTGAAAAAATCAAAAAGTTACGTTTCATTGCCGCTGCAACTTTGAGTTTAGGGTTTTGATGGGTTGGTAGGGTAGTCACTTTGCTGCTAAAGTTTCTATATCTTTGGCGTATAACATATTTATGTATATCTTCTTATGCATTTTTATTTTACTATTTGGTGTTTTACTTTTTGTTCCTTATTCTTCTTCTTTTTTTAAATGGCTGAGTTAATTGGGTCATAAAAAGAGTTGGATTAGCATTAGTTCAATTACTCTAACTAATTTTTTGGTTAGCTTTTTATGAAGTTAATTTTTCATATGTGTTTTGTTGCGTTTTGAGTACTTTTTGTTAAAAATGGATTTGAGAATTGAGATTATGAATGATTTTAAAAGTTATGATGCAAACAAGACATATTGTTGGGTCTGTAGCCAGTTTTCTTCGTCCTTGATGCTTCTAATCTGTCAACAAATATTTTCACAGAGGCACCGTTGCAAAGAGCAAACTCAATAGCAAATCAAGTACTTACATCATGAAAAGGTTAGAAGTGTTTACAATCACTTCAACTTTCGTACTATTTTTAGTTCGTCTATGTTCTTACTTCTTTTTATCTTGATTCTTGATATTGTTTGCTTATTTGAATTAGCAGGATTTTTATTTTCGAAAGCCCCACGAAACGTATTTTTTTTCTCAACTTTTACTTTTTCCCAATTTTTCCATTTATTTTTGTAAGCATTTTAATTATAAACCATCATTCCTCTTGATGAAAAGTTGGCCCCATTTTATTTTTTCCTCTTTAAAAATTAATTCCTCTATGGTTGTTTCTCCTCTGTATTCCATTGTTCATCTCTTTACATTTGTTTGAGAATCCACAAATATTATAAGTACTCTTTCGATCTTCTCTTTTTGAAAGTCAAGGTACGCCTTTTTTTTTCCTTTTCGTGTTTAGTTGCCTTCAATATACTTCGCCTATTTTATTTTCACACTACTTTGAAATATTAATCATTATGAATATGCAATCAGTCCGTTTGTCATTTCAATTCATGGTTGAAGATATATGCATTATTCGCTTAGCCGAGTAACGAACAACAACATCATCAACTTAAAGAATATAATATAATGGTATTGGACTACTACGATACTGCAAATTGCTATCATAAACAGAGAATATGAATCTATGCAAATATTTAACTTTTTTGCTTCTTCCTTATTTTTTTCATTTATTGTAAGTTTATGAACCTTATGGTATTCCTCCATGTTTACTTAGTGATAATAGGCTATATAGTTGTTATTTACACCATAATTGCCCATGCTTTGTTGTTGCTTTGTCATGTAAGTTGCCAATAAAATGGTTTAATTAATGCTATTTGGTTTCGCAGGGAATATAAGATGTGAGGAAGCAACATGAAGTGTTTGGAGGCAATAACGTGAAGAAAACACCCACTCAAGAAGTACCCGAACACAAAAGAGCAGAAAAAGAGAGAAGGAACGCGGAGCAAAGAGGCCCAGCTACTCACCGCGGTCCGCTCCGCGGTTGGAAGCAGTGTCCTCCGTGGTCGATGCCGCGGCGGCGGCGACATGTGTACAGTCCAGAAATTTAAGGGGCCAAAGTGCCAATTCGGGAAAGCTTCTGTAAAACCCTTATAAGATGTAGGAAACTTGCCCAAGAAAAGGGGGCTGATTTTGAGATTATTTTGGCAAGAAGAACAAGTGTGAAAGATCACCCAAAAACATCATAGTTTTTATTCTCTTCTATTTTACTTGCAAATTTCCATTATGAATATTTTCGTAGTTTATTCGTACGTTGTCATGAGTAGCTAAATACTTTAATCTAAGGTTTTGGTGAAACCCGTTGGGAATGACTTGGTTGTTATATTAATATAGTTTGAATTGATTGTTAATCTCTATTTGTTCATCTACGTTTTGATTGTGGTTAGTTGAAAGGGCCCTCAATTATCCGTTCCTATTTATTATGTATCTTCTTGAGAGAGAGTGCATATTTAGGTAGCTGTTTGAATAATCCCGGAGTATAGGCGAGAGTCATAACCGAGGGTTTAGGGGTTGGATTAGAGATAACGATACCTCGCGTGCATTCTAAAAGAACGGTAATGAGAATCTAGCTAGCGTAGCTTGAGAGAGTGCGTCTAGTATATTATCATAATTGCTTGAGAGAGATTTATGATAACTGGAGAGTTCTTGATTGATAGAGACAACTAAGGTATCGCTATAAGAAACATACAACCAAGGAAATCACCAATGGGGGAAACCATTACCTTAGACCTTATTTCAAACTGTTTACACATCAAGCATAGTTAATTTTCAACTGTTAATTATTTTCAGACTTTATTTGTTAGAAATATCATCAATTGTGAATTACAAAGTTTGTGGAAATTGATTCTGTGAATTTAGTAAATCCGTCAAAAGTAATTGATAGGTTAATTCCCTGTGGTTCGACTCTGGGCAGAATTACTCAAATTATATTTGCTACGTCCGTGTGTGTCTTTGTATAAGGCATAGTTTGGCGTTATTAAATTTTGGCGCCGTTGCCGGGGAATTAACGGTGTTATCAATTACAATTGAGAGAAGTACAAAAATTCTAAGTGTAGTCAATTTTCTCTATACCCAATCTTTTCATTGAAATTCTAACGTTTGAACTCTTGTGGAAAGCAGGTGTATGCCTAGAAGTTCTTCGAGGACTGGAGAACTGCTAGAAGGACTCTCAGACCCCGAGAAAACATTCAGGGCATTGAACCGTGCCAACAAAAGACTTCAACAATCTCAACAATCACACCAACTCGAATTTGACATGGGTGACGTAGATAACGTCAATGAAAATGTCAGGAATGAGCCAACTGACTTAAATGTCAGAGGGATGACACCTCTTGTGCCCGAAGCTGCACTTTATGACTGAGCACAACCCACAGCTGATAATCTGGCCACTGCCATAACTGTGCCTGCAATTCAAGCGGAGACATTCCAGATCACTAACAACATGCTGCATCTGCTGCAAAATAAAGGACTGTTCTCCGGGTCACATATTGAAGACCCGCAACAACACTTGAAAAATTTTCTGTCAATTTGTATGACCCAAAGGCAGCCAAATGCGACTCCGGAAGCTATCAAGCTGCTACTGTTTCCCTTCTCGGTAACCGGGGAAGCTCAGACTTGGCTAAATTCGCTCCCTATCAACTCTATTACCACCTGGGAGGAATTAGTCAAGCAGTTCCTGAACAAGTTCTATCCGCCTAACAAGACTGCAAAATAGATTGATGACATATTGCAGTATAGACAATAGCCCACTGAGTCCCTGCAAGAAACTTGGGAAAGATTTAAAGGGATGTTAGTGAAGTGTCCTCACCATGGCATTCCGGACCAGATGCTTGGCCAGAGATTCTACATGGGGCTAGTTGACAATTTGAAAGCAAATGTGGATGCGTCAGCTGGAGGTGCATTTTTAAGTAAAACATTCACTGAGTGCAAAATCCTTCTTGATAAAATGTCACAAAATTCGGGGTGGATGACTAGAGGTACAACACTGGCACCCATAGTGCATTTAGTGCCTCTTGACCCAAATAATTCGCAGGAAGAGAACATGGCCACACTTCTAACGCAGATGAGTATTTTGACAAAGAAGATAGATGAGATGGGCACCAAACAGGTGCATATTGTTGACACGACAAATGGAGGACTGTGTACACCTGTGTTAATTAGTCCTACGTGTGATCATGGAGCGGAGAAGGCGATAATCAAAGGGCAAGGGAATATATGAATTATGTCAACAACTATGGGGGTCAGAGGCAAGGAGCACAGCAGTGGAGACCGCAACAAAATCAGCAGTACAGGCCTAATATGCAGCAGCCTGGGGGTATGCACCCTCAAAACCAATTGGTGCCAGTACCATATCAGAAACCAAAGGGCTATCCACATCAAAATCAGCAACAATTGACATACCAACCACCCCTTCAGCAACAAGATAACAACATAGTGGAAATCAGGGGTATGCTTCAGCAACTCATTGGGACAAATAATAAAGTGCAGGAAAAATTGGCAGTGCATGATTCAGCCATAAAGAATATTGAAATGCAGCTGGGTCAGCTGTCCATGGCTTTGAACAACCATCCTCAGGGAACTTTACCTGCAGACACAAACATAAACCCCAAGGACCAAAACCCGAATCAGCTGATGACAGTAAGTCTCCGGAATGGGAGAGATTTAGACAGAGAGCAGGAAATTGCACAAGCCAGCAAGGATACTACACCATCCACTCCAGTTCAATTAGAGGTATAGGAACCAACAAAACTTACTAAAGTGGTGGTTGAGCAGAGTCAGGAGGAAAAAGGCAAAGAAAAGATGAATGAGCAAGTTGCAGTACAAGTGGCACCTCTTGTGCCAGAAAATTCTAACAGAGAGAAGCCAACAAGCAATGCACAAAGGATGATACCTGCACCCTTCCCTCAGAGACTGGTCAAACAAAAGAAGGCAGACCAATATAAGAAGTTCATGGAGATGTTGCGTCAAATTCAGTTGAATATTCCTTTGATGGATGCCTTGAAGGAGATGCCTGATTATGCTAAGATGATGAAAGATATGTCACAGAAGTTTGATTTTCAGGATCTATCCATGGTAACTTTAACACAGACCTGCAGCGCAGTGGTGGCAAAACCGATGGCTCAAAAGATGTCGGATCTAGGTAGCTTCACTATTCCATGCACAATTGGAAGTTATGCCTTTGCAAAGGCGTTGTGTGATTTGGGAGCTAACATAAATCTGATGCCGTTGGCTGTGTACACCAAACTGGGCATTGGTAGAGCTAGGCCAACTTCGATGCTGCTACAGTTGGCTGACCGCACAGTGAAGAGGCCCACTGGTATTCTTGATGATGTGTTGGTGCAAGTGGGGAAATTCGTGTTCCATGCAGACTTTGTTATCTTGGATTGTCAGGTGGATGAGGAGATACCCCTTATTTTAGGGAGGCCATTTTTAGCCACAGGGAGAGCACTGATCGACTGTGAAACCGGGGAATTAAAAATGAAATTGAACGATGAAGAAGTCATATTCAATGTTCAGCAATCTATGAGGAAACCCAGTGAATATGCTAATTGCTCTCTAGTGGAAGCAGTTGATGTAGTCCTGCAAGAAGATGATAGGACCCTAATTGTAAAAGATCCATTGGAGGCATGTCTGACGAATTTAGAAGAAATGGATGGTGAAGGGTTAGCTGAATGGGTCATGGCACTGGAAGGCCGAGGATTTTGGTCAAGGGAACCTTAGTTCGAGTCCCTTGAGCTAGAAAAAAGGCCACCCCTCCAGCAAAGCCATCAATAGAGGAACCACCCAAGTTGGAACTGAAGCCACTCCCAGATCACCTCAGGTATGTGTTCTTAGGCCCTGATTCAACCTTGCCTGTTATCATATCATCCGGTTTGCTAGATGTGCAGGTAGAACGGCTCGTACAGGTACTGCAGGAAAATAAGACTGCCATTGGCTGGACCATGGCAGACATAAAAGGTATCAGCCCATCCTTCTGTATGCATAAGATTCTCCTGGAAGAGGGACACAGACCTTCAAAGGAACACCAGCGAAGGCTGAACCCAAACATGAAAGAGGTTGTAAAGAAAGAAGTAATCAAATGGTTAGATGCGGGAATCATCTTCCACATCTCTGATAGTAATTGGGTCAGCCCTATCCAATGTGTGCCGAAAAGAGGGGGATGACAGTTGTAACAAATGAGAACAATGAGTTGATCTCAACTCGTACAGTCACAGGGTGGCATATCTGTATTGATTACAGGAAACTGAACACAGCCACCCGGAAGGACCATTTCCCCTTACCTTTCATTGACCAAATGTTGGACAGGCTGGCTGGGCGATCGCACTTCTGTTTATTGGATGGATATTCAGGGTACAATCAGATATCAATAGCCCCCGAAGATAGAGAGAAAACAACCTTCACCTGTCCGTATGGCATCTTTGCCTTTCGGAGAATGCCTTTTGGGCTTTGTAATGCACCCGTGACTTTTCAACGATGCATGTTAGCCATCTTCACAGACATGGTGGAAGATATTATGGAGATCTTTATGGATGATTTCTCTGTGGTGGGAGATTCATTCGAAGACTGTCTTCACAACTTAAGGAGAGTACTTAAAAGATGTGTGGAGACAAACTTAGTGCTAAACTGGGAGAAGTGCCATTTTATGGTACAAGAAGGTATAGTCCTGGGGCATCGAGTGTCCAGTAAAGGAATTGAGGCCAACCATGCTAAGGTTGACGTGATTGAGAATCTACCACCGCCCGCTTCAGTCAAGGCGATGAGAAGTTTTCTTGGACACGCTGGGTTCTACCGGCGTTTCATAAAAGATTTTTCCAAAATTGCTAACCCATTATGCAAACTCCTTGAAAAAGATCAGCCCTTTGTGTTTTCTAATGATTGCAGGTTGGCATTTAAGGAACTGAAGAAGAGGTTGATAACTGCACCCATCATTGTTGCACCCAACTGGGAGCAACCATATGAGCTCATATGTGATGCCAACGACTATGCTATAGGAGCAGTCTTAGGATAGCAAAAAGATAAGCTGATGCACCCGATTTACTACGCAAGCAGAACGCTAAGAGGTGCATAGCTCAATTATACAGTGACGGAGAAGGTGATGTTGGCGGTGGTGTTTGCTTTTGACAAGTTCCGATCATATCTGATTGGTTCCAAGGTAATTGTATATACTGACCATGCAGCTTTCAGGTACCTAATTGAGAAAAAGGAGTCTAATCCGCGCCCGATTCGTTGGATGCTACTGTTGCAAGAATTCGACCTCGAAATTCGTGACCATAAGGGCACAAAAATCAAGTCGCTAACCATCTATCGCAACTTGAAGGAGCTGAAAAATCAGTCGAGGTCGAAGAGATCCTGGAAACCTTTCCAGACGAGCAGCTGCTCGCAGCTAGTCTTGAGGATGCGCCATGGTATGTAGATTTTGCAAACTACCTGGCCTGTGGTATTGTTCCCTATGATCTTTCGTCTGTCCAAAAGAAAAAGTTTTATCGTGATTGCCGCATGTATTATTGGGACGCGCCTTATTTGTTTAGACTCTGTGTTGATAATATGATCCGGAGGTGTGTCCCCGAGATAGAACAATCTTCTGTTTTGCAGGCTTGTCACGCATCAGCATATGGAGGACATTTTGGAGGAGCCAGGACAGCGGCGAAAGTGCTAGAGGCTGGGTTCTTTTGGCCAACAGTGTTTAGAGATGCACACCTATGGGTAAAGGGCTGCGACGAATGTCAGCGAACCGGGAACATTTCCCGTCGCCATGAGATGCCCATGAACCCGATTCAAGAGGTAGAGGTGTTTGATGTTTGGGGGATTGACTTCATGGGCCCCTTCGTCAGCTCATTTGGCAATAAGTACATACTTGTTGCTGTGGATTACGTGTCTAAATAGGTAGAAGCTGCAGCGTTGCCCACTAATGATGCAAGAGTGGTGATAGGTTTTGTGTAAAAGAATATATTCACCCGATTTGGGATACCAAGAGCGATCATCAATGGTGGAGGCACTCACTTTTGTAACAGAGCCTTCGAGAAATTGCTTGAAAAGTATGATGTACGCCACAAAGTGGCTACCCCGTACCATCCGCAAACCAGTGGGCAGGTTGAAGTGTCCAACAGGGAGATAAAAAGTGTACTAACCAAGACGGTGAATGCCACACGAACTGATTGGGCAAAGAAGCTTGATGACGCACTCTAGGCCTATAGAACTGCATTCAAAACACCAATAGGTATGTCACCATACAAGTTGGTATTTGGGAAGGCCTGTCACCTACTTATGGAGCTAGAACATCGAGCTTGGTGGGCACTGAAACAATTGAACATGGATCCCGAAGCAGCTCGACAAAATCGACTGACAGAGTTGCATGAGCTGGAAGGATTTAGATATCAAGCCTTTGAAAGCATGAGGCTCTACAAGGAAAGAATGAAGAAGATGCATGACAAGCACATTGTGGACAGAAATTTCAACCCCGGTGACAAGGTATTATTGTATAATTCAAGGTTGAGATTGTTTACGGGTAAGTTAAAGTCCCGATGGTCAGGGATATTTAGAGTGGTACAAATGTTTGCAAGTGGAGCTGTTGAGATCGAGTCAGAAGATGGGACGAACAAGTTCTCCGTAAATGGGCAAAGGTTGAAACATTACCTTGGAATAGCTGAAGAAAAATGGGATAAAGTGGTGATCAATTTGAAAGAACCCCAGTACACGAAGGAGGAGTGATGGCTCAACCCCTTGCGTCGTGCCGCGATGTTAAATCAGGCGCTACGTTGGAGACAACCCACGAATGTGTTGTAAGTGTAGTATGTAACTTCGTGTTTAAAAAAAAAGCCGTGACCGCGGGAGACACCGCTGGCGACGTAAAGTCACCGCAGCCATGACCGAGGAAATCACTAAAGCAGTGCAGTTCCTCCGCGATCGCGGCGCGGACCGTGGTGTCGACCGCGGGAGACTCTGTTCCAAACCGCGGACACGACCGCGGTCGGGTACCAGAATTTTTTTTTCGTTTTCTTCAATATTGTTTTCTTCTTCTCTTCAAATTAAAAATAAAACACACCCCCACACCTCTTCCCCTTAAACAAACGAAGTCTCCCTCCCCCTCTCTCTCTCTAAACCCTAACTCTCCCTCTCTCTCTCTCTCTAAACCCTAACCCTCCCCTCCATACTCTCTTCTCCTTCTTCCTCCTTCACAACACCCCTCATCTTCTGGGCTCCTAGAATATGGCGCCCTTGGGGCTTTCTATTTGATTGTATCGAAAGGCCCAATGAATTGGGATTTCCCTATTGGTCCAGGTCATTTCGGGGCAAGCGGATCATTTATGATGAAGAGGATGAGCTTCAAGAGAATTCCCATAACGAATAGGCTAGCTCTATCTCTCAATTACCTATCCTGTGCTCGAGAAGGTCCCTCAGTTCCTCGGCAGCACCTCGAGGTGCATTTAGTTGTCTTACATGAGACGAGGGCTATTCCCCACTCCATGGCATGACACCTTTCGCTCATCCATTCCGCCCGTCCAGACGCGGCGCCCTTTCTCATTATCATCTACCGCCCTTTCTTTCCTCCCGGCTATTCACGCATGAAGATCGTCGTATGTATGCTCGACTTCGGTTGCCGGTGCTATAATAGGCCGGATCTATGCTTATTTTCAACTCCCCGAAGCATTTCGTCGATTACTACGCCCTTCCTCGTCTCTGGGTGCCTAGGTATCCACCGTAAGCCTTTCCTCGTTTGAACCTCGCCCTTCACTTTTAAGGCTATGCCATCCTAAGGTGCTGCTAAATGGATGGATCTTATCAACGTCCATGAATGATAAATCATAGATCGAACCGCCGAATCAGAAAAATTGGGTGCTATCATAAAGCTTAGTATCGGCTAAGTTCACGAGTTGGAGATAAGCGGACTCGAACCACTGACATCGAGGCGAATTGAAAGTTAAGCAGTGGGAATTCTAAAGATTCCCCGGGGGAAAAATAGAGATGTCTCCTACGTTACCCATAATATGTGGAAGTATCGACGTAATTTCATAGAGTTATTTGGTCTCAATGCTACATGAAAGAGATGTAACTCCAGTTCCTTCGGAATCGGTAGTCAATCCTATTTCCGATAGGGGCAGTTGACAATTGAATCCGATTTTGACCATTATTTTCATATCTGTAATAGTGCGAAAAGAAGGCCGACGAATCTCTTTATGATAAACAGATCCATTTTACAAGTTCGTTATTACGGGTAGTTCCTACAAAGGATCGGACTAATGACGTATACAATACTTGAATTCTCGATGTAGATGCTACATAGTTGGGCAAATCAAAAATTTCACTTCGAATTTCGGACCTCAACATCCTGCTGCTCATAGTGTTTCACGATCAGTATTGGAAATGAACGGAGAAGTGGTGGAACGTGCGGAACCACATATTGGATTACTCCAGTGTGGCAGGAGGACTCCTTACAAGCGTTGTTTCTATTAGGGGCCCAGTGGAACGCTCGAGTATAGATTCCCTATGCTCATGTAAACGGCCGTGGCCGGCCGACCCGTAGATCTAAAAGGATCCAGCCATAGGCCTGGCCGGATATCGTTTGTCCACAAACAAAACAAAAACAAAGTAGGTTTTTAGTAGTAGTTCATGAGACCTTGAGTAGCAAGCTATCTGTTCTCGGAAGCAAAAGTAGCTCGAGCCAAAGGCGACAGTGAGGCCCCTAGTCCAAAAGTTTCATAGCATAGGTAAATTCACTTGGGCTGGGGGGAAAGAAGAGCGGGTATGTGGGTAAATCCAGAGAAGAATGGAAGATGGTGCAACATCGAATCCTGTTACGTTACTTCGAATGGAATCTTAGCCCGCCTCACTTGCTTTCTTAACACTAGTTCTATTGGCTCTAAGCCCGCATTCTTCCTAGCAACCGAGTCGATGTCAAAGAACCCGAGCGAGGGCCTCATCCTCCCGAATGAAACACATCTTATGCCACTAATCCACTCGAATCTAGTCACAAGTTGCTTAATTACATCAATAAATGCTAAATGAGTCAACCCTCATGCATGAAAATGCGTTTTTCAAAGTTTTACCCGAAAGTCAAAAATCACCCCCGGGCCCACATGGTCGAAACCCGAGGTTCGAACCAAAACCCGATTACCCATTCCCCCACAAATTCAAATATATGGTTTGTTTTGAAATCGGACCTCAAATTGAGGTCCAAATTCCCAATTTTTAGAAAAACCTAGGTTCTACCCAAGACACCCAATTTCCCCATAAAAATCTTTGATTTGAAGTTGAAATCATGTTAAAAGATGTTAAGAAGTGAAGAAAATGAGTTAGAAATCACTTACCAATCGTTTTCGAAAAGAAAAGTTGTTTGGAAAATCGCCTCTTATGTTTTGGGGTTTTGAAAAGTGTAAAAATAACTGAAATTCACGTGTATTTATACCCTCTGAAGTCCCCACCGCGGACCGCACAAGAAGGACCGCGGCCGCACAGGCTTCCTGAAGACCTGTGGATCATTGCCCCATGCGGACCGTACCAAGCCGACCGCGACAACACAACACCCACCGCGGACCGCGCAAAGGCGACCGCGGCCGCACTCGTTTCCTCGCGGGCCGCGCTAAAGGGTTCAGAGACCTGTCAAAATTCCTGAACCTGCAACATCTGATCTTTTTAAGCCTAAGGCATCCCGGAAGCTACTCGAAACTCACCCGAGCCCTCGAAACTCTAAACCAAGTATGCACACTACCTCAAAAAACACCCTACGAAGATATTCGTGTGACCAAATCACGAATATAACATCATGAACATGGAATTAAGCCTCAAGATCAATGAAATTTCTCAGATTTCCTTTGAAACATTAATTTCCCAATTAGGGTCCGGATCACGTCAAACGACGTCTATTTTTAACCAAACTTTACAGGAATGACTCAAGTCATATATAAGATCTATACCGAGTGCCGGAACCAAAATACGGGCCAGATACCATTACTTTCACATCAGATTTCATTTCAATTTTCTTTAAACATTTTCAGAAAACAATTTCACTTAAAAATTCATAACTCAGGCTTGGGACCTCGGAATTCTATTCCGGACATAAGCTCGAGTCCCATATTTTCCTACGGACCCTTCGGGACCATCAAATCACGGGTCCGGGTACGTTTACCCAAAATGTTGACCGAAGTCAAATTGATTCATTTTAACACCAAAATTTAGCATTTTTCACAGAACTTCATATTTAAGCTTTCCGGCTACGCGCCTGGACTGCGCACGCAAATCGAGGCAACTCTAAATGAGGTTTTTTTCAAGGCCTCGGAAGCACATAATGGATAAGAAAATAGGTGATGACCCTTTGGGTCGTCACATTCTCCACCTATAAAATAACCGTTCGTCCTCGAACGGACAAAAGAAAGAAGTACCTAAGTCGGAGAAAAGATGGGCATAACGACTCCGCATATCGGACTCGGACTCCTAGGTCAATGCCTCAGGAGGCTGACCTCTCCACTGACCATGAATAGAAGGAAAACTCTTCGACCTCAACTACCAAACCTACCGGTCTAGAATAGCCACTAGCTCCTCCTCATAAGATAAGTCCTTGTCCAACTGGACAGTGCTAAAATCTAACACGTGGGATGGATCGTCGTGATACTTCCGAAGCATGGACACATGAAACACTGGATGCATGGCTGATAAGCTTGGCGGCAATGCAAGTCTATAAGCCACCTCTCCCACTCGATCAAGAATCTCAAATGGACCAATGAACCTAGGGCTAAGCTTGCCCTTCTTCCCAAATCTCATCACGCCCTTCATAGGCGACACTTGAAGCAATACCCGCTCACCAACCATAAAAGCCACATCTCGAACCTTACGATCTGCATAGCTCTTTTGTCTGGACTGAGCTGTACGAAGCCTATCCTGAATGATCCTGACCTTGTCCAAGGCCTCCTAAACCAAATCCGTACCCAATAACGGAGCCTCTCCCTGCTCAAACCATCCAACTAGAGATCGACATCGCCTACCATACAAAGCCTCGTAAGGAGCCATCTGGATACTCGACTGGTAGCTGTTGTTGTAGGCGAACTCTACTAAAGGCAAAAACTGATCCCACGAACCTCCAAAGTCAATGAAACAAGCTCGGAGAATATCCTCCAATATCTGAATAGTCCGCTCAGACTGCCCGTCTGTCTGAGGATGAAATGCTGTACTCAACTCCATCTGGGTGCCTAACTCTCGCTGAACTGCTCTCGAGAAACGTGAGGTAAACTACGTACCTTGGTTCGAAATGATAGACACTGGCACACCATGAAGGCGAAAAATCTCCCGGATATAGATCTCAGCCAACCTCTCGGATGAATAGGAGACTGCCATAGGAATGAAATGCGCTGACTTGGTCAGGCTGTCAACAATGACCCAAACTACGTCGAACTTCCTCCGAGTCTGCGGGAGTCCAACAACGAAGTCCATAATGATCCGCTCCCAATTCCACTCGGGAAGCTCAATCCTCTGAAGTAAACCACCAGGCCTTTGATGCTCATACTTAACCTGCTGACAATTCAAACACCGAGCCACATAGGAAACGATATACTTCTTTATTCTACGCCACCAATAATGCTGCCGCAAATCCTGATACATCTTCGCGGCGCCCGGATGAATAGAATACCGGGAACTATGGGCCTCCGCTAAGATCAACTCTCGAAGCCCATCCACATTAGGTACACAAACTTGACCCTGCAATCTCAAAACTCCATCATTACCTAAGGTAGCCTGCTTGGCACCTCCGCGCTACACCGTGTCTCTAAGGATACACAAATGGGGATCATCAAACTGCCGATCACATATATGCTCCAATAACGAAGAACGAGCGACCATGCAAGCTAATACTTGACTAGGCTCAGAAATATCAAACCTCACAAACTGATTGGCCAAAGCCTGAACGTCCAAAGCAAGCGGTCTCTCACCGACCAGAATATAAGCAAGACTGCCCATACTGGCTGACTTCCTACTCAAGGCATCGGCCACCACATTGGTCTTTCCCGGGTGATATAGGATAGTGATGTCATAATCTTTCAACAACTCCAACCACCTCCTCTGCCTCAAATTCAACTCCTTTTGCTTGAACAAATACTGAAGACTCTTGTGGTCAGTGAACACCTCACATGCCACGCCATACACATAATGCCTCCAAATCTTCAATGCGTGAACAATGGCTGCCAACTCTAAATCATGTACTGGATAGTTCTTCAACTGCCTCGAAGCATAGGCAATGACCTTGCCATCCTGCATCAACACTGCACCAAGTCCAATATGAGATGCATCACAATAGACTGTATAAGGCCCTGAACCTGTGGGCAAAACCAACACCGGTGCCGTAGTTAAAGTTGTCTTGAGCTTCTGAAAGCTCGCCTCACACTCGTCCAACCATCTGAACTGGGCACCCTTCTGCGTCAACCTAGACATCGGGGCTGCTGTTGATACCCAATTTTTCCCTAGGTATTCTTTTTTATACTTAAAATACTTTCAAAATAACATGTACATGCATATATAAGCATGCCCCAAGAGTTTTGGTATTTTTTCCTAATTTTTAAAGATTTTTTAAAATTAATTTATTGTCTATTTTAGCAGTACAAAATCCATAATTATTCCCATATTTATACCAAAATATAATTAAGGTAATTTTTTGCATATTTTTACAAATTTATTTGGTATTTGAAAGCTAAATTGCATGTAATTGCAATTATAGCCTATTTTACAATTAACAACATTTCATAATTATCAAATTATTCCCAGTATTTTTAAATAGTTCAGCACTTTAATTTGTTTTAGAAACCATTTTAACTATTTTATATAAAGTAAAAAGGGAAAACTGGCTATTTAACATTTAGCCTCATTTCATTGCAATTATAGCCCATTCGGATTTCAATTTTAGCCTCAATTTAACCCCAACCCATCAGATTTAATTAAACCCAATTAACCCAAGATCCAACCAAATCTGCCCCAGCCCAATCCCTAAATTAACCCGGCCCAGTTCCGAACTAATCTGAGCCATTGATCAAATAAAATCAACGGCCCAGATCCCCCTTTCCATAAATAAACCCTCACCTACCCCCTTCCCCCCCGTCTCATTTTTTCGAGACTCCTCATCTCTCTCTATCTCTCAAACTCTCCGAAACCCTAGCCTCCTCCTACCCCTTTTCAACCGCCTTTCACCGGAATCCATGGCTTCTCAGGCCATGGATGGTTGGTACTCACCCCCCTCCACCATCGAGACAGGGTTGTTCGAAGCTTCGAGGCCTGAACTCGATGATTCCCTCTCCGATCTTCTCAGACCTTTGACGTCATGGCTCCTCCGGCCATGCTCCGGCATATTCAAGACTCAGGATCCTGATTCTTGACCTCTCCGACTCAAGATCAGACCTGTTTCCAAGCCTTTCTCATTTCTAGGGTTTCTCCGAAACCCTAAGCTATTCGAGGTTCTTTCTCTGTTTGTTTGCTTAGATCGATGCTGTATCTATGATTTACTTGACATTTAAAAGGTTTTCCCCAGATTTGCTTTTTAAAATCGTTTACCTTCGATTTAGGGTTTCTGAAAGGTTTTTCAAAAGCATCTTTTTGATTCTTTATGTTCTTTCTTTATGTGTGTTTGTCTGTGTTAGGCTCATATGACTTCTTTTACTACGCATGTACTGTTCTTCTACTTTTTTTTCCTAGTATGCATGTTACTCCAGTACTCACATGTTAATCCGTGTTATGTTTTCCTTACTCTTTTACTATATGTGATTACCATTGAGTTCTTTGATTTTTGCTTTACTAAACTCTGTTTGTGTTCTTGCTAAGCATGTTTCATCTATTTGTTTTTGTTTAAGTTCGTATCCTCTCTTTTCTTCTGAACTTGCTTAAGTCCCGACTTTTCTAAAACATGTTCTTTTATGCTCTTAAATCGGCTTTCTTGCTTTGCGTCTCAAACCTGCTATCATCTCTGTTTCAATGACTTGCTTTCTCACTTCCATGTCTGATTCAATTTTGAAACCCTAGGATTTAGGGGTTTCCTTTGACGATTTTGATTTTTGTGTTTGAGTTAAGGCTCCACTTTGGGACCCTGAACTCTCAGACTCACTATGAGTCTGCAAATTGAACCTGTATCTCTTTGCTTATGATTCTGAACTTCTATTTGATTAAACTCTCTTCTAAATAATTTGACAGCCTCCTCTTGATTCGCATATTTGTGTGCTTTATATATGAGAACTCTTCTTTCAAAAAGGTTTTGCCAACTACTAATTGATTCTGAATTCCTTTAATGGTGTTTACTTGATTGTTACTGATTTTCCCTAATTGAACCTTTCTTTACCCTTTTCCTGACTTGGTTCATTCGAACAAAGCTTGCAGCTTTGATTTTACTGGTTGTTTGATTGATTCCCTTTCCTTATTTTTCACAAACTGTGTACCATTGGACTTTTGCCTTAAATAACTTCTATGTATTTACCCCTTTTGTGCTATTTTGAAAAGGTTTTAATCAAAATTTATTTCCTTATATGTCTTCTACCCGTTTGAAATCAAATCCCTTAACTGAAGGGAAATTCTATGTGATTGATTGCAAGTTATTTTCTTACCTTTCTTACTTGCTTCTATGCACTATAAAAGGGACTACCCTTCTGGACGTAGAGACCAACCTTGCACCTCGAGTTCAACACTTCGAATTGCATACTTTTACACACACACTCTCAATTACAATACTCTTTCAATTCTCTACTCTCTTCTGAGACCTTTTGTACTGCTTGCTTGCAATTTGGCTTACAAGACTTTTGCTTTCACTTATTTGTTTCACTGAAACTGGTATGTTCTGATTTAATTTTTTCTACCTCACCTCTATGTGTTTACTTTACAGTTGCTACACTCTTGTCTAATTTATTGTTCATGTTCTGTATTGAATATGCTATTCTCTCTTTGCATCTGCCGTTTGTTGTGAATTCTTATTCCCCATACCCCTTTATGTTCTTGATCTATGGTATAAGACATGACAATACACAAAGTTATTGTCCATGGATTAAAACTGGATCCTTTGGATCCTAGGCTCTTTCAATTTCCCATACCCCATTCCCTTATGTGTGTTGAGTTGTGGTATAGCCTAGCAGCATCCAAATTGCTGTCCAGGGCTAAACCTGACCTTCAATAGGTCCTAACTCTCTAATATTTGGCTAACAGTCTGGTCAGGGGTGTGCCAGCACTCCTAATTGCTGGGCATGACCATCAGCCTGCCATGGCCTTCCCTAATTTCCATCTATGCACTTACACTTACTCTTAGACTCTAAGTTCTGCCCCCTCCTATGAGCCTTGCTTTGGGACCTTGAGTTCCCTCTGAACTTGGACATCTGAGGGCTGGCCCTTCCACACTGCACTATAATCTAATTCCGCAATATATTTGGGGTGTAAGCATTGCCCGGAGCCCTTTGAGACTTTTAGGAACTTTGACACATCCCAAATAAGAGAAAGGCTTCGGAATTTGATCTTTGGAGTTTGTTTATTTCATGCTTCAGACAGAAGTCTGAATCAGGCTCTCCTTGGTTGGGATTTTTAGCTTTCTGGTGTAATTTTATTTTACTTGTCTTTATTCATTCTGGGCTGTAATAATTTGTAATAACTTATGGGGTTTTAGTGAAAAGGGGAGGGTCACTCATGTATGCATAAGGGTAGACAGTATGTTCATAGGTGTTGTTACTCATGAATCATGTCTACAAGTTCTGCACTTCCTCATTTCATGTGTAGAAACCATGTCTATAGGCTTCTACACTTTACATTTTAGAAATACTGTCTATAGGTTTCTGCACTTCATATATAGATACTATGTCTATAGCTTCTGCATTTCATACATAGATACCATGTCTATAGCTTCTGCATTTCATACATAGATATCTTGTCTATATCTTCTGTATCTCATATAGAGACCATGCTTATAGATTTCTGCATTTCTGCCTATCATATAAAGAATATATCTATAGAGCTTCCTGAATTCTGCATATGCATCTATCACTAGGCAAACGTGTATATAGGTTTAAATAACAATCAGTATTTTAGATACCATGCCTATAAGGAC